>NC_073302.1:413240734-413840734 GCF_027595985.1 Sorex araneus
TTTTTTATAGTCTTAAGTTATAATGAAAAAAAAAAAACAAAAAGTAGGAACCAAACATAAAAGGTCTAGTAAAGCCAAAAATTAATTTCATATTGATTTTAAAGTGATCTAGCTGAGTTTTTACACTGAAAGCAAAGAATATAGCAATTGTAGTCCATGGTATTTATTTTCAGTCAAACCAAAGTTACATATAAATTCTGCCTCTGCTTATACGGGATATTAACACTAACAATACACTCCCTTTCAAAGACTTGCACAGGCCAAATTGTTGGAACGCTGGTTTTCTTGACAACTCCAAACCCCAAAACTATGATAATGCTGACGTTAATGATGTAGTTGAAAATAGCATAGTCAGATGTTTGCTTAAAACCTAGAAACTTTACGTGTTGCTTTTCATGTGCTGTGCCAAGTCTTGATAATACTTTTTCCCCCAACCAAGGGACCTCATAACCTGATTATGGTTATTGCTTTACAAACAGTCTTGACAGAAGGTGGCTGCTAGAGCTTAACATATGAACCAGTTCCATGTGACGGAGCTGGTTCTTGCAAAGTAAGCTCATCATTTATTCTTTGCTGAAGTCAGCAAATAGAGTTAGAGAGATACCCAGTCATCTATCACACCAAATAAAAGGACATAACGGCTTTCAAAAGGGTTTTCCCACTTACCCAAAAGGCTTTCTGAAAGCTTCTACCTCTGCAAAAAAAAAAAAAAGAAAAAAAAGAAAAAAAAAAGAAAAAAATTAGAACAATTATGGCAGATTGCATGAAACGTGAGAACGTCACAGTAACTGCTACTTTTCATTATGTTTGTCTTTGGGTCATGATCAAAGAACGGGAAGTTTATGGTATGGTATTGAAAGAAAGATGGGTATTGCGAAGGATGGTTTTCAGTCATCTAGGATCCTGCTGTGTGGGTTATCTGAAGGGAAATGGGTCTTTCAGGTGCATGTTCAAAAGGCTTTGATGGACTGAAAGTAACTGTGAGAGCTGTACCATCAGGAGGGTGGCCTAAGACTACAATGCTAAAGTATGCATACCTCAGTTACAAAACTTTTGAAAGGAAGTCTCAGCCACAGAATGCATATACCTGTAGAGTTTTGCATGGGTTTTATATGAATACAATTTTAAAAAAATAGCTGCTTGCACATTATACCAGAAAAACCTCCAAAACTGCAATTGCTTTGAAAATAGATTTTAGGTTTTTTGGAGTTTTCTGAGATGCTTGGTCTGTATTTTGATAATTGTGCATATTATGTAAAAAATGTTGGTGGACCCATAAATGACCAGACTTTTTCTAAGAAAAATGTTGCTTTAATGCATTTCATGATTTTTACTCTTATATCATTGCTTGCTAGTAATAGCAAATCTGCTTTTCTGCATCTGCTTTGCGTAGCTATTGTAAGGCTTTGAACTAATGTATGTATTTATTGCTTGAACTTCTGTGCATACCTTATAAAGCATAATGTCTGACAATTTAAATGGCTCATGTATTCTTGCTTCTATCATAAACTGATTATGGGGACTATGATCTTTTGTATACAGCAAATTTTAACTGTAGCACAAACATCTGTTTATGTATTGGTGAAATATATCTGTTTTATTTATCTTTTTTGAGGTAAACTAATTTTGATACTTTTCATTACTGTGTACTATGTTCATACTTTGAATTCTCTGACGTTAGAAGTCATGGTTGAGAATTGTAACAGCTGTTATTCGTTCTGTATTCATGGCTTTCACTGCTGAATAAAATAAAGGACCAAACCTAGGATTTGAAAGAAAACTGTCTACCTCTAACACCAGGGAGTTATCAGATCTTATTTTGCATAGTTTTAGTCGTCAAAGACACAATTGCTTAAACTTAGTGGGCTTAAAGCACATATTCTATGTGGTCAGATCCATGGCACAGTTGTACTGTTTGAAAATCAATTAAAATTTCATGTGAATGTTACAAGTATTTGGTAGAATTACCACTAACTGGGTTTTCTTTAGATAACTCAGATATGAAGAGAATGTCATCAGCACCCTGTGTCTACAGCTGCTTAACGTCATAAGCATGCATTTCTATGTGATTAGGGAATCGAAGACTAGTCAGCTAAGAATAGAGCTACAGAAGTACACTGAAAATAAACCATACCGGACTTCAATGTCCCTGGACAGATTCAGTCACCAAACCCATTAGACTATTTTGCAGAGTTTCAAATTGGGCATTAACATTGTTGGAGAATTTATGAGACATTATCTTATACATGCCAATATTACTAAACATTTAATAATCGCTTTTTTAATGCCAAAAAGCTATTGAAAGTAACTGGCCTACCCTTGTTATTTCATTAGATTGGGGTGCAATGAAAGGGTTTTGTGTTCTTTTGTTTTTGTTTTGGGGGTTATTTTTTTTTACTTTTACTTTTTTTTTTTGTCCATGAACACTTGGCAAATTTTACTTAGCCAAAAAAGGAAAAAGATGTACATTTTCCTATAAAATTAATGTATGAAGAGTGTGTCACTGCTGATTGATGTAAAAAAAATGTATATGAAACCATTTCATTCACTTGATTACATTTTGAAGTATAAATAAAAAATCTAATTCTTTTTCACCCATTTATAACCCCTAGGATTTTATTCTTTCCAAGAGACCATTCTTCCTTGCCAGAAACAAGAAATAAATTTGTGTATGCATGTCCCACAATTTATTAAAATCATGTTCTTAGGTTAGAGATTGTTAAATAAGTCTATCCCAAAGTTAGTAAAATCTGGGGCTTATTGTTTTAGTAAAAACTACTGCCAAGTTCAAAATTTGCCTTCTCACATAATCAACTCATGTTTTCAGATTCTTATTCTAAATAGAATTTGACATCATGTGAACCTTAAAACTAATGATTTTTCCCCTCTGCATTGCACCATGATTTAAGAAACTTACAAAGGTAGTATTAGTATCTTTCTATGAGATGACATTTTTAGATTCATAGGAAGAGTCCACCGTATAGGTGGCAAAAAAATGGACCCTAGGGGAAAAAAAAAACATGGCCTAAATCTTGCAAATAATCAGAATTTTAAAAAATAATCTGAATATTTTGAGTAGATATAGATATCTTTTATATATGATCTAATCTTTTATATCCCACTGAATTATTGACTAAAGAGTTTTACAAACATAAATAAATTAGGGGGCTGGAGTGATAGCACAGCGGGTAGGGCATTTGCCTTGCACGCGGCCGACCCGGGTTCGAATCCCAGCATCCCATATGGTCCCCCGAGCACCGCCAGGAGTAATTCCTGAGTGCATGAGCCAGGAGTGACCCCTGTGCATCGCTGGGTGTGACCCAAAAAAGCAAAAAAAAAAAAAAAAAAAAAAAAAACATAAATAAATTGGTATTCAGTGTTTAGGTTAAGTTGCTTGCTTTTTGCATGGCTATTCTGTTTCAAAATACATGAAAATGACATTTACTTCCTTGACCCTTAGAATATACTTTCACTATTGATTTTTTTTCAAAATAAACTAGTAAGACTTTATTCACACCCAACATGTGTTATTAAGGTATTAAAAACTTCTTAGATTTTCTTAAATTCTTGTATCTAAAGCTACTTGAATTTCTACAAACATATAGCTGAGATTTTATTATATCAAATATTGCATTTGTATCATCTTTCTTCGTTTTTGTTTGTTTGTTTATTTGTTTTTTTAATCCTAGATGCTTTCTATCAAAACCATCTTGAGCAGCCAGGTAAATCCAATCCCTCATTTTTTTTCTTCAAAATTTATCATATGTTTTTATTTTATTTATGTCTGTTGATAGTCACCAAAATTTGGTGTCTAACATGATAAGAACAACAATAATAGACCACCAATAATGGTTTTTCTTTAAGTTTGGATACTGTGTTTCATAAACTAGGACTCTATCCCTAATCATTGATTGTGAAATAAAGTAGAAAAGGAGTTAAATATTTAACCAGTTCTTCATTTTGTATAATGAAATGGAGAACGTCAGTGACTAGAGACAAATATAGATCATGCAACTGAATTGTAACAGAGAATATTTGAGTATAAAAACCATCTACCCTGATAAAGCTTTTTTACTAACAGGACTTCACCATTCCAGAAAACTATTATCCCCAAAAGTGAGTGTTTCAAATAAAATTAAACTTCAAATTTAAAACTTTAATTTCACAAACTTTCCCATACATGTATTTAAATAAACCTTGATTTGTTCCACTCTCAAAAGAAATTAAAAAAATAAAAGGGAGATATGAATCCAGTCTGGCACTGTCTCTATTTTAATGGATGGAGAACAATTTAGAGATTAAAACTAGTGATTTAAGAAAAAGGAAAAAAACCCACATGGCAAATGCTTTGTAGTAAAATCTATATCCAAACTCCTGTCATCCAATAATTGAAGGCACTGTTGCCTGAATATACTGTGCTGGATTTATGGAGGATTCAATTATACTTTAAAAGTTTGATCATTAAAACTAAGTTATTTTGAATTTTTATAAATTAAAAATAAAGTATAACAACTTAAAAATCTAAGTAAAAAAGAACAGAAGTAGAGAAGCAAGTCCCTTTCTAACCATTTCTCTGGATAGGGATCATGAAAGCTAAGTATCCTATCCTTACTGCTTCAAATCTTTCACAAAATGAGATTCGGGCATATGCTAACACTTAAATTGCTGACAAACGAAACAAAAATAAGCTACATCTTTTTGCTATTAGCTAATCTTAAAAGTGCATGAAAACTTTTTAAACACCACAGTATAAGATTACTGTGTAAGACTATGTATATTGAGAGAAGAAAATGTGGCTTTACCCAGCATTTGACATATTATTCCATTTATTCTGTTCATGTAATATTGGGGGAAAAAATAATGTGACACCTGAATAAGTGGATAGATCACTAATAGTTGTTAGAGAAGTAAAGAGGCTAATTTTCTGGGGAATTGTACCATATATTATTAACACCAGTGTTTTTTTTTTTTGAGGCCAGTACACACACACACACACACACACAGACACACACACATACACACAAGAACACGACTATGCATGTATTATTCAGAAATACAACAAACCATAGCTTTCTGGCTTCAATATATATTGTTGATTTCACACTACACTCTGCCTTAAATATTTACCTGAGACTTTTTGAAGTTAGTATCAGCCAATCTGCTCCTCAAGGGCTCTTTTACCAATTTTAAACTCTTGGGCCTGTAGTTTCCTAAAGAAAATCCTGTAGAAAATACCAGAGAGAGAGAGAGAGAGAGAGAGAGAGAGAGAGAGAGAGAGAGAAGATTGCTCCTCATTCCTAGTTATCACTGATGTCAGAAGGTTTGATAGTGAGCAGTGATAGATGGGAGAATGAATAAAAAAAGAAAAAGTCAAAAGTAGTACTAAGAAGAATGTCCCTTGTATCAACAAGCATGGTGTGTTTTTTCAACTTTTAATGTCATTTTAAAAGTAAAGAGGTTCAAACTCTTTCAAAGAGATTTGAACTTGATCTGATTCTCTTTTTTTTTTTTCTTTTTGGGTCACACCTGGCATTGCACAGCGTTTACTCCTGGCTCATGCACTCAGGAATTACTCCTGGAAGTGCTCAGGGGACCATATGGGATGCTGGGAATTGAACCCAGAACGACTGTGTGCAAGGCAGACGCCCTACCCGCTGTGCTATTGCTCCAGCCCTGATTTCTCTTCTTAATCATATGCAGATCCTCCTTGTGTTGGAAAGCAGTTTCTCATCACCCTGGGAGACTGTGTAGAAATATTTATATATCCCCAATATACTGCTCAGAAATGCTGATGTCAGGAAGAACCCTGAGCCAACCTTGAGTCACAGGGCATGGAATGGATAATGCCTGAGAATGGCTTCCCTGTTGACCCTACTTCTAAACACGTGTAAATGACAACACCAAGAGAAAATGCAGCTTTGAAGTTACCAATCTGTACTGAAAGAATTTAAGTGGAAATCTTAAAATATCATAAAAAAATTTAAGTGACATTTCTACTTATAAAGAATTTTGATAACCATATCTTCCACAGGTCACAAATTTACACCTAAAAAAGAGTACCAAGCTAGGCGTCTTTGCAAGTGTGCAATATACCAATATTTAAGTGTTCTGTTTACAGTCCATCATCTTGACAGCTAACCCTCAAGAAACCAACTGAATCAATATAACTTCAATAGAAGCATTTTGTCTGGAAATACACTAGATATTAAAAAACATAGTAGTAATATGAGAGGCTTGTTATTATTAATGCCACATATTTACTTTGGTCTTTGGTAATAGAAATTATCTCAATGCTAATAATAAATTGTAAAATAACTGAAAAGTTATACAAACATCTTACAGATTAAATTTATTTCCTAATGGCCATGATAATTTTTGTGAACCTCATGCAGCATTTTTATTGTCTCTACTTTCAGAGACATCTGATTCTTTATATATATGTATATATATACATATATGTAATTGCTACTATTAAATATTGATTTAATTCTCATTCTCATGAATGATTTTTCATGTTTATTATTTGACTATTATTTTCATTTTACCACCATTATAAATAATCCTGTAATAGTTTCTACCTCAAATGAAAATAGTTTCTTAATTTTCTTTCCTGATAAATTTAAAGTTATTATATTACAGGAAAACTCTATCCATTGGTAGCTGTCATTTTGCTCAAGAGCAGTCAGGCAGGTAGTCACTACAATTAGAATTTTCAAAGGATGACATTCTGATACTATAATTATAATCTCTCGCATTTAGAAATAGTCTTGGATCACTTGAACACATATGATACATAAAATTCGAGATAGTTATATGGAGATCAGGCATCTAAAGAGAGGCTTCATAAACTTTGGCAGAAAAGAAGATATACATATATGCATATACTCTTGTGTATGTGCGTATGCCCATAAATATATGGACTTATTTCCCCAAAATAATCAAAATCAAGGGGAAGATATTTTCCTTGTATGTACATTTTCCCATGATCGGAAAGAACTCAGAAATTATGATTTGGAAAAAAATGAACCTTTTTGATTTTTATTAAAATAAAAAAATAATTGCTCTTGTGCCAGGGATGGAACTCAGAGCTTCATAAATTTAAAAAATGTGTTCTATCACTGAGCTACTTCCTGGGCCCAAGAATTTATCCTTTATAACTTGGGTCTATTGTAAACAATGATGCTGAATATCTAATAGATGGCTACTAGGCAACTTAATATTAAGTTATCATTGTAACTATTCTGAACCACTGTATCTCTGTATCACTGTCATCCCCTTGTTCATCCACTTACTTGAGTGGGTGCAATTAACATTTTCATTCATCCCAGACCTGAGATTTTAGCAGCCTTTCCTTACTCGTTTTTTCCCAAGGATTGGAGGCTCTTTTCAGGGTCAGGGGAATGAGACCTGTTCTTGTTACTGTATTTGGCATCTCAGATATGCCACGGGGAGCTTGCCAGGGTCTTCCATGACCATTCTGCATACAGAATTTAAATCAATATATTTTATTTTCACATAGGGCCAAACAAACAACTCACTTATTTTTTTTAGTTTTTTGCTTCTGCTTTTTGGGTCACACCTGGCAATGCACAGGGGTTACTCCTGGCTCTGCACTCAGGAATCACCCCTGGCGGTGCTCAGGCCAACAACTCACTTTTTTAACTTTTCAGAAAATGTTGATCGTATTGAATACTTCCCTTTTTTTTGACTAACCCTTTAGTACAAGAGTCTCCATTCCAGCTTATTTGAAATAAAGTTTGGCAGTTGGGATGTAATTTTTCATACACTAGGAGAAGTGAATGGAATGGAAAACTGGTTCCATATAATTGGTCAATTCTGATTCATAGTAGCTACCTGATACATAGTAGAAACTCAAGAACTATCTGATGATGAATCTTGAGGCCTTACCACTTCACACTATAAGAAATCACCATCATCTACTAGTGATTTCTATGATGACAACAGGAAAGGAAGGCTTACTGATAAGAAGAACTCTTTTGCCAATCCGTGCTTTGTCCTTCTAAGGCAGTGAAATTGGAGAAGCTCCCCCACTATAGCCCAAAACTTGGAAGATTATCAATGAATGGGATATATGAATTAGGAATGATTTTAAGCTTTGGTGCTAAGAACAGAGTAAGTAGAAAGTGAAATTTTGGAAAATATACATTTGGTGAATTTCTGTTAGATATGACACCCTAGATGTTGATCTTCATGCCTAGTAGGTATTCAAAAACTGCCCCTGTAACACCGCGGTTCTTAAGAAATTAAGGCATGTGCGCTCAGAGCACATGGGAGTTTTGCAACGGAGACTAAAATTTTACTTCACTGGGCTGCAGAAGCGTTTCTTTATTCTCTCCTTTCAAGTAAAGTAGTATTGTTCGCTACATGGAAGGAAAGGCTTTCCCTCCTTTGGGGGTGTGTATTGAGACTCCCAGATAATGCTCAGGAAGGCATATTCACTTTGCACTATCTCTCTAATCTCCTCATAGAAGAGAGATTTTTCTGAGAGATAGTTCTTTTTTTTTCTCAAAACCCTTCATGTAAATATTTCAAGTAAAAGAACTCCTCTAGTGCCAAATAGAGAAATAGGAGAAGCCCTCCCAGTTAATGAGGAAGTTCTGCCTTAATGAAAGTTCTCATTGGAAATCTGTCCCTATTCACCAGAACCCACCAAGATGGCAAACTAGATGTTATGCAAGTATACTTGCCCAAAAAAACAAATGCTGGACATAAACCCTGCTATACCCATCCCTGGAATTCTGGTTCTTGGGGCCCTTGTTCTTGCAAATGTAGAGTCTCCTATGTAGCTCAAAGGATTCCACAGCTGGCTATGAGAGTTTCTGTTGGAGGTTCTTTCCAGCTTCTTATCACCACCATCAGAAATCAACATTGCCTCTCTCATTTCTGTAGCCCAAATTGTGACTATGTCCATTCCATATCAGTTTCTCCATGTAGACATAGATTGTCAGGTCCACCAACAGAATGTTCAACACTGAACAGGAAGAAAGATATTTACAGGGGTTAAAGTACTTGACTGTAGGCAAACAATTCATTTCATCCCTAGCACCATGTGTGGTCTCTCAAGCACAGCCAATGAATGTTCTCCAAGCAGAGCCAGAAGTTAAACCCTGAGTTTGACTGGATGTGGTCCAAACCCCCACAACCAACCCCCAGCAAATTTTGCACCTATCTTTCCCAGCTGAGGGTCAGTTTTGAGTCCAGTTAGTGACTTTTTCAAGAATAAGTAAGGAACTGACCCTTTTTGGTCTCCAAAATTCACAGAACACATGGAAAAGTTACATCTTCTGGGAACTTCCCATAGACTTGAAATGAGAAAATTGCAATTCTTCCCATTTTCCCTCCATATCTGTTTACCAATATTTATAAAAATGTCAAAATGTAAGTTATATTAGAGTAGAGTGCTCAGTATAGGAGCTAAAACAAATATTTCTAATGGAGGGATTTATTATGGGTAGAAAAGAAAGAAAAAGAAAAGAGAAAAGGAAGGAAGGAAGGAAGGAAGGAAGGAAGGAAGGAAGGAAGGAAGGAAGGAAGGAAGGAAGGAAGGAAGGAAGGAAGGGAGGGAGGGAGGGAGGGAGGGAGGGAGGGAGGGAGGGAGGGAGGGAGGGAGGGAGGGAGGTAAGGAAGGAGAAAAGGGAGGATGAAGGAAGAAGGGAAGAAAGAAAGAGGGAAGGAAGGAGGGAAGCAAGGAAGGAAGGAAGACAACTGAGTAATTTTTGATCTACTTTATGAACAAGCAACTGGTGAGTCCATTGTCGTATCTGAGGCAAATCAGCTTTTCACTGTACCTAATTCAGTCTTCCATTAGACTTCTCATCCCTTACAGGTCTATGTAATTTGGCACAGAAGACAAGAAAGGGAAACTTTCAGGAATTCTCTGACTTTACACCAAATCGGTTTTCTGGAGGCTTTGGTTTTTTTATTGCGCCTCTTGTCCTCTCAGTGTTGCAGTCTGCCTTTGTTTCTGTAGTTCCCTTAGTTTGTCCCATATTCAGGTTGTGTGACAGCTACAGTATTCTCTCCTTATTGGTGTTTTGTTGTGTTTTGTTTTGTTTAAATCTTGCCCGTGGTATTACTATTATGCCTCTTTCAACTTAGATATGATTTGGGGACTCAGCGTTTTCACAAGGATCACTAAGCACTGATGTAATTACCTGCCAGCCCATAATTTCTCCTTAGTTTTTAATGAGCGTTGCCTCCAAGTACCTCTGCCCAATCCTGGTAGTATAATCCTAAATCAAAATGGTAATGTTAGAGGCCAACCAATAGTAAGAATGCTATAAACCAACCAATAGTAAGAATGCTATAAAAAAAACTTATCAAGGGGACCAAAAAGACTGTACATGAAGTGGGGGGTGGCAGGAGGGAAACTGGGGACACTAGTGTAGAGAGGGATGTTGAAAGATTGTATTACTGAAACCCAATCATAAACACCTTTGTAACTGTGTATCTCATGGTGATTCTATGGAAAAGGTAAAGAAAAGACTTGCCTTAAATGCTGCCAACCTCAGTTCCATCCCAGCACCTCATATGATTCCCCAAGCACCACCAGGAGTGAGTGATTGCTTAGCACAGAGACAGGAGTGATCCCTGAGATTCACCAACTGTGACCCAAAATTCCAAAGATATCTATATATATATATCATATATATATCATATATATATAAATATCATATACATATCATGATCACATGATCATGAAATCCCGTTAATCATCGATTTCTCGAGAAGGCTCAGTAACCTCTCCATTTGTCCTTTCCCTAGGATCTTAGAAGTCCCTCGCGACTCGGCCCTCCCAGTGATGTCGCACTGGAGACTCTTTCAGGGTCAGGGGAATGAGATCCAGCTTGTTACTAGATTTAGCATATGAATACACCATGGGAAGCTTGCAAGGCTGTCTCATGTGGGCAGGAAACTCCCAGAAGGCTGCCAGTTTTCACAGAGGGAGAAGTAGGCTACAAGATATCTTCTGGGAGCTTCCTTTTAAGTCTCTGGATCTTGGCCTTTGATGAGATTACACACACCTGGCTTCCTCTGCCGGTACCTTTAATGCATGAGGCCTGTTCGAACGTGTGGAGAGGGGCCTCGAGCATGGCTGTGGCTAGGTTCTGGTGGTCTTTGGCCACCTGGAGCTCTGCTCGGGGTGGGGAGGGAAGCTGGAGCCCATCCCCTCCGAGGGGCCCCAGGGAAGACAGCCAGGCATTCAGGCAAGAGACTCTCTGCATCGCTCTCTTCTGGGAGCTTGCTTTTAAGTCTCTGGATGTTGGCCATTGATGGGATTACACACCCCTGGGTTCCTCTGCCGGTACCTTCATGCATGAGGCCATGAGGCCTGAGCAGATCTCATATTTAATATATAACATATTAAATATGTTATATATTTATTACTTAATTTTACAAGCTTTATTCATATATAGGAAGTACCAGGTTGGTTATACTGAACATGAGAAATTAAAAATAAAATTGTCAGCCCTACTTCACCAAGCCTGCCAGAAATGACCCCTGAGCACAGAGCCAGGTCTAAGTCCTCAGTTAAGCCAGGTATGATCCAAACACAAACACACACACACACATAGTAAATAATTATCTTCAATATTAACCTCCAATGTCAGGAAAGACACTTAAAATCACCTAGATACAAGTTGCAAATGTATTTTTAAAATGTATTTATTTTAGTCTTTCAGTAAGGTCTAGAGTTTATTTCTTTATTGAATTTGGAACCATATCCATATGTATTCAGGGCTTACTCTTGGCATTCCTGGGATGAAATTAGAGTGGGGGAGACTTAGAGTTTAAAAGAGAGAGAGAGACAGAGAGACAGAGAGAGAGACAGACAGAGACAGAGACAGAGACAGAGAAAGGTGCCACCAGGTGGAGCAAGACAGAGGGAGTGTTTAAGGATCGTATCCAAAGACCTCCCACAAAAACATGAGCAGAGGAAATGCAAGCGCCAAGGTCCCTGCTGAAATCAGATGTGTACCCACCTCACTAAAATCCCAACACCCTCAAGTGAGTCTCTTGCAGTCTTGGTGCCTTTCCTCCAATAACTTCTGTATTCCTCTGTGGGCAGGTGAGTTGGACCAGGCCATCAGCTTTCAGAATCATTTAGGTTCATTAAAACCTTATGGGTCCCATAGAGACCAGAAATACTGTTTTTTAAAGTTGAGCGTTTGAAACAAATATCATTGCAGGGACACACCTGAAAGTACTCTGGCCTTAACTCCTGGCTCTGTCTTCAGGGATCACTTCTGGTGATGCTCAGAACTAATCTAGATGGAGCGCTTGCAAGGCAAGTGCCTTACTTACAGTACTATCTCTCCAGCCCCCAAGCTGGAGTCTTAAGGTGCTGTGCTCTTAAATATCGTTCAGGCACTAACCTAGGCTAAAAATCGTGTGAAATAATAGTGTCATTCATCATATGGCATTATTTAGAGTAAGAAAGGGCTCTGGTGACATTATTACTATCACAATTAGTAAAACTGGGATTCATATGTGGAGTATTTGCTTTCATACAGTTGCTTATACAGGGCATTTGAGTTTGATTTTTCTTTTGGAGGTGTTTTCATTGAAAATGATAAATATAGTTTAGTTGATGATGACAATTGGAGTGCTCTAAAGTTATCTGGATTGCAGAAATATCATGCACAATCCATAGGCCATGATTAGAGGAACAAATGGTGAGAGACACTAAATTCCACATTTTCATTGCAAACATGTCTGGTTTGAGTATTTGTTTTTGTTTGGGGATCACTCCCAGTGGTGCACAGAGATTTCTCCTGACTCTATACTCAAAAATTACGCCTGGCGGTCCCACCTATGCCAGAGTTGGAACCTAGGTCAGACTTGTGCAAGGCAAGTGCCTTACCTGCAGTACTATCTCTCTGGCATCAAATATGAATGTTTTTTAAATGTGTTTCTTTGTGATCTGCTTAATTTCCCAAGTGATTTGGAGCAACATGAACTACTGTGTTTTGGCACCAATGAATCAATATTTTTGAAATAATTAGAAACATAATGTGTTACATAAGCCAAATGAGTTTCACTGGACAATTGTGATAGAATTGGTTATTGGAAACGATATATCCAGAGCTTTTTGGCTTTTACAGTTATTGTTCTATAATAGTATAGAAACCATGAGTCCTATCTCATGAACCTTCAGATTACACAGTCATTAGCATGTTGACACTGGAGCTGCAATCTCTGTTAATTAAACCACATTCAAGTGTGAGCTACTGGTGGTACATGCCAGTGTTCATGTGTTAACTAGACTTGTGAAAGGTTTACTTCAGAAGACGCTTCTGGAACTAATACTACATGTGTTACCATTCTCAATAATGAGAATTAGCTCTGTGGCAGTAGGAAGAGGAACTCAGGACATTAAAAGAATGTGGTTTAATGCAAATATGTAGATCTTTTCATCACAAGTTGTTTTGTTGTACAAACTTCTTTTATTCTCCACTGTGTTCTTTTTGTTATCTATTTCATGTGGTATTGAGAGATATAATAAACCTTGGATCAGTTGGCTAGCTTAATTGAAAAATGTTTTGAAAAGAAAAGTTAAAAAGCAAAGCAAAACATACTGAAAACCATTTCCATACCAATTTCTTCCCTCTGTTAGTTCAGTTGTAAGAAATGGAGAACAAAAGCATTACCAACCAAGGCTTTTAGCTGAAACATAATTGCTTACACATCCAAACGCCAAGTTTGCAACACGCGATTAGGCAGCCAATTGTGTTGAAAATGTGCTTGCTCATTCAGAGGAGGCCACGCCCCAGGGCTCACCCACTGGTTTCTCTTCAGACATGAAGTTCCGTTAACATCAGTTCATTCCTATTAGATACTTGTTGAAAATATAATGGGGCCACCTGGTAGTAAGAGTCACTGGGTGAAAAGGAAAGAACCAATGTCCAACAAATTTTACCTAAGTCGGGCAAACAATGTCATTCTAGACTTCCCCAACAACTCTAGTAGAGGCTATCAAAAGTTGCTGGTAATTAATGCATACTTAAAAGTCAGGGGCTTTGAAATTATAATTAAAAATGAATAACTTCACAGGGTTGGATCAAATCATACTTTTTTTTAGTATACATTCATTTTTTACAGAAACACAGGATCATGTTGTATATTTGATCTGAGCACATTTTCCCATTCTCACCTACCCCACTCCAAGTTCATTCTCAGCTTCGTGTGTTGGAAATTTGGAAGATTTTGAAGTCCTGGAATTGTTTTCTAACTAGAACACTGATTTTGTTTAATGACCTGAAATGTGGCACCATTGTAGTCTACTTCTTGGTCTAAAGCAAGAATTTTTCTTCCTGGGAATTCAGAGGGAAATATTTTGTAACAGCTGTTCCTTAAGTACTCAAAAAACACATGATGACTGGTGATTCTCCCATTCTTTGGTTAAATAGCCAGTAGCTACATGGCTGACTACTTAACAAATAATCCTTTAAAATCAATTTAGCAGTGTTGGGATCAACTATGTGCTGGAAATTAGTTCTCTTGAATAAATGTTGATTTCCTTTCCAGCAGACTAATGCATATGCAGGTGCTGTAAACCAGGGTGTTAGGTAGCCTGCCTATCAAACAGAAACAATAGCTTGCCTTTTCCTTAGGTTGAAAAAAATCCCATTTTGGGGCTGGAGTGATAGCACAGAGGGTAGGCCATGTGCCTTGCACGTGGCCAACCCGAGTTCGATTCCCAGCATCCCACATGGTCCCTTGAGCACTGCCGGGGTGATTCCTGAGTGCAGAGCCAGGAGTAACCCCTGTACATTCAGGTGTGACCCAAAAAGCAAAAAAAAATTAAAAATCCCACTTTTATCCCATCTATTGGCAATCATCACACCAGACAAAGTTTAATGCCAACATTGCACACATACATGTCAAGCTTGAGCTCTAGATTTGTTGTTTCCTTTGTGAACCTGATTTCCAATGACTGAGTGACTTTCGGACAGTTTAACTTTATTCTCTTTTATTTGTTCATTTCAGGTCTCAATAAAATTAAAGTCAAGATGTCTGAAGGGCTGTATTCTCCTTTGGAAGCACCAGGGAGAAAGAGATTGCTGTTACCAGCCTTTAGAGGCTTGTGGCCTTATTCCTGCCTCTTCTCTTACGGCAACAATAGGTCAACTTGTCTCTACACATCTCTTACCTCTTCTGTCTCCCTCTTTGATTACATATATATATATATATATATATATATATATATATATATATATATGTTTGTCATTACATTGGGTCCAGGAGGATAACTCAGAATACTCTCCCCATTAGGCAAAGCTATCAACTTTAATCCATTTACATCCTTAATTCTCCTGTGCTAGATAGTCAGACATATTCAACCGGCACAGAATCCCAGGGCTAGCATGTAGATATCTGATGAGTGGTGTTGTGGCGGGGGTGGATCATTCTACCTATCACAGACACATTTTCATTCTAAATGATGGAGATTAAAAACATTTTTTATCTAGTAATTGTAGAAAGTAAACAGAAAAATATATCTCCTTGATCTCTTTGTTCTCTGCTTAACCAATGTCTTTAAGAAATAACTTTTCTAGTAGCTGGCCAATTTTAAGATCCAACAATGGCTGGTTCCATATTGTCTGCATTCTAACTTCACTGAGTCTCTTCCCCCCCCCTACTTGCCTTTGTGTGGACAGTGAAGCTCGGCTCTCAGTAACGAGCCCCTCTGCCACAGAGCAGACCTTTTGAAGAGTACCTACTTTTCATCATGCCAAAGTATGAGCTCACACACGATCATACTTGCCTTTGTTCCCTCCAGGCCTCCATACCTCATGAGTTGTCTCTTTGCTTTCAGGGGGAATCAAGGTAGCAGACCTCAACAGCATTTTGTTGCAGGGGTTGAGGAGAGGCAGCAGAAAGGGGATTTAGGTTATATCCAATGGCCACCTCTTTCCTGGGTTTGCCCTCACAGCAGCTGGAGGGCTTGGAGGTGCTAAGCCCTCTGATTTAGAACTACACAGGTCTGAAGGCTGAGCATTTTCTCTGAAGGGCCTTCATCTTTGGAATTCCCTCGCCAAGGCTATTGACCTGTATGGCCTGAAGTAAATTCTGTCTCACTAGTAAAGTGAATTTCACAGTTAATATGGCCAAGCTGATTTGGATTATTTATTTTCAATGTTAACCACAGATATGGAACTCTCAGATGTGGTCAGGAATTGAACATATCTTTAGAAATCTCGAGAACAAATAGCGCTCTGAGCCAGGAAAGGGTTGGCTGTAATCTTCTTTTTTTGTATTGTGTGTAATGGGCTCTAACATGAAATCACAGCCGACGCTCCATGGTTATTTCTACCATGTTGTTTTGTTGCCAAGCTAATCTGCCCATCCCAACCTGTGTTTGATTACTTAGGATCTCTTTCTTATGCCTTGATGGCAAGTGACTAGCAAACAAAAATGTCAATAAAACACACAGCGTACCAGCACATCGCCACATCGAGTCAGCGGCACTAGCCTGTGTGGTGGGGGAGTGGAGTAAGGTGGACGTGAAGGAAGTTATTAGCTCTCCAGCAGGGGCGAAGAGAAAAGCCAGTTCTGTCAAAAGTGAACGTTGAAACAAAAGAAAATAACCCCGTCCCAAATGCTCTGGGCTGAATCAGCCTTCCTGGGGTCTTATTCTGGTTCAGAGATAGCTCTGTCCTTGAAGTACTCTCTGTTGAGTGACACTAGTCCATGGTATCAAGTAGTGTTTAAAATACCTAGATTAAAAGCCTTCTGTATTTAATGTCTCAGCTCCAACAGGTATATAAACCAAAATGAACTTGCAAATTTCATTGAAGCTTTATCCTCTAGCCCAGGCTAGTCCCTAATGTCACAATTTCCACATTCCTGACAAAGAATCTTTTACTCTAACCAAGTTCCCGTTCACAGTCGGCAGCTGGCCCATCCAGCGGGGGAAGGTGACTTTAGTGGTGTCCTCACTCTTTCAGGGGTGCAGGTTAACATCCTCCTTGGGCAATGAGGGAACTAATATTCTGTTCTTTCTTCAAAGCTCTGAAGGATCAATGTATGTGATGTGATACTAGAATAGATGCTATTCCTAGCCTAAAAGCATTAACTCCAGTTCTCTTCCCAGTGGAAGAGGTGAGAGTATATGAGTCTTGGTTCAGCACTGCCCAAGTAAATACTTTCTCATCAAATAGGAGTCGGAAATACTAGGAAAAAACATCCTAGTTGGATGTTTCAATTAAAATGGATAGATAACAGACCTTCTTACAGATTCATGCTAAGGCAAAATAGGTCATGGGTTTCAAATACAACTAGATTGAGTGGTATAGCTGCTTTTATTGATCCAATGACTGTTCAGCTAAACATGGTCCAGCGGCCCCTCAAGTGGTCACCATCTCTCAAGCTCACTTCAGGTCAAGCTTCTCTTAAAAAAGTTCCAGCAGATATAGTATCTCTAGCAAGATATATGACTTTGAAAAGGATGGATTTATTGACCTATGATCCCTTCTTAAATATAGGAGTGGTAAATCGTTTCTTTTTGTTTTGTAACATAGGAAATGGAAGTATGGGTTTGGAGATATTCTTTCTAAGCTTATCCTTAGTTTTTCTGGTTTTTTTTAACCATAGCAAATGGAGAAATGGGTTTGTGGATACTCATTCCTGAGACTTTCCATAGAAAAATTGGGACTAAGCACACACTGGTAAGGGATGTGATCAGAGATGACTTAAATGAAAGCAGGTTCCAGTTGGAACTGCTGGAATGACTAAATCTTTGCAAGGGACAGTGTGGAGTCTTCTTAAGGAATAATCCTTTACTTTGGGAAGGTCGGGAAGAAGTTGCTGTGAAAAATTTCTTAAAGCTGATTTGATTTCACCATTGGATCAGATAGATCTGCCATGTGCTGTCACTAGAAAACATTTCAGCATTATCATGACTTTAAACCATCTGAATAAACCATGATTGTTTTATTATGTAGAGCAGTCTGATCCACTGGGTTCAAAGCACCCTGCCCAAGATAACATGATGGTGTCCTATTACTAATTGCAATCTGGATCCTGACAATTGCTTATCTGTTCATTAAATGGCCTGACCATACCTATGGCTCCTGAGACTATATTGATATGCTCCAAAACCCGTGTTTAACTTCTCTTTAGAGAAGAGAAGTTAAACTTAAAAATCATCTTCAATTATTTAAAATTCATCATGTAAGATTGGATTTCTTTATTAATTTGCAAACAGGGAGGAGGGATTTACCCTTTTCATCAAAATATATGCATGTTCTGGGTTCAAAATTTTAGGAAAGTTGTAACTATTTGTCCTTTCCTTGCCACAGAAAACAGTTCCTAGCACGTATCTAAAATTTTGCATTAAATTTTCATTTATTTTATCTCCAGTCACTTATTTATTTCTGTGTATCATAAGGTCAAGGTAGACCCAGAATCCTGGTGTGAAACCTGTTCCAATAACCCTGCTGTTTGAACTTTTTGCTCTGTCATATCCTCATATCTTCATATGATACTCTCCACTAATAGAATTTAGGGGGGCAAAGAGATTTACAGCAGGCAGTGCATTTGCCTTGCATGCGGTCAATGTAGTTTCAATCCCCTTCAATTCATATGATCTCAGATATGAATGCTGAGGGCAGAACCAGGAATAAGCTCTGAGTACTGATGATTGTGGCCCGAAAACCAAAATGAAAAAGAACAAAAGAAGAGAGAATAAAAGAAATTTTGATTTTTTCTTCTTTGACCTTTTATGTGTGACTGGACTTCCTCTTTCATTTGAGTCTTGTTGTGGCTCAGAGTACTCCTCTTATTTCTTAGAGCTTCCATTGTTTAACAAGGTTCCAACCCCTGAGTAGTATTCCTACTGTGATCTCATTAGTTATCCAGCTCAGAACTGGAATAATTTTCCTTGATTTTTATTCTCTACATGTACTTTTGCATTCTGGAATATTTTATTGCATTCTCTTATTGTAATTAGACATGGGGCTAAAGGTTAGACATTTTTCCCTCCATAATTTTTGGACCCTTGCACCTTATGTGAAATTATCATTGAGAATGCAGTCATAGGAAGCGAGAGTCTGTCCTTAGCTTTCCCCCACCTTGAAATTCTATTTATAAGTCACTTGTCTCTCCATGCAGTTCTGCTGAACAAGTCATACTTGATTTAATTGCCCATCTTATATTGAAATTAGCCACAACTCCCCCACATTCTCCACTCACCTTTTAACCCCTCAAGGCTCTATTTGTGTAGTGTGATTATGCAGTTGTTCAAATGAAATGAATCAGAAACGAGTCAGGTCATTCAGGTTGTATCTACACAAATAAACACTGGGGTGGGGATTAAGCTGCAGGAGCTTGCGTGGAGCCACAGATTTTAATTTGAAAATGGACACCCTCTTCTTCCTTAGTGATCCTGATGGGAAAGCACAAAGATCTAGTTCTTCGGTTTTTTTTTTTTTACAGCATCCAATTCAGATCTATTCGCTCTATTTTGTTATTTTTGATCCTTTTCTTAATTTCTTAGTGACCCCCAAGGTAGTTATTATGGTAGAGTCTTTAGGATACAATATAATTCTAACAGTGGTATGCATAGAACCTACTCTCAAATCTTACCCCCAAATGTACTGCTATTGACCATAGATTTACTTTAAAAATCACTGAATTAAAATATAATTGCTACTTATATTCAGCAAGCTATCCTCAGATATAATTTTGCTACATATAAAGGAAGTTCTGAAAGAAAAAATATTAAAGTTTTTTAAAAAATCTCAAACTGACATTAACTTGTTTAACATTCAAGTGTATTAGGGAAGTGGGATGGAGTTATAATGATGGATAAATCAGTATGGAGAGAACCCAACAGTGAAAAGCTTCAAGGAAACAACTTCTAATTTTCATAGTAGAGTTTCCATATTTGGCAGATGAGAGAACTGAAGACACCTATACACTGTATGATTACCCCATGTTTCACACATTTGTCTCAAGTTTGCTTCTACTGCAGTAAAGTTAGCCTCCAGATTGAGGAAGACACATGAGTATCATTATTTACTGCACATTTTTAGTACATATCTTTTGGAAAAATATATATTCATAGCCTAGTTCACAAAGTTATAATTATTTTTCAAATCATATAGATTATGCTATAATTATAGAACATAGACTACAAATTTCTAAAAAATGAGAGAAAAGTTCAAACAAAAATTCTAACACAGGCCTCTTTCAATTATTATTAGAATATATTTCTAAAAAGAATTTGGCATTACTTGTGACAGTAACAACCATGACCTTATTTTTTTTAACTGAGAATAAGTACAATGCTTTCACTCAAAACTCACAGCCATGGAGCCCGAGCTAGAATACAGTGGGTGGGGTGCTTGCCTTGCTCTTGGCCAACCATTTTTGATCCCTAACACCCCAGGCCCCCAGGCTAGACCAGGAGTGATTCCTGTGCATAGAGCCAGAAGTATCCCTTGACATGGCACACCACTTAAAACCAAAACCAAACCAAAAAAATCTGTGGGGCAAAAAAAAAAAAATAGACAACCAAAAGACTCCCGACAAATATCTTTATTTTTTTAATTTATTTTTTTATTGAGTCATTGTGAGAACAGTTACAGGGCTTTTAGGATTGAGTCTCAGTCATACTATGCTCAAATACCCATCCCTTCATCAGTGCACATGTTCCACTACCAAAAATCCCAGCATACCTCCCTCCCCCTCTGCCTGTGTGGCAGATGACTTTCACTTTACTCTTTCCTACTTTGATTACGTTCAATTTTCGACAGAAAACTCACTATCATTATTTGGAGTTTTTCCTCCAACAGTCAGACCTGTCAGAATGGCATCATTAAATGGTATGTTTTCTGTTGTTGGTAACAAAGAGCATACATGGTCGCTAAAGCGGCCACCCAGTTTTGGAATTCTGGAGATTTCTCAAAATGTAGCTAAAACATAGTAAACTAACTACATATAAGTAGTAAGATTTTAAAAGTAAATGCTTAAAATATGACTTCCTAATGTTTGAAAAACAGAAAAAATAGCAACGTTGAGTGTAGTAACATATTCTGAACTTCAATATAGATATTCATTCTCTCCATTGACATTTGAAAGATTTTTTAAAATCTGGAGCTGGGGCGAAAGAGAGAGTTCCATAGCCTGAGTGAGTGCATGCTTTAGTTGCAGGAGGCTGGGTCTGATTCCTGGAACCACATGTTCATCCAAGCATCACTGGGTGACCCAACCACCAAGCCGGTAGTAGCCTTTGAACACCTCAGCTTATGACCTCAAACCCAAACAAATAGAAAACTTATTTTTTTTAATTTTTTTTTTTGCTTTTTGGGTCACACCTGGCGATGCACAAGGGTTACTCCTGGCTCTGCCCTCAGGAATCACCCCTGGCAGTGCTCAGGGGACCATATGGGATGCTGGGAATTGAACCTTGAGTCAGCCACATACAAGGCAAACGCCCCACCCGCTATGCTATTGCTCCAGCCCCTTACATGTAATTTTTAGTTTCTATCAATTATAACTAAATAAATCTTGAAATGTTTCAATCACATGGTTTATATTAAATTTGGATATGATATAATCCATATTTCTATAAAACATTGAACAAAGATGGTTATATTGAGATAGATGAATGTCCTATCAAGATTAAGCCTTGAAAATCAAGAAATACATTTCTCAGCAATATTAAGTAACACTTTTCAAAAGATCATACTTCTGACGGTTCGTGCACATCATAAACATGGCAGCACTGACAGAAGAGGCAGAGATGAGGATCTTTTTTTTGTGCCAACCTCCAAGTGACCTCAAATTTTATTCAGGATAGTGAAAACCCCAGGGGACTCCACCATGTGTTCAGCTTCAGTGTTGCCCCACTTGACTCAGTCAAAAGATTTTCTGCGCTACTACATTCATAGCAGCATTAATCACAATTGCAACTCTATAAAATCAACCCAAACACCCAGTGAAAGGTGACTGGATTCAGATGATATATAGTATCCTATTAAATATACTCACGTATTTAATGAATAGTGTTGAATTTTTTCAAATGATGGATATATGATGGGTATAAGGAATATATAGCCAATCCTAGTTTCATATTCATCCCTACATATAGTTCTAAGTACTGCCAAAAATGATCTCTGAGCACAGACTCAAGAGTAAGCCCTGAGTACCCTCAAATGAAATGAAATCAAAAAAAGGTGAATATAGGGGATCATTTGAACAGATTGATGGAAATAGAACTTTATATTGGGCATAACAAGCCATATACACATATGAATTTATGAAGCAGTATCCATATTCATACAGTATTGTCAGCCTATGGCAAATCATTAACATTCTAAAATTAAAAGGACGAAATGAAAATGAGAAGAAAATCATAAAAATGATGAAAATGTTGAGCAAATCACAAAACACGTAAGTGTAAATTATTTTAAAAAGAAAATATATGGTATGTTAAAATAATATAATACTGAGATACCAGTATTATAATAAAATCCCAATTCGATCTCCAACACTATGTATGGTCCCCCAAGTATTATTTAGATTTATCTTTGAGCACAGTGTCACAAGTAGTCCCTGAATAATACCACAGGATGTGATCTCAAAATAAACAAAATAAAAACTAAATTATTCAACAGATGGAGGAGCACTTTAGAATTGACTTTGTTAGGTTTTTAAACAGGAATAAGAACATGATTTGTTTTAAACTGTAAATTTTTCAGGGCATAAAGCTAAAAATGTAATTCATGTTAAAACATTGAAGGAGGTATTAGGAAATTAAGCAAAATAACCCTTCACTCTTCTCCATTGTTTTTATGCCTAGCACTAACAGCACTCAACTTAGTGAAGAATATTCTGATTAATTTCCAGAGAAAATCTTTCCTTTCTGTGTTAGGAGAAAAGAATAATTCTTCTGAGGACAAACCCAGAAAACTGGACTTGAATTTCATTTACTATTAAGAAACAGAAATTTATTGGTGTAGGTTGAAGTCAAAGGCGTTTCATGGTAGATATATTTAATCATAAAATGTTCTCACTAATGTACCAGGTGCCCATTTAACTCTATGCATGGTCACCTTACCATCCCAATCTCAAACCACTATTACCCAGGAAGGATGCATTAGCTTATTTGTACGGGGAAAGAGGATCTATGATTTTGACAATCTGTAGGGTCTGATGGAAGTGCTCTACAACATACTATGGGTCATGGAGTTTACATCTCCAAGAACAGGGTATGATGAAAAGATCCAAGAAAATCAAGGTGGAAAGAGGTTAGAGACTATCTGTCTTCTCTATCTCCCCCACCCCTCTTTCCTTCTTTCTTTCACTCTCTCTCTCTCTCTCTCTCTCTCTCTCTCTCTCTCTCTCTCTGTCTCTTTCTCTTCTCTCCTCTCTCTTTTCTATAGGATTTTAGACAGATGCCTGTATCCTGGGTCACAAGGAGTTCATATCAATTCTGGGGCATACCTGGAAATCTAAGTGGGCCCGACACCACTCAAAGCTGTTTGCATTCATTGTAAATCTTGAAATGCTCCAACTGAATCTACCTGAGACATACCCCACCCTGCACCTCCTGCTAAAAGGTCACTGATGACGGTAAAAGGCAGTGTTCACTAGTGCTCACATATGGCATTTAAAAATTACTAGGTTTCAGTTGTTGTAGCCATGAAAGGTCTTCTTCAATTCCCACAATCTTCCAGGAAGTGAACTACACAATATGCAGTAAAACTTTTCCTCACATTCATCTTTTGATACACTTGAATAGTTGTCAGAAAAAAATTATCATTAGTTGTTTATTATGTTTTTAATTGATTGCTTTATTTGTATTTGCACTTGAGCCTTGAGTGCAGTCATACAAATTATAATAATAAATAGTATAAATTATCCAAACAATGTCCTAAATTATGCTACATAGCTTTGCAGGTATTTTATGATTTGCCATATAATGATGAGTTTTTACTGTGCTAGATATATCTGGTTATTATAATAGGAATGTTTATTATATTAAATAAACAACATTGCATTTGTAAATAGCAATTGGTTTGAAAAGCAAAGGACTTACTAAAACATTATTCTAACTCCAGCCCAATTACTTTATAATTAATAAATATGCTATACAGAAAATAGAAGCAATATTATAATACTTTCCCATAACATAAAGATGAAAAACATATAAGAATGGTATGAGATAGATTGAAATGAGAAAAAAATTGTTATTCCAAACACTATTTAATTAAAAGAAATTTATAGCAGATTAGCTTTTCCATTACGTTCAGTAATTTTCAAAAACAACACAACTACATTATTGCTTGGTGCTTTCTATTATCTTATCTTTATAAGTATTAATTTGTTAATTACACTTTACATAAATCAGTGGAAAACAGCTTAATTTGTCTAAGCATGGAAGAATTTCTAAGCATATGAAGAATCACTACCAATGTTAACTTAATTCTCTGTGGTCCAAAAAGTGTGATACCAATAAATGAATACCAAGAATACATTCTCTATTTAACTATACATGCCCCAAAAGAAAGGAATTTACAGAGACATAGTCCCTAAATATGGTCCCAGCAGAAATGTCAAAATTATTTCAAATGTATATTTGACAGAAACATATCTGTATTCTTTATCAATTATTGCTATGTTTATCATGATAATTTAATCTCATTTAACATATATGCATCTATATTAAATATATATGAAAAATTGTCTGGGAAACTGATTCTATCTTGAAGTTAAAACTATATATTCATTCAAAAATCTAAGGGGTTTTTTTAATGACTTGACCAGTACATAACAGAAATGAAAGTCAACCCAGAAACTCATAGACCTTCTTAATAATTAAATAAGCTGAAATGATGTCATACTGATTAAGGAATATTTAAATCTAACTAGAGATGTCTCTATGACTAAGTGATATTTGAAGACAGCATTTATAATCTGCATACTAAAATTGTAAGCTTCCCAAGAATATATAAATATTCTAAGATGAATATATAAAATACATATAATCTAGGATGAATGAAGCATTTTATATATATATGAAGAATCTAAATATGCTAATATATATACTAGGCTGCCAAAGCAAAGAAGGACTAAAATGGCTGTTTGCACTTTTAACACACATATGCTGGCATTGGATGCTTCCAATGAGGACTTGATGGTGCAAGCGCAGAAGATTAAGTACAACGTCACTGGATTGACCGAGACAAGAAGGCACTGAACACATCACGCCTTTTTCGACACTGGAGAAGAACTGTTTCTCGGGACATGTGACAGTAGAGGCATCTGTGGTGTCAGTGTCCTTGTCAACAAGAACTTGGCCATGAGCATTGATATGTTCGATTGTCTAACAGCCCAAATTGGACACTTACGTTTGAATAGATGTGGCTTGTTGCGAGCAATTTCTATCTTCGTCATCTATGCACCAACATCTAACTACAATGAAGAAGTTGAGAAGTTCTATATGGAGCTGGAAAAGTTCTATAAAGAAGACCACACCTTCTACAAGGTCATTGTCGATGATTTTAAAGCCAAGATAGGACCTAGAATGTCACCTGAAGAACTCCACATTGGGACCACACCTAGAATGAAACAAACAGGATGAGAGACTGTCCGAGTTCATCATGTTGACCAAGACCACACATAGTAACTCGCAGTTCCAGAATCTAAACGTTGGACATGGGAGTCTCCCAGTGGACAGTTCCACAATGAAATTGACCATATCATATTCATCCGATGGTTTTACCTGACTTATGTCATTATTGTCCCAAAATTCCAAATGGGATCAGACCACCATCTCCTTTGTGTGAAATTTTACTTCACAATGCAAGGAGAAAGGACTGCAAAGTTTAAGAAAACTCCCAGAATGACCACCAACTGGGAGCTCTTTGGCACTACTGCAGTAACATCGTGTTGTTGACAAGGAATACGATGACTAGTTCAGCACCCCCATGATTGAGCAAGGAGTACAGAGAGAGGAAGTTACAAAAAGTCTCCTAAGTCTTTGGAAATTTTCGAGCTCATTCGCCAACATAGTCTGTCGCAAGCCTCAGGCAATCACAAGCTAACGTCCGAGCTCACAAAGCTGTGCAGAAAAGCGATAAAGGAAGACCTCAAAGAGAGAAGAGCAGCAGTGTTGGCTGATATGGCAGAAGCTGGGAAAAGTATTTGCAACACCCGCCTGTCCTTCACCAACTATAAGACCAAGATGACTGTCCTCAAACATCCTGATGGATCTATCACATCTTCCAGAAGGGCAATGGAAAAGGTTATCCAGGACTTCTACTTGGATCTCTTTGATAGCCACGTCTACCTGCCCACATACCAAATTCCGCAGGATGGATATGTCATTCCCAGCGTTCTCCCTTCCAAAATCTGACATACCATTTTGTCAGTAAAGAAGCGTACAGCACCTGGTACACACAAGGTCAGACCTGAACACCTGAAGAATCTGCTGCCATTACTCATCAATAAACTGGCTCGGCTCTTCACATGTTACCTCTCTGGATGCAAGGTTCCATCCCAATGGAAACCAGCAGGACCATCCTGTAGTACAAGAAGGAAAACATCCATGACATTGGCAACTATCGCCTGATCTGTCTGTTTTCTGTTGTCTTCAAGTTATTCACTCGCGTCATCCTCAGTTGGATTGGCAGAACACTAGATGAAGGACAATCATGTGAGCAAGCCAGGTTCCGAAAAGGATTCAGCACAATTGACCATATCCACATAGTGACCAAGCTCATTGAGGTTTTGTAAGAGTTCAAGATGTCGCTCTGTCTATTCATTGATTTAAATGAATGAACAAATGTCACTCTGTTCACTGATTTAAAGAAGGCCTTTGATTCTGTTGAGACTGAAGCAGTCATTGAAGCCCTAGCCAAACAGGGTGTTCAAACTCAATACATCAGGATCTTCCTTGAGCTGTATCATGGATTCACCACCAGGATCTCACCATTCTACAAAGAAGTGATCATGGACGTAAAGAGAGGGGTTTGGAAGGGCGACACCTTTTCACTGAACCTCTTCAGTGCCACCCTCGAGAACATCATTTGATGACTAAAATGGGAAGCAATGGGAGTGAAGATAGACTGTCAGCAACTACACCACCTCTGCTTCACTGATGACATCGTTCTCATAACACCAAATATCAGCCAAGCTGCACGAATGCTGGCTGACTTCAACCATGAGTGTGGAAAAGTCAGACTGCAGCTGAATCTTATGAAGACAATATTCATGAGAAACGAACTAGTTCTTGATGTTTCGCTTGCCCTTAATGAAACGAACATCTCTGAATGCAGCAGCTATGTGTGCCTAGGTCAAGAACTCAACATGACAAATGACCTGACACCTGAACTGCACAGGAGGAAGAGAGCAGCGTGGAATGCCTTCAAGAGTGTCAAAGAATGGTTAACAGGATGAAGAACCTCTGGCTCTGGGCTCATCTTTTCGACTCCACCGTTCTTCCTGCACTAACATATATCTTAGACACCTGGACCTTACAAAAACAGGACTAGAATGCTATTTGGGTATCCTAAAGGAGAATCAAAAGAGCTATGCTTGGAGTATCATGTTTCACTCAAGTGAGAGAAGGAATCCGGAGTTCCAACCTCTGTCGATGATCAAGAATCAGGGATGCTTGTCTCATTTGCCAAGGCATCGAAAATCAGTGGTCCGACGACACATAATGAGATTTAGAAACAACCACTGGATTAGAGCTGTTACCGACTGGATTCCACGGGATGTCAAAAGATCGCATGGCTGCCCACCTACGAGATGGTTAGACTTCTTCATCAAGATCCTGAATGAATGTTTTGAGGCTCTTCGTGTTCCTGGAGTGAGCAGACACCATTGGGCTACACTAGCATGAGACAGGGAAAAATGGAGACATTACTGGCACCCACTCGATAAAAATCAATGAACAAGGGGATTACAGTGATACAAGTGATATATACTTTTATATATAAGATGCTGCACTCATGTTAGATTGACATTTAGTTTTCATCAGTCTTGCTTACCTCACTTTAAATTTTGTTGTTATTGTGTTTGTTTGACTTTCACATAGAAGTCATCTCCTCTTTTTTTCCTAAAAAGCAACTCTATTCTCTTTTGAATCTGTCCCAGTTGTCAAAAGTTTAAGGGGACATAAATAATGATTTTCTCCTTTCTCCTCTTTACTCAATGGATATTCAATAAGCTAAGCTAGTTGAGTAGCACACCTCAAACCCAAATCATAAGCATCTGGATGTAGTGGGGTTCTATTTTGTAATGGATAGCACTCTGGATACTGAATCTTCAGCAGCTTGATGCAATTGCAGAGCAAGAGGAATATAGAGAATTCTTTTCATGTTTTGGTGCCCTAAATTTTTATTGTTTAAGGTTTCAGATATATTCTAAGTACTACCATTTACAAGTGTAGAATTTTAACAGACAGCCCATCATTTTTATTGCTACCCAGAGTCTTGAAATAAATTCAGATTTTTGTTGCTGACATCCAAAGGACCTGAACTGCTATCTCCACAAAATCTAGTTAATTGCTTTGCTTGAAGGTGCCTTTCAAGATTTGAGGCAGTATATGCCGTACTTTCACCTGGGCTAGTTTTAACAGAATTCTAAAGACCTCACAGGACTGCAGAAGGATGGAGAAATGTACTGAGCTACAAAATACAGAACAGACAGGGTACAAACTAAGTAAGGAAACCCTAGTGAGTGCTGCCAAAAGGTAAGTTGCAGATGTGTAGTTTGCAAATATTTCTTCAATAGCATAGGTTACTTTTCATTTTGTTGATGGTTTCTGTTGCTGTGCAAAAGCTTTCTTGTTTGATGTAGTTTTACTTTTCTAATTTTATTTTTGTTTGCTTATACTTTTGATGTTCTATCCATATTCTATCTATTGTCAAAAACAGTGTCAAGAACCTTTTTTTCAATATTTTCTTTTATAAGTTTTACAGTTCAGGTCTGATGTTTAAATCTTTAATTAATTTAAAGGTGATTTTTGCATATGGAGTAAGAAAGCATCTTCTATTCTTTCACATATGGATATTTTATATTTTTCAACACTTTTTTAAGTTACAGAACGATATATCTGATAAGAAATTAATATTTAAAAATAAATTTCTGCAAGTCAACAGGAAAAGACCATAAGTCTATAAAAATGAGCAAAGAACTAGAATTAATATGCCATGATGTATAAAAAATGGTAACCTTTATATATTGTGAATGTGAATATAAAATAATATAGCACTATAGAAAGAATGGCCATTTATCAAAATATTAAAAGCATAATTATATTATCTAGCAGTTTCATTTTAATATATTCAAAAATGAATAATTTTAAATATCAGAGAAATAGAGATAGCCAAAATATAAATGGATAAAATCTACTATACAATGGTATGAGAGTGTTTTCAAGAAGAAAATCATCCCATATGGAAAACTACAGATGAAACTACAGAACATTTTGCGAGTGAAATAAGCCAGTCCCAGAATGACTAATAATTGCATGATTCCACTTATATGAGGTATCTAAAAAAGTCAAACTAAAAAACAAGTGTAAATTGTGCTTGCAAGGGCTGTGGAAAGAGGAAAGTGGGAGTTGTTTAATGGAACAGATGTTCTAATAATATAAATTAATAAATTCTAGAGTTATATCTTAACTAACCTCATGTATGCATTGAATTAATACCAATGGTTGTACCAGACAAACATAGTTATAGTTTTACCTGTGCTATTATTGTGCAATAATAGCTAACTAATACCTTATGGAGGAAAAAAAAACTGGTTAAGATTTGAGTCTTAACTCTTTCAATCTCAAATCCTTTCCCCAAACTTGGTTATAAGGTTCAGTCAACAACCAAGTACATAAAGTAAATAATGAGTCATCTGTTGCATGGGAGGCAATGTGTGGCAGCTAATTTTTAATTGTGGAAGAATTTTTTATATTATTTATGTTGCACAGATGATGCACTTCTTTTTAAAAACCATATGTGAAGAATATTCTAGTGACAGGTCTTTTAATTTTGACTCATTTCTTTTATCTTATCTTCTGCTTTGACTTCTGCAAAAAATGTTTCCTTTCTTCTTGGCCAACATGTTTAATCACACAACAGAACAAAGAAACACACGGGAAAAAATCGTTGAAAATAAGAAAAAGAACAATTCAGTTCTACCTTAATGTTCAATAAAATATGGTGACTTAATCCTAGGATATTTTAACTAATGTTATGACTCGATGAACTGTGACGGATTATGTCATCTGAAATGTGCAATGACAGTGTTTCTCCAACACAGCTTTATCAACTGTTACTAGAATAGGGCCTAATTTAGAAGCTTTTGAAGTTTTAAGTCATTAGCACCAGTTTCCATATTGTTTGTAGGGAATGCTCTTCTTCAGCCCACTAGAGTGTGTCCAGGTGAAAAAAAATATCACTTAGCCATAACCTTTTAGTTATATTATTACTCCATCATCTTTTAACCTCAGTTGGAATTAGAAAATAAGCATTTATGAGTCTCAAATCACTTTTGACTGCTCATCACTGTTAAAAATGCTGATAGCTGATTGTGACACAGTCATTATAGAAAGAATATCTTTCTATCCTGTCTGTGATCTTTTGAGATTTAATTAAGCTTAGGTACAAAGTGTGCTAGTGTCTGTAGAAGCCCTCTTAATTACTTATCAATCAATATTTCTGCAAGAACTTTGTCAGACATTATAGGAGATGTAAAAAAGCAATAGTTGTGGTTCTAGCACTCAAGGAGTGATTCCCAGGGTCTATTATCATTGACTATATTTTATTTCTTTATTATAATTTTTTATATTTTCACATATGAATGACATCATTTCATATTTTTTCTTCTTAGACACACTTCACTCAACATAGTCCTCCAGTTCCACCCAAGCTGCAGCAAAGTGCAGGATTTCACCTTTTCTTATAGTTTTCCATTGTGTATATACAGCCCAATTTCTTCATCCACTCAACAGTTGTTGAGCACCTAAGTTTTTCCATATTTGGGTTATTATTAATATTTGAAAAGAGGAGTGCAAATTTGATATTTTAATTAGAGGCTTTTACTTTTGAAACGGATTTATTTTTAGAACCTAGGGTCTCAGCCATATAAGATAGGTGCTCTGCCACTATCTTATATATAGATATAGGTCTATATCTATATCTCAGATATACATCTGAGTAGATATTTATCTCAGGCCCCTTGAATTTGTATTTTTGTATTATTGAAATAGATGAGGAATAGAATCACTAGATCCTATGAAAACATTCTTTTAAAGAAGTTTTCAATAGAGGCTGAACCAGATGACAGTTTCAGCAAGTGTGTAAGGGTTCCTTTGGCATCACATCCACCTCCCTAGAGGCACTTTTTTTTTATTAGTGAATTACCATGAGGTACAGTTACATACTTACAAATTTTTGTGTTTGCGTTTCAGTCATACAATGATCCAGTACCCATCCCTCCACTAGTGCCCATTCTCCACCACCACTGATCCCAGGATCCCTCCCACCACCCCCATCCCATCCCCCCGCCACCACCTCTGTGGCAGGGCATTCCCTTTTGTTCTCTCCTTTGGGTGTTGTGGTTTGCGATAGAGGTATTGAGTGGCCATCATGTTTGGTCTATAGTCTACTTTCGGCTCGCATCTCCCAACCTGAGCGGGCCCTCCAGTCACCCTTTACTTGGTGTTCCCTTCTTTATCTGAGCTGCCTTTCGCCCCAGCATGTGAGACTGGCTCCAAACCATACAGCAAACTTCCTGGACTTTATATCTACTATTCTTGGGTGTTAGTCTCCTATTCTGTTTCTTTATATTCCACAAATGAGTGCAATCTTTCTGTCTGTCCCTCTCTTTCTGACTCATTTCACTTAACATGGTATTTTCTATGTTGATCCACTTATATGCAAATTTCATGACTTCATCTTTTCTAACAGCTGCATAGTATTCCATTGTTTAGATGTATCAAAGTTTCTTTAACCAGTCATCTGTAATTGGGCACTCAGGTTTTTTCCAGATTTTGGCTATTGTAAGCAGTGTAACGATGAACATACAAGTGCAGATGTTATTTCTACTATACTATTTTACATTTCCATGATGTATTCCCAGAAGTGGTATTGCTGGGTCAAATGGGAGCTCAACTTCTAATATTTTGAGAATAATCCATACTGTTTTCCAAAAGGGATGAATCAGTGAGCATTCCCACCAGCAGTGAAGGAGAGTCCCTTTTTTCCCCACATCCATGCCAACATTAATTGCTTTTGTTCTTTTGGATGTGGGCCAGTCTCTATGGTGTGAGATGATATCTCATTGTTTTGATATGCATCTCCCCGATAATTAGTGATGGCGAGCATTTTCTCATGTGTATTCGGATTTCTTCTTTGATAAAGTTTGTGTTCATTTCATTGCCCCATTTTCTGATGGGGTTGGATGTTTTCTTCTTGTGGACATCAATCAGTGCCTTGTGTATCCTTCATATCAACCTTTATCAGATGGGTATTGGGTGAATATTCTTTCCAGTTCTGTAGATTGTTTTTGTATTTTAGCTATTGTTCCTTTAGAATAAGAAAATATGTGTTTAGAAATAAGAAAATAAATGTTTCTTATTTTAAGATAGTCCTATTTGTTTATCTCTGTTTCCACTTGTCTAGCAGCACTTTTTGAAGTAAGCTAATCTTATTGGTCTGAGGTGAAAATACATTGTGATTTTAATTTGCCTTTCCCTGATAATTAGTGGTGCTGAACACTTTTTCATATGCTTATGGACTTTCTATAAGTCTTCTTGGGGAAACATTTGTTCATCTCCTTTCACCATAATTTGATTGGACTGTTTGATTTTTTATTAATTGAGCTTTATGATTTTTAGAAACATCTCATCGATTAGCCCTCTGTCAGATGTATGGTGAGTGAATAGTTTTCTCCCTCTCAGCAGATTTTATTTTCATTTCATTCATTTCTTTTGCAGTGCATTGATATTATGGTTTGATGTAGTCCTTTTTGTTTATATTTTCTTATATGAGTCAATGATGTAGAATCATTGACGATGTCTCTGTAATCACTATTGAGAATTCTCTCATGGGATACACATGCAATTCTTTGGGCACTTCTTTATTTTTCAGGCTGCACCCTTTTCTGTCATATCAACTCTGCCTCACCCCTAGAGTAAAATTTCCACTTGTCATTAGGATTCCCATCAGATTGTACTTTAAGGTCTCATTTTAGCTTAATTGCTACTTTTTTTTAATAAGGAGTCACACCCAAGCTGTGCTGGAATTGAGGCCTGGTGAAAAACCCCTTTTGGAGGTGCCTTGTCCAGCGAGGCAGTAATCACCACGTTTAAGTTCCTATCTTCCGATTTGCGCAACACGAAAAGTTCCTCCAAGGGACTCTAATGTTCAACAGTTGGTGTGAACCACAAACTTAAGATAAAGGGAAACAACTTTGTACTCCAAAACAGTGATTTGGAGTATAAGTGATAAGTTTACTATCATAATATTAATCCTGATGGGTTGTAGATTAAAATAATAAATAAGCCAACTCCAGTTTATTAGAACCAAAGGAGAGAGTTGTCTATACACTTGACATGCCAGGGGCCCAAACACATGCTGTTATGCCAAAGACATGGCTAATCAAACATTTCATCATTTCATATAAACTTCACTGTATCACTGTATCATCCCGTTGTTCATTGAATTACTCGAGCAGGCACCAGTAACGTCTCCATTTGTCCCTGTCTTGTGTTAGTGTAGCCCGATGGCATACTGGGGGCTCTTTCAGGATCAGGGGAATGAGGACCACCATTGTTACTGTTTTTGACATATTGAATATGCCATGGGTAGCTTGCCAGGCTCTGCTGTGCAAGTTGGATACTCTCAGTAGCTTGCAGGGCTCTCTGAGAGGGACGGAAGCTTTGGGGGCGGCCTCTAATCACCTTTACAGGTATCCCCATTCTACTGGTAGACTTCGTATAATATGATTAATACCATAAGCAGAGAAAAAAGCACGTAATTTTGCTGAAATATATGCAGAGGCATCATCAGTTTTCATGATTTTAGGAATGCCCACAATAGCAAATGCTTCTAACAAATGAGTAATCACAGCTCCTGCTTTTTCAGTAGGTAATACAGAGGCCCAGGTAGATAAAATTAGGAAATACTAATAGGTGTGACCCTTTCCCCACCCCATAAGCTTTGCTAGTTGCATAGTTTTTTAATCTGAGGAACAAATATGACCTTTCAAGTTGAGACATAGGCTCTTTAGAGAATCGATTTGATCACCAAACCATATAGTCTCTTGCACCTCAAAAGGGTAAGCCTTAAGGGTATGACACTTAAATTTCCTACCGTGATAAAGGAGACATTAGATATCATGGAAAATCTGCAACAATGCCCATGATCTTATTTCCTTTGGAGTCAAGCCACATTAGCTTATCTCATTGCTATTGAACAAAGACCTATAATTAATAATGGTGCCATTGACTTCAGCCCCATCCATCAGCAAGACTTTCTATGCCCAGAATCTCTATGAGTCTCTCTTCACAGATACTAACACTCCTCTCAGAAATTAATGCAACTTTTATAATGGCTCTGAATACTTGAACACTCTCCCAAAGCAGAGACAGTGGGGTTCTTGTTTCTTATAGGAAGAGCATTATCATCAGATGGCCATTATCATCAGATGAAAGTTGGGGAAGTCAATGACAAAAGCTAACTTGAAAAAATATATCTTTATATATAATATATATATATATATTCACAAAGCCAGAGTAAATTTTTTCTTAAAACAGACTTTTTCTAACAAACTTAAATCAGCCACAAAAGAATCAATGATCAGAATTAAAAGATAATGCACAGATTGGTAAAAAAAAATATTTGCCCACCACTCATCTGACAAAAGGATTAAAATCTAGGATGTATATAGCACTTATAGACTTAACAATTAAAAAAATCAACCCAATCAATAAATGGGAGAACTAAACATCAGCTTCCTCAGAGAAGACATAGATGGCTGATAAATAGATGAAAGAAAATGCTCAACATCGTTTATCATCAGGGAAATGCTAATGAAAACAATGAGATATCACTTCACACCAGTGAGACTGACATACATCAAAAAGAACAAAAATGACCAGTGTTGTGGATTTTGGAAAAAAAGGAAACCTCATCATTGCTGGTGGGAGTGTAAATTGATTTAGTTGTTTTGGAATATTATGTGGACACTTTTAAAAAACTAAGACTTGAGCTTCTATATAATATAGCAATCCCATATCTGGCATCAACCAGCCAGGGACCCAAATCTCTATTCAGTTTAAAGAAAATCACACACATTTGTGTCCCTATGTTAATTGCAACATTATTCACAATAAACAGACGTGGAAACAACCAAGAGCCCAAGAACAGATGACTATATAAAGAAACTACGGCACACACACACACACACACACACACACACAGAATGGCACACTACTTTGATATAAGAAATCATGTGATATGCTGCTATGTAGAAGAAAATGGAGATATCATTCTGAGTGAAGACAATCAGAAGAAAACCGAAACCAAATTGATCTCTCTTGTAAATTGGATATGTAGAGAAGCAGAGTAAGGGAATAATAGCACATGGGCAAAGGCAACAGAACAAGAATCCAGTTTACAGAAATTGGATTTATCATAGCAGGGAGAGGGCAGGAAACACTAAGTCTAGGATGGAGAGAAGCAGATTCTCTGGTGAAGGGTGAGGTGGAGGAACGTTGTGTCACAAAACCCTATCATGTACATTATTGTAAAGCGCAGTGACTAAAATGATACTTAAAAACAAAGCAGTGAATTAGATAGATATTTAACAGTGTTTTTTGAACTCAGTGAGCAGCAGTGTGTTACAGGAAAAATGGACTTCTAAGTCATATTCTTCAATTTATGTAGATATAGTCACATTGCTAACTATATTCAATTATGAGAACTAAATTTAAGCACACTCTTTACAAGAGCATTTATGTTTCAAAGTATTCTTCTATAATCTGGGCAATGAAGGGAAAATACTAAGAACATTAAAAGAAGTAGAACTATTGGTGAGACTGTTTCTGGATCCAGGAACTAGTGTAAGTACTTTGATTAAGAGAGACTGATCAAATAAGCCTGAGTATCTGTAAGTAGCACTTAGCACTGTTGTCCCATGGTTCATTGATTTGCTCAAGCAGGCACCAGTAATGTCTCTATTGTGAGACTTAGAAATATGAAAGAACATATTTCAATATTTTAATCTTACTTTATTTGTATTGCTGGAAAATATCCACCATTCTTATTATGCCGCTTTCTATTTCTCATGTCCTATGTCATAGGGACCACATCACTGTTTTTCAGGAGAAAATTCTCCCTGTGCAAGTCTTTATCATTTCTTCTTGGAAATAGCTGACATACTTTTATTAAAATAGGAATATATATATAAATGCACAGGTTGGTCATTATATTGAAAATCTTCAGCTCAAAACCATAACCACAAATTTAACTGTAAGGTTTACTTACTCTGTATTTTTTAAGCCAGGAATATAATTTCTGCCTGGTCCATTTCATTCAGGAAAAAACCAATGCCTTCATCTCCAACTCTCAGAACCAGCTGTATTCCTACAAGTCCTCTTTAGAAATGATTTATACTTCAAACCTGCAGCACCACCATTCTTTTCTGTCTTGAATTTATAGAGCTACAATGTGGTATCCACAGATCAAGGTCCTCAAAGATCTCCCAGTGTTCTGATCTTTTCATTCCAATCTTTATTTTCCAATAACTCAGTACTTTCTTATGTTGTACTTTGAGGATGGTTATGATTTGCCCTATAGTGATAAGACCCCATGACACGTTACTCATTTGTTCCTAAGATGGTTTTCTTCATTTCCCCAAACTCACTGGTTGTTTTTTATTATAATTCGAACATCCTTCTTTGAAAAGCAGATTTGACAAGATGTGAAGTGTAGGCTTTGTATGTTATGGCTTCATGTCTTCTCAGAAGAGGCCCATGCAAAGAACACCATCTTGGAATAGTAAACAAATTTGGATTCTTTGCTCTTAGGTTCTTTTATTTTTCTCTTTCATCTTGGAGAAAACAGTATATCCACATTCAGTACAAATGACTCTAACTGACCTTGGTAGCTATAGATTGTGGTATTACCATTAGTCCTGAAACCTATGTATCTGTTAGAAATTAGTTTGCATCTAAATACAGACCATATGAGAGATGGAATATTCACTTTCTCTTACTGAATATATTCTAATATGAGAGAGTTTTGATGTTTCTGAATAACCTGCTTAGTGATTTTTTCATAGATTTTTTCCTTAGAATCAAAGTTTCACCCTATTACGTAGTAAATGTATTATCTGATCAGATCAGTTTTCTAGTTATCTATGCAAAACAGTGATCAATATTTTCTTTGATACAATGATAAACTTAGCTGTTAAAATTTTTTATTTTCTTAGATAAGAGCATAGTGACAGTACTGTGGGTAAGGTGTTTGCCTTGTATCCCTGGCACCACATACGGTCTCCTGAGCCCCATCATGAGTAATCCCTGAGTGCAGAATCAGGAGCAAACCCTGAGCATCACCAAGTATGTTCCAAAAACTAAAAAAAGAAAGAAAGAGAGATTTTTATTTTTTTTTATTCCCTATTTTAGCTGTCTGTGGCTAAGGAAGCTTCATTCCTTGATGGTTAAGGAGATTTCTTTTTCTTTCATTTGGTTTTGCCCTATCTTTTTTGGGGGGGGATGGGAGGGATAGAGGGTAAGGGTGGGGAGAGTAGAGTGAGGAGGTACCTGGTGGTGCTCAGGGTCCATGTAGTCAGAGGATCCACCATGGGCCTCCCACATGCAAAGCATGTGTTCCAACCCTTTGAGCATTTTTTCTCAGTCTAGTGCTTTTTTGAAAAAGTCTATCCTGATGCCTGATCGCTGTGAATTCTCACTTCCAGTTTAGGTCATCCTAACTGACACCATTAGCAATATGCACCTTTATTTCTGAACTGTGACAGGGTTTTATCTTCCCATTTCCCACCCTCTTGTGACTTATTTCCCTGTTTTCATTGTTCTGATACTAGAAAATGCTATTCAGGGTTTAGTAATTTCAGATAATTTAGGTAAGCACATATCCCCCACCCACCCGCTTCATGGAGTTTAACAAACACTATAAAAGCTACAAAAGCTTCATTTGCATCACAGTCTATGGAGATGGAGAGAACATCCGCCATCTTTCAACTCTATAGTCTGAAATATGGAGTCCTCCAAGGGGAAGGGTCAAGAGTGACTTTTTTTTTCCCCGAGTTAAATTGGGACTTGCCATTTCTACCACATTCTGTTGACTGGAACTCAGGCACACATAAATGTGAGGGACCCTGAGAAGCCTGTTTGTGTGCCCGGGAAGAGTAAGTGGTATAGTTATAGTGAATATGCCATTTTTGATGATGTGAAGTCCTTTTGTGTTTTCATCTTCTTTCATTTCTAAAATTGTCTCTGACAGATAATGAATAATTGATACATGTTTGTGAGGAAGGCAACTTTTTAAAAAGTGTTTTTGGGGAAATGCCATTTGGCAGTCTCTTATCAGGGTTGGAAAAATGTGGTTAATTGATTTTTCCTGTTACTTGATATCTGAGAATTTCATGCTGCTTCAGTTTGATGTCATTTCCTTAGAATAAATATGTAATTTCCATTATTGTGAGTCAGTTTAGAATTTTGTTTAAAAAATTTAAACCAAAGACAAAAAAGAAAAGGATAGGATGCTGAGTATATTCTGTGATTATTTGGCCTCTTCCCTTGTGGGTGAATTTTTATTTAATCTAAATGGATCATATTCCTTTTATTTTTCACAAATATTATTAACTTGATGTGAAGTGTTAATTGCTCTCATTACTGACAAAATGATTATTGCAAAATATATAAATTCATATTACACTTGCTGCGTAGAAAATGGTATTTTGTTCTAAAAATAATTGTTATCCTTGAAAATATCCTTTCTCTTATAAGTCTACACATATTGCACTTGACTATATATATATGTATACATATGTATGTATGATAGAAAATGTTTCATATATATTGTTAATATCACTCCTAATATATCTTGATCTTAAATTTTCTGTTTTGGATGGGCCAGGAGCATGGATAAGTGGTTGGAAATTGCCACAATTTGGTGTGAGGGTGGAGGGTAGTTAAGATAGAGGAGGGTCCAATATGACAATATTAGTTGGAAATGATCACTCTGGACAAGAACTGAGTGTTGAAAGTAGGTAAAGGGATATACATGATAACCTTTCAACAGCTGTATTTCATACCATAATATCTAAGATGAGAGAGAGAAAGAGAAAGAGGAGAGAGGTGCCTGCCATAGATGCAGGCAGGGAAGAATGGGTTGGAGGAATGGGAGGGAAACTGGGGACACTGCTGCTGGGAAATTGCACTGGTAGATGACTGGGTGTTGCAACATTGTATGCCTGAAACCCAATCATGAAGAGCTTTGAGATGCTCTATCTCACTGTGATTCAATAAAATATTTTTTAAAAAAAATTAAAGAGAATAGACATAGAATTTATGGCAAATTTGGACTCATTTTAGCAATACTTAATATAAATAATAAGCATGATTATTGTTAAACAAAAATAAGAGAGAAATAACATTAAAATATGCCTGTGTTTACAGAGGCAGAGGGTCTTGAAATTGACATTCCTGTACTAAAACCACCTCTTTCCAAAACCTTTTTCTAATTTTACAAACATTTGTACCTGCAAACCTGTATCAGATCTGATATTTTTTGCAGTAAAAGACATAAAAAATTATCTTTTGGATTTTATAGTTCATTGATAATATCTTCTGAATAAAATTTCTTAGCTCAAATTCCTAACAAAAGCAAATTTGATTGACTGAGTCAAAAGTTTACTAACGTGGGGAAAGGGAATAATATCAGAAGTGATCGGATAGAATAAGCTATTGATGAATGGTGATTTCTACCTACCTTCAATTTACCCTCACTATTTGGCCATTTGTGAGGCCAAGTTTTCTCTTTCTCTTTCTTTTTTTCTTTCTCATATCTTCTTCATTAGTAGTAGCTGGATAGTTTTCTTGTGTTTCTTCCTTCTTTTCTAGTCCATATTTCTTCAGTGGGAAACTATTTGGAGCATTTACCTTGAAACTTTTAGACAGAGTCAGAAAGACTGTACATAGGATCAAGCACTTGTCTTGCATGTGGCTGATCCCAGCTCAGTCTCTGGCACTACAGAGTATAAACTAAGCCTTATCCTCAGAAAAAAACTTTCAGTTAGGCAAGCCAAATGGAAAATTTGAAGACATATTGAATCAAGTCTTTCAGTAGATTTCCCAAAAGGTGGTGGGGGTGGTACTGAATTGTACTCAATAGGCCACTAGAAGCCGTTTCTTTCTGAATAATGGGCAATATATTTTCTGTACTTCTCATTTTGTAGCACACAAAGACATTGAAAACTGGAAGAATAAGGTTAGAAAATGTTTCATAATAAAGTGCCTGGGCATTTAATAATCTCAGAAATGATTTCTTGAAGATCAGTGATGAGAACAGCTATAGTTGAAAAATTTTGATTTAAAATAAAATTGTTGTTGACTTAAAATACAGGACAAATAAATCATAGCTTTAGTTAAAAAAGTATTATTGTTTGATGTCTGTTAGCCTCATTTTTCTCTGTTATATTTAGTTTTCCAAATTAGTCAATGTTCAAAAGTCATTTTGCTAAAGTCAAGTGATGCTCTCCAAAATTCTGATTTCAAATACATAGTCATTTTCTTACAGAGCCTCTTGTGTTCTTTCCTCCTGGTGAATTTTTTTTTTTAACATAAAATGTTTGCGTACTGGAAAGCCAAGAACCAAAATCTTATTTGTAGATTTGGCAAGTCTCAGCTTTGCTCAAATTCACTCTCTCTTAGAATTTGACTTAGCTGAGGTTTTTTTTTTATCAGTATATAGGATGTTATAAACAGGTGTGAATAGAAAATATCCTAAAAATGTTTGAGTAGTGTTTCAAGATGAACAGAACAGTCATCATGAGAGCCCGTGATAGTTTAATAGCCCACAAATAGTTATTTCTGTACTATTGGGAGGAACACTGCTGAATTTCTATTAGAGTTTTAGAACTACTGAAACTGTAGCAGTCGAATCTGAGAAAGGGCATTTGAGAGACATAACTGTTTAAGCAAAGGTGAAGAAGGGAAAGTGAGTGATTGACCTAAAACACATATCTTACCATGTTCTGCTCTGACTTAAACCCTTCAGTGGCTGCCCATCCCTTACAGAATGAAGTCTAATTTGCTTAGCATGATATTTAAGACTGAAGAACTGGCCTTTACAGCTATTTCTTGCTTCATCTCTTGCCAATCCCACCTCGTCCTGTATGATATTAAGGCCACTAAGTACTTGCAATTGCAATCCACACTTACCAATACTCCATTCCCACATCTTTAGTTCATATTCTCTGGCAGACTTTAAATCTTGGTCATCAATTTTCCTCTGCCTGCAATGCCCCTTTACTTATTTTATTTTGCTTTTTGGGTCACACCTGGCGATGCACAGGGGTTACTCCTGGCTCTGCATTCAGGAATTACCCCTGGCGGTGCTCAGGGGACCATATGGGATGCTGGGAACTGAACCTGGGTTGGCCTCATGCTGCAATGCCCCTTTAAAATATTCTGTCACCAACTAAGCCAGAATGTCTGTGGTTCAGAATTTATCTTTGGATGTCTCATTTTTCTAGTGGTCTTCTCATGATTCTCATAGCACCATCAGCATATCTATGCTGGTCCTTAAAACATTATGAAGTATCATTATAGGCTTATATTCAATAGTAAATGGTGCAGTTGAAGAATAAAGACTTGTTGAATAAAATTTAACTGTGCTGAAAACTCCAACATTTTCTAATAAGGATCTTAGAGAGTCAGTATTATTTCCTTTATGTAGCCCTCATGTGTTGCGGTTTTGTTACTCATTCACAATTTCCTTGAAAGATATAATTTTCCATGTATATTTCTTCAGGAGGCCCATTTTGTTAAACAACCAGGAGGTCTTATTTGTGAAAAAAATAAATCTCATGAGGGCAAACAGTCCATGCCTCTGTCAGTAATGCTTCCTTAAAAAGGTAAATAATAAGAGTTTTCTGCTACAACTTTAGAAATGGAATATCACAGTCAGAAAATACTGTTTACTCTTCTCATAATTACCCAGTTACAACCTGGTTTTCCCAGAATGATCCACTGAACAAATTGCACATAATACACACAAACATTCTAAAAATGCTACATATTTGGAACAGAAACACATTTATGTCTCAGAGTGATGCCAACTAGTTCTATGGTGTTTTTTGTTAAGCATAATTGCAGTTCTTCACAAAGAACCCAGAGAAAGGGAACAAATACTTGGCATATTTCTTTTGGTCTTGCAGCATGTGCGTAATTTATTTGTTTGCCACTGAGAAGCACTGTGTTTTTCCTGCTGGGCAACAAGGCAGCGTGATAGGTACTTTGATTTTGGATGCATTTTCTTATACTTTCAATCTCCTGGATTTGTGGAGTTGGAGTCAGTGTTCAGAATCCACATTTTATATTGGAGAGGTTTAGCACCGTTTCATCTTTTCCTGTGTCCTATTCAAACAATGCCTGGTTGTGACTTGTCAAAAAGAAGTCTTCCTCCATGGAAGGTGAGGAGGCAATGAAATCACACAGAGAACACGCCATTGAAAATCACTCATAGATAATATTAGTCTAAAGGTAATAGTAGTATATTTTTTTCCAAACAGAGAGAGAGAGAGAAAGAGAGTTTAAGCTTAGAGAGCTTTCTTGATTCATATATTATAAGCTATAGTTTATGAATATGCATTACATTACCTCTTTTGAACTTCCTTGAAACAAATTCTCATAAATAAACAAGGAATGTACCATACTAACTGACAGAGTCATTTAAACTAGATGTATTGTGCTAATGGAGTGAAAAGAATAAGAATTTTCAAGGGCTTCAACCCTCAATTTTAATAAATTTCATGGAAATCGGATCAAGCCCTAATTGCTAATTCATCTGAAATTATTAAAAAGAGATTTCAATTACATACCACCATTGAATTTTGATGTACCAAATTAAATTAGGACACTAGATTGTATCTTTTCTTAAATCCAGACCTATTTAAAAACCTTTTCCTGTAAATTCTGAAAAGGAACTTTGTGTTCAGTTATGTTTCTTGAAAAAAAACTCCAGCATTAGTACAAAATAGTAGGTTAAATCTCTTAGTGAAGATTTTTAATGACATTTCAGTGTTCCTCTTATAATTACTCTTCATCTAAGATATCCCATAATGATGTTGGACACTCTTGGTTCAGGCTCACTGGCTTGCTTCATTAGCATGTCATTCCCATTCCACATCACAAGATTTAATTGTAATGCCGGATATGCACAGCTCTCCACAGAAGTCTAATCAAAGTGGATTCACTTGTATTATTAATATCAAAAATCAGTCCACTTGCTATTTTTATAAATAAAAGAATCCAGATACATAAATCAGCTGTCATTTATTAGCATGTTACTGGCATATCTGCCAGACATATGAGCGGCCCTATCACAGTTCCTTAGGATTATTTTCATCAAGATTAAAACCCTTCTACATTAAATATACATACTAATTCCTCCATAAAGTAATCAGATTACAGAGCAGGTGACATTGTGTGCTGGAATTCAAATGATTTGCAGTAATGAGCTGGAAAGGTGTGCTTGGAGTCAGGCGAGAAAAGGAAGAGGAAAGACACAGGAAGAAGGGAGACTTTGGTTTTGAATTCAAGCATGCACATCTGTTTTTTTATTGTTTTTCTAAGTTCTATTTATTTTTTATTTTTTAATAAGTAAAAAACTTTTTAAATAAGTAAATAAGTATCTATGATACTCAGCAACTTATGGTGTCAATCATTTGCCATATCAAATGCTTTATGCTTCTGGTTTATTAGCTCATCTCACCTTTGTCCACTCTCTCTACAGATCGGGTCGGGAAATATTTGCTGCAGTTGAGTGCTACTAAGAGATCAAAGCCTTTGGACATTTAGTCTCTCTAATGGGGATGTTTTATCTTGCTACATTATCTGTATTTCTGTTTTCCAGTTTTAATTCTTTATGTTCATATACATACATATTCAATAAGCATGGATAATATCCCAGTACATACCTCAGCTACTTTGATGTTTGTGAGAGTTGTAGGATGTTACTTTGGCAGTGAAATAAAATAGCCAGACAGAACCTTGAAACAGGCATTCACACCTTATGGCAACATGGGGGCTGCAGTTTGAAATCTTTCACTCTTAATGATAAACATACAAAGCCTATGTACAACAACTTGGTGCTCTACTTCATTTCAAAAAAAATGGGCCAGTAATGTAGCTCAGTGTCAAAGTGAATTCCTTGCATACATAAAACCTGGGTTTATCTCAGGCATAAAAACAAATGCAAAAGATCTTTATTCACAAGCTTTGTAGGCAAGACTTCACAAATTGCTTCGCACACACACACATTTGTATCATGTGCTCCCCATTAACTGAGGTGCAGTTTAGAAAGAAAATAAGCATTTTGTGCTACATTCACTTAGGGTCTGGAAATGAACTCAGTCCCTTTGAAATATAAGGTTTTCTCCTTGCATATGGTTTTAAAATTTTCTAATGTTATGTTGCCTTTACTCATTAAGAAGTAACAAAAGATATGTTTGATGTACTTTCAATTTTCAAATCCATTTTTATGTAATCCTAAGCATTGTACGTATACAAATTCATGCACAGTTCTTCATATTTTTATTTTTGCTTACAAAATTGTTGTTTCCATTGGGTTGATTTTTGGTGCAAAATTTGTGTTTGAACATGTGTCTGAAGATATACCTGCCTGACAGATGAAGGGACACCAAAGGAGAAGAAAGCTTTGTGGTTTGTTTGTTTGTTTACTCAAGCAGTCTTTTTTTAATTTTTATTGAATTAGGGGCTGGAGTGATAGCATAGTGGGTAAGGCGTTTGCCTTGCACACGGCCAACCCGGGTTCAAATCCCAGCATTCCATATGGTCCCCTGAGCACCGCCAGGAGTGGTTCCTGAGTCAGAGCCAGGAGTGGCCCCTGTGCATCGCCGGGTGTGACCCAAAAAAAGCAAAAAAAAAAAAAAATTATTGAATTACTGTGAGATACATTTACAAAGCTTTTATGGTCGGTTTTCACTCACACAATGTTCCAGGACCCATCCTTCCACAACTGTACATTTCCCACCACCAATATCCCCCTTGCCCCTCTTACCACAGCCCTCTCACCCCCAGCCTACTTCTATGAAAGGGATTTTTCTTGTCTGTCTGTCTTGTCTGTCTGTCTCTCTTTCTCTGTCTCTGTCTCTGTCTCTCTCCTTCTCTCTCCTTTTTTGGGCCTTAAGGTTTGCAAAACAGTGCTGAGATTCCATTATGCATGGTCCTTTGCCCTCTTTCAGCACATATCTTCCAGCCAGAGAAGTCCCAAGAAGAAACTTTTGAAGGTGTAAGTGTCTTAACAAGTAATACAGTGGTCAGCATGAAAAAAATCATCCTTTATTCTGCTGTGATGTTAAATGGGGCAATTCTAAAATAATCATCATAAATACATTTCCAATTAAAAAATTAAAATATACACTGCATTGGTAACAAAAAATGCACACATTCTGTCACACACACACACACACACACACATACACACACATCCCTATACATATGTACTAATATACTACTGCATGAAGCATTTGGGGTTTCCATTTATTATTCAATAAGAATGCATTTGACCTCGGCATGTTGATGACTCTTTTTTTTTTTTTTAAGAAACTATATTCCTCAGCTAGGCTAATGAAACTGTGTACAATTCATTTGGAATAATTTCTCATCTAATTCCTTTAACTATTTGGAGACAGAAAGTGGGCCTGTCCTTTGCAGAATGAAAGTAAACAGAAGCTCCCATTGAAGGATAAGCAAATAGAAAGGCTAACAGCTAATATGCTGATTCAATAACTGCTTCTATATTATACTTTTTACTTACAGGCATCCTCACTATATTTTTAAATTATTTCCATCAGAGATTGAGGCATGACTCTGATAAGCAATAGGGAAAGAAAATCAAGAAACAACATTGAAATTGTGTGTAAATAATGAATCATTTTATGCTGATGCTTTGAAAGTGAGCTAGAGTTGAAGAGGGTATGTTGTTGTTGATCTATAAGAGGTATGTTGATCTATAAAGTATGGGTAAGCTTATCTGGAGGAGGAGTAAGCATCAAAGGAGAAAGACAATCATTATCTTTTATACTTAACCTAAATTTATATTTTTGGAAAAATATCAACCAGATCATAAAGGTTAACAATTTTCAAACTCACAAATTATATATACCATAAATATATTCCCTCCCATAATTATCAGCTTAGTTCAACATCTCTAATGAACATTAGAGAGAAACATTTTTGGTTTAAGTTACTGCCTTTGGAATGCTTAGCTGCCTTTCAGAAATTAAAATTCTTAGTGAATACTGAAAAAGTTATTTTTCTCTGTGACAATATATTGGGTATAAATTAAACCTTGTATTTAACTAGAGAGGTTTTGTAATATATTCTACATGTAAGAATTGCTATTTTCCTTGCTTAAATTTGGGAATAGGAATGTTAAGGAAAAATCAGTGGAATGTCATAACTGAGGAAATGCAACATATATGCACTGTAGCACTGTTGTCCCATTGTTCATCGATTTGCTCGAGTGGGCACCAGTAATATCTCCATTTCAAGACTTGTTACTGTTTTTGGCATATCGAGTACACCACAGGTAGCTTTTTGGGCTCTCCACAAGGGATGGAGGAATCGAACCCAGGTCGGCCACGTGCAAGGCAAATGCACTATCCGCTGTGCTATCGCAGCATATATATCATGAGTATTACTGGATGATGCCAAAGAACACAGTACATGGCCTGATTTAAGTTTACAAGATAAGCTCTTATCAACAATAGTGGGGTTGACTGTTAGGTAGATATATTTCCTCTACCCCTATTTACAATGGGCTTGAAACAATCAAGAGGAATGTCTGTAGGATCCAAATATTTCAACATAGATCAAATCCAATGTAGCTCCTTAACTTATACTGCAACTTTGGCTTCACAAGCAAACTGTAAAACATACCTTCCCCACCTGAATGCAATCAGGCAGTCGTATGCCCTAATGTGAAGGAAAATATATTACTTCTTTCTGGCAATGGAAGTACTAATCCAATTGTGAACAGTCCTGGAATTAACTTATTTCCAGAAGCAGATTAATTTAAAGTCATTCCAAATGGAAGTACAGGATGCTACCCAGATTGATGCTAGAAGCTCATGTAAATACTAAAAATAAAGGGCACCATAGAAAATCAGATTTAGACAAGTAACTCAAACTATAGACTTTGTAATCATAACATCAATGGCAAAAATGTACATAAAATTCTAATAAAATTCTGATGTAATTTCCCTCAGCATTTACATCAAATATCACAATCAATATCTTTGCATTCTTAAAAAGATAAGTTTATGTGTTGTCTTCCATCAGGCATGCCTTATACTACATTAGCTTTTAAGAGATAATTTTTCTATTAAAATCTGATTCAGGGTGTGTAATTCATAAATGTATTGTTTGAGTTTAGAAAAGGAGCCTTATAGCTTCATCATTTACACTGTGATTTTACCAAAAGCTTAAAATGTTACAAAATCCCCAAATTCTTAACCCTGATGAACTTCCATGTTAAAGGAAGTTATACTTGCAGTTTTTATTGTTTTTATTCAAATCTTGATACACTGCTAAAATTACCTATTAGGTTATTAGTGTTTTCCATGATTATTTAAAAATTTTGCACTAGGAAAAACATATCAATACAATTATTAGTTACATTGTTTTTGTGGCTTTGTTTAGCTTTTGTGCAGAAACTAATTCATATTGAGTAGAGAAATTTGCTGTTGTGACTTACTGTGCTTGTTCTACCTAGTCTGGGCAGAGAACTATGTGTGTGTGTGTATGTGTGTGTGTGTGTGTGTGTTATTTAATCAAAAGTCCACACTCTCTAGGGGTCATTTGTTTCAAATACATGAGGATTGCAATGTATCATATACATTATTTAACGTATTACTTATTTAGTAATTGCTAAAATATTTGTAAAACAACTGGAAGTTTAGAAACATGCTAAAGACCTCAAAATAAAGATCTCATTGTTTTGTCAATATTCTGATAAAGCTATATTAAGAATATTTTTTCTAGGGCTCAAAATCCCAACTAACTCTTAAAATTGCATAAAAGTTGTTTCCTTTGCCTCACAGGGTATTTTCAAGAGTTGCTTAAATTGCACTTTTTGCAGGAAAATAAACCCTGGATGTTCTTTTCCTATACTGCTCTGACAGAGTCAGCAGGGGTGTTTAGCTGTTTACCAAGGAAATTTCTTGACTAGCCAAATGCGGTTATTACATCATTCCTTTCTCCTGTTATGGGAATCCACTTAGATACCAAGTCATCAGGAAATCTAAGACAAAAATTTGGAATAGTTGTCAGCCCACTTCCTCCCTAAGTTCCTTCCTGCTTACACAAAATAATATTGACTTTGAATTCCTAACACATGTATGTCCAGTTTTCCCTGGCCTCCTGAGGCTCATTTATATATGTATATATTAATTTATATATTACTTGCAACATATATTATATACTGCACTAGAATATTTGTGTAAAAATATGATGATGTTATGAAGTGATCAAATAGTAGAGATGGGAGAACACGACCAAAAGAAAGTTTTATACACTACCAGAAGGATATTAAAATAGTCAATTATCTCTAATAACCTATAATTTATAAATTTGAAGACTTTCTTTGTACTTTATGCTAAATCAGTAAATTTTTAATGTTCAGTCCAAGATCAACTACTTAGAGTATTAAAATACTTTTTCAGTAAATGTAATAAATAGAGTAAATACAATTGTTTAGTTCAGTTATTTGTTCTCCAAGTATTTCTGACAAAAACATATAAAAGTATTTCCATGAACACCTTGTGCAAGACTAACAGGCCCTCCTGCCCTACCTTTTCTTTCTTCTGCGGTTCTACAAATATGTACATCGAAGCTAAACAAAGATAAAATTCAAGTACAGAATTGTACTTTCTTTGTCCTTTTCTTTATCTCCCTCCATTGCTTCTCATCCCTCGCATTGCACCACAATTTTGGCAAATACCATCACAATTAGACCTTCAGGAAGATGTAATACAGTCGTGAAAGATGAGTGCTTCTGCCAAGATTAGCTTCAGCTAGTGGAATTTCCAGTCATTAGAACTCCAACCTGTCATACCCAGTGGTGCTCAAGACATTCTCCTGGCTTTGTGCTCAGGGATCACTCCTGTGGTGCCTGGGATCAAATCAATCTGCTGCGTGCAAGGGAAATCCCCTCTACTATCTCTCCAGCCCTGAAAGGAAATATTTTTAATTATAGGAGAAACAATCAATTTTGTTTGTTGTCTATAAAGCTAAGACTGATAGTGTCCTCCAAACGAGAAACTGTACCTACTTCCGAGGAACACAGGGACCGGTTTTCTTTTCTGTAGGTTTTGAATCTCCAGTGTTTCTCAAGGTGGATCCAAAAATTAGTCCATTGGAAATGGCCTATCTTGTTCTTTTTCCTCTTCCTCTACTTTTAACTCACATATCCACCACTCCAAAAAAAATTGATTGTTTCCCCTATAATTAAAAATATATCCTTTCAGGGCTGGAGAGATAGTAGAGGGGATTTCCCTTGCACGCAGCAGATTGATTTGATCCCAGGCACCACAGGAGTGATCCCTGAGCACAAAGCCAGGAGAATGTCTTGAGCACCACTGGGTATGACACAAACATCCCTCCCTCTCAAAATTTCCTTTTTAGGAAGACACATAGAGACATTCTCAGAGTTAGAGATAGTGGTGATGGGTTGGGTGGACCAACCATACAACACTATTTTAAGTATACTATGTTTATAATATACAAGATTTTTAGAGATATTTCTTTCTCCCCAAGACACAAAATTACTCCCAGCAGTCCTACCCACCATCCACATTTGCTGCTGTGTGGACTCACTTACTGGTCCTGTTGCACCAAGTCCTGATGAAATCTCCCAAAAGATTCATACAAAGCAGCTAAACCTCATGAAATTGTCTGCCCCTGTTGCTCAAAACCCCAGAGGCCAAATATCCTCCAAACAAAGGCTCCATCCCACCACTATAGCCTTCGCCAAAGGCTCACCTCTACCGCTTCCCTAATATTCTCTACAGAGACACCAATTTCAAAAAAAATTTCAGGTATCTGGCGCCTAGGCTGAGAACTCTGATGTTTTTTTTTTTCTTAGAACGGGTGGGCAGCCTCCCCCCAACCCCCGAATATTTCTGGAAGCCTCAGCAGCCCATTAACTACCCACATCTGTAGCCTTATTGACCCTTTGGCCAGACCATAGATCAAGAAAGCAACAAAATGCTTAACAAATTCTTAGAGAATTTTGGCAAATACCATCACATTATCAACCCTTCATTCAGACAGAAAAATGCTCACTTAAAATTTTTTCTAGAACTATTGATATTAATTTTGCAACTTTGTTATCTAAGCAGTTTTAATCCTGGAATAATATCAACAGTTGTCGCTATTTTTCTACCTTAAATTAAAAAAAGACATAAATTTACTAATGATGCAAGATTTTAAAAAAATGACAACAGAGGGTGTTAGGTCAAATATCAATTGTAAGATAACAATATTTAAATTTTTTATGTTTTAGTTTATAAGTGAAGAACATTGTTTTGGAACCGGAGAACGTAGAATATGGTGTTCTGCTTTAAATATGCCTCTAATATTTTCCTTCTTGATATATTTTAACAATATTTTATATTTTCATTGTTTTTCTTCTTTGCTTTCTTATTATTCACTAGAACTCCCTATTCTGAAAAGAAGAGATAGAGGACAAAGTAAAAATTTATGACATGATAAAGGTGGCCTTTCAAACCATTGTGGGAAAGATGGATTATTCAATCAGGGGTATTGGGACAACTGGCTAGTCACTTGGAAAAGAAGTGAAACTGGAGTTTTAGCTCACTCCTCATAGTAAATTCTAGTTATATTAAAAAAATTAAGCATAAAACCTAAGATGATTAAAAGTCTGCAATAGCTCTGTAACACTGTCATCCCATTGTTCATTGATTTGCTTGAGCGGGCACCAGGATCATCTCCATTGTGAGACTTTGTTGTTACTGTTTTGGCATATAGAATATGCCGGGGATAGCTTGCTGGGCTCTGCCATGTGGGTGGGATACTCTCGGTAGCTTGCTGGACTCTCCAAGAGGGATGGAGGAATCGCACCCGGGTCGGCCTCGTGCAAGACAAATGCCCTACCCACTGTGCTATTGCTCCAGTCCAAAAGTCTAATAATATTGGTAATTAGAAAATATGATATAACTTAGAAAGTATTGGTAATGTATTAACAGATTATACCAAAAAAATCCTAGAGATATTTCAAATAAATTAAATAGAGGAACAAAAGACTGGGAAAAATATTTGTAAGTCAGAGGTTAATGAAAATTTCTGGAAGTCACTCAGGACTAGCAAGCCATTAGAAAGTGGTCATGAATAGGCAATTTACATAAAGACTCAATTGGGCAATAAACATATAAAAGCATGCTTTTCAATTAATAAAAAGTAGTAATTGAGGACAATCAAATTAGTATGGTAATGAGATGCCATTTTTTAAATCTATTATTATGGAAAAAATGAAGTTTTATCAGATGAGTATTTAGAAACATTTGGGGACTTTTCTACTACCTACGGTTGGCAGTGAAATGTCTCAACTGCTGTTGGACAACTTAAACAATTCTATGTAAGTGTTAATTCCTAAGATATAACTACAAAAGTATTTTCAGTAAGGTATCTAAAGATATTACTGACTAAAGACTAATTCACAGTTGGTGTGAAATCTGGATACATTTCACATGTCCTGCAATGAGAAAATGACTAAAATATTTTAGTCATTTTGGAACACCTGGAAAGTGGACTGCTATACAAGATATGTAGTGTGTATTCAGACGACTGGGAATCCTGAGGCTCTCTCTTACCACCTGCGTTTGGTGGTCTCGCACTGCTTCCCCACCTGGGACGGCCAATGCGGACAAAGGAGGAAATGAGGGCGAGGCTGGTTGGTGATGAGTTGCCATTTATTACATTCTCCACATGCCCCTGTTCCAGTCTCCCTAAACCCCTCATTCCCTCCTGTCTCCCTCACTTGTCTCTCCCTAGTCTCTCTCCAACTCCCCCACATTGGGGGTAGAAACCAAACTCAGACCTGGTAGCATAACCAACATATGAAAACCCTCCCTCCATTCAAAGGTGAAATACTCCCTCGGTTGTGATTCTCCTTTCCTTAGTTCAACAATCATTTAATTAAGATCTTAATTAGAATCTGAGTTCTACTTCTTAATACTAGTTATTTTGTATGGACACATTAAGAGATATATTAAGCTTTGTAGGGTGGCTCTCCTGGGGACATCTCACTTTAGATCTCAGACTACAGTGCTCAGGCCAGATTAATCTTTTCTAATTCTAGCAGGGTCTTAATATAATTGTTACTTTTTGGATCATGACAGAATTTGTCCATGACCATGTTCTTCACTTATAGTTAAGTATTATGGCACTTTGCCCTGGCCTATTTTGATACCAGGATAACATACAGCTTGCCCTGGGTCCCTCCTCCCTCGTCGGGACCCTGCTTTTTGGGGTGCTAGGAAGCAAGGGTAACTGAGACTTAAGTAGAGAGAACAGATGCCTAGGAGTGAATGTTATTTGGAGTCAATGAACTCCCAAGTTGCAAAAGCATAGCATTAACGGTCTTCCTGTGTCTATACAAAAAAGGACATTGCTCTGAATTAACTATGCAAAGGACTTAAGGAGAAGAGGAAAGCAACATTTATAAGTTAACATAGTCTGATTAGGAGATTAAGGTGATTGATCAATAGGGGAAGCAGAGCACAAAGAAAGAGATTACAAATATACATAGAGGAATGGGAGCACTGTGATGGGAGTAACCTTATAAATCCAAGCTCCCTGTGGCAAGGCAAAAAGGACAAACCAATATTATCCTACAATATAGCATTATTAATTATGTTTCTACAAGATGGGGCTATAAAGACTAGTGAGAACTTTTTGCTGACATGTTTTTTGGCATTTCTGATGCTGAATTCTAGAATGGGTTGTGTGCAATTAGAATAGGAGAACTTTGACTAGAAAGAAAATGTGAAGGAAAAAAAGGTGAGTATAGAAAGGATTTTAGTGTGATGATATTAAAAAAAGATGGAGAATTAAGAACTGAACTATCTTGAAATTGCCTTTGAATGCTCAGCTCTCTTTAATTTGTATAATTCCTTTGGACTGGACTGTTGGTCACTTTTTTTTATCAAAATTACTGTTACTGTCACTGTCATCCCATTGTTCATAGATTTGCTCGAGTGGCACCAGTAGTGTCTCCATTGTGAGACTTGTTACTGCTTTTGGCATATCGAATGTGCCACAGGTAGCTTGCCAGGCTCTGCTATGCGGGTGGCATACTCTCGGTAGCTTGCCAGGCTCTCTGAGAGGGGCGGAGGAATTGAACCTGGGTCGGCCACGTGAAAGGCTAACGCCCTACCTGCTGCGCTATCTATCGCTCCAGACCATCACTGAAAGTAAATGAGGAAAAAATGAAAAAAATTAAATAGTTTTTTCTTATTATAAATGTGAAAAATTTTGGACCCAAAGAGTTCAAGTGATTTGATCCTAGTTAAAATCAGAGATGGGAGTAGAAACTTAACCATGTACCTTGCTTCATCGCCAATCTCATTGCTATCGTAAAAGCTGAATAAAACAGTTGCTAAGTACTAAGCCTCAGAGCTTCTGAATCTTCTGAGACACTGAAAATTATCATTTAACATAAATTTGTTTTTAAAATATGAAATAAAAACTTAACAACAGCTGTTATTTATAATGTGATTATATTGGAAATTTAGTACATTAAGATTGGTTAATCAGAAAATATGATTTGTATAGCAAGCAAAACATTTTTTAAAAAGAGAGGTGGGGAGCTATATTTTATATATCAATTTGTACTTTCTAATGTCCACCTACCAAATTGATGATAATGGCATCCTTTCATATATTCTGCCCATCTTTTTCCTGCTCAGCTAAATAAAAGACATTCTCAATATCTATTTCTATATCCAATCTCTTGTATCAGGTCCTAATTACATCAAATGAAAATTCAGCTTTGCACAGAGTTCAAAGAGTGAAGTATTTTGTTAATCTTTTCTGATAATTATAAGTATTTTTCTTTGATACTGTACTAAAACTTGACAAGTGGCAGTTTCTTAAGTATTAGTTCCAATATTCAACCTGAAAGTATGTCAATAAAATTTCCATACTGAATTTCTTTGAAAGCCATCAGTGTATCTTATATTTTTTTAAAAAAAGGATCTTTTCACATACATCATTCTGTAACTTTCTGCACAAGTCATTTGGAAAATTTTTAGTTACTGAGTTATGTTGGGCTTTCAAATGCTGACACTTTTCATTATACCATATATATTTTAAACATCAAATCACCGATGTTGCTAGTTTATAATGTCAATAACATCACTGTCTCTTCAGGACAGACTTTAAGTATTGGAAAGCTGTCAAGCTCATAGTAATAAATGCAAATTTTCCCCAAATCTAATTTTCATTTAAAAGCTTAGATTTTATCATTAGTAACAAATACTGTCAGATATTATCTTTGAAGTGACAGGCTCAGTTTGGGCACTTTGGAGAAAATACCTGCCAAATATCCTTATCTGAAAAAATCATGCTTAGTCTAATAATTGTTCTTTCAAGCTGCAATGATACTACATGAAAAGGCAGTTGGTTAAGTTCACAATATCACATATGTGCTTTGCCTTGAGTTCACCAATCTGCATGACAAACATGCTTTGTGTATATTCCTCATTTAACCACATAGCATGTTAAAAAGCCTTGCTCAAGGCATTAACAGTCTAATAAATATAAAAATTAATTAGTAACTGTTTCTGCCTTATCAAGGATATTAATTTTTTTTTATAGTTTATTTTTAATTAGTGAGTCAACGTGAGGGTACAGTTACAGATTTATACATTTTTGTGCTCATGTTTCTCCCTTACAGAGTTTGATAACCCATCCCTTCACCAGTGCCCATTCTCCACCACCAGTAAACCCAACATCCCACCCCCCCTTCCCAGTCCCGTCTCCCCCCACCCCACCCTGCCACTATGGCAGGGAATTCCCTTTTGTTCTCTCTCTCTGGTTAGGTGTTGTGGTTTGCAATAAAGGTGTTGAGTGGCCATTGCGTTCAGTCTCTAGTCTATATTTGGCCCGCATCATCTTTCCCCCTCATGACCAACAACCACATTTTACTTGCTGTTCCCTTCTCTGAGTTGCCCAGAGTGAGAGAACAGCCTCCAAGCCATGGTGACAACCTCCTGGTACTTATTTCTACTATTCTTGGGTGTTCGTCTTATAGTCTATTATTCTATATTCCACAGATGAGTGCAATCTTTCTATGTCTGTCTCTCTCTTTCTGACTCATTTCACTTAGCATGATACTTTCCATGTAGATCCACTTATATGCAAACGTCATGACCTCATTTTTTCTAACAGCTGCATAGTATTCCATTGTATATATGTACCAGAGTTTCTTCAACCAGTCATCTGTTCTAGGGCACTCGGGTTTTTTCCAGATTCTGGCTATTGTAAACAGTGCTGCGGTGAACATATAAGTGCATATGTCACTTCGACTATACTTTTTGGCTTTTCTGGGATATATTCCCAGCAGTGGTATTGCTGGGTCAAATGGGAGCTCAACCTCAAGTTTTTTGAGAGTCGTCCATACTGTTTTCCAAAAGGGCTGAACTAGCCGGCATTCCCACCAGCAGTGTAGAAGGGTCCCTTTCTCCCCACATCCTCTCCAACAGCGGTTGCTTTTGTTCTTTTGGATGTGTGCTAGCCTCTGTGGTGTGAGGTGGTATCTCATGGTTGTTTTGATCTGCATCTCTCTGACGATTAGTGATGTAGAGCACTTTTTCATGTGTCTTTTGGCCATTCGTATCTCTTCCTTGGTAAAGTTTCTGTTCATTTCTTCGCCCCATTTTTTGATGGGGTTGGATGTTTTCTTCTTGTAGAGTTCAACCAGTGCTTTATATACCCTTGATATCAACCCCTTATCTGATGGAAGGATATTAATTTTTTGAGGGTAGAAGGGGTTGGAGATACACCTAGTGGTATGTAGGGCTTACTGCTGGCTCTCTGCTCAGGGATCACTCCTGGCAATGCGTGGGGGACCACGTGTGGTATTAAGGGTCCAAACAGGATTGCCTAGATACAAGACAGGTGTTTTAACCTTGTACTATTTCTTTGATCTTGTTTTATCTTTCTGCGTTGTATTGAGAATTATGATGAGAAAAAATATAACAACTACTGATATTATTAGTGCCACCCTCTAGGTGTGTGCTCAGGTGCCAGAAGTTAGAATCACATTAGTGCAAATGTCAACACAGTACAAAGAGGGAGGAGGAATCTTGGTTATATAAAATAGTTTTGACTTTGATTCTGGAAACCCATGAAAGAGTCCAAAGAAGGGATTTTATTTATATTTTGAGGTTCCTGGGTTTTGTAATTAATAGGTGTAAAAGGTGAGATTATGTATTTACATAAGAACTGTTTAAATATTCTCCTTTCTAGTACTCCCTTAGGCAGCATATATACTAAAATTGGAATGATACAGAGAAGATTAGCATGGGCCCTGCGTAAGGATGACACGCAAATTTGTGAAGTATTCCATAAAATAGAAAAAAAATTCTCCTTTTTATTGGAATCCTTGTTTCAAAAATTATTTATCTTTTAACCGATTTCCTGTATAATTTAACTTTTATCAATCATTGTGTATACCCCATCAATAATTTTTGACTTTTATCAGTGTTCCTGGCATCAGTCCTCAACTTCCTTCTTTTCACAGTATCACAAATGTCATCCTTTCAGTAGCAAGCCTGGAATGAAAAGTTCTATTATTGCACGACTAAATCTGATCATTTCCCAACAATTCCTTTCTTTTTTTCTTGGTAAATGCCATATTCTTATAGAATCAATCGCTGGTCACTGAAATAGTCCTACCAATGTAAAAATAGTTGATTCTATATCCTATCTTAAATAAAAACAAAAATACTACCCTCACATCAGTTTTTCTGCCAAATTCCTCATCGTTGGGAGTTTATCAGTTTATTGTCATATGGAACTCTTATTTGCCACTAAAATCATTCTTGCTGAAGACATCAGAGTATATCATCCTGTCAAAACCAATGAATATCTTTTTGCCTTCATGCTTTATGAACTCCTAGAGTTACTAATAGTCTATATGTTCTTCTCCATACTGTTTTCTTAAAATTCAGCAGCATTGCTCACTTAGGACTTCATTCTTTGTTCCCTGAAATTTCTTCTCCAACTTACTTTGCTGTCTCTACTTTTGTATCTATCTACCTCTGAATAAGTTTTTGTTTTTGTTTTTTTATTTTTAGACCTGATGCAGAGATCTTTTCTCTATCCCATACCCTTAGACAAGACCCCAAAGTGTGCTGCCCGACATGTTCTTTGGATCTCAGGCGTGACCCTTAATGGTAGTCAGGGGACTACATATAATCCTGGGGATTAGAACCAGGGCAGGTGATCTACTGTCACCAGGACCCACAGCCCATATTTATATTTCTATCCTAGCTTTTTCTTCAGACAAGAATTCTCATATTTTCAATTCTTCATAATATCTTCACTGGAGCTGAAAGACAGGTTTCAAAAGAGTATGTACAAAGTGTAAACTTTCATTTCCTTCTGCTCTCAATTCCTTCCTCATCCTTTTTCACTACAATGAATGTCTTCTACACATTGTTCCAACCAGATAATTAGGCCTCATCATTTGGCTTTTCCTTTCTCTCATGTCCATACCTTTAATAATCTTAAACTTTGTATATTCAATTTCTATCTAGGTAGAAAATGCCAACTTTTTTTACTGTATTATCTCATAGTGTAAATCATCTTTACATGTTATTTACATGATCATCATCTAGACTGTATCAGTTACAAAATTGTCCATGTTGTATCAGTTACAAAATAGTCCTTAGCAGCTTTATATTATAAATTATAGAATCAGTGGTGTAGGTTAAGTATCATTATACAAATAAGAACCATTTCAAGTTAGTTCTATTTCCTAATATATGGTCATTTTTTTATAATAAGAAACAAAATGAAATACTTTGATACTTTTTTTATTCTTTCCCATTATTTCTGGTGATAGTTTTCATTTCTTATATATGTAAGCAAGAATATTACAAAATAATATTGAAAAGTAATCTTCATAGCCATTGCCTCAGACTCCCACTTATGCCAAACCACTGTCATAACAAATTGCTTCACTCTCTATTAAGCAGAATGAAAGCAGTGAAATGTCACGTAATCTTCTAGAACTAATAAATGACACCATTTGTGCCTCTTCTCTCTAGCCAGCACCACACTGCCCTTAGTCTTTAGAAAATTGACACTCTTTATTCTTTTCACAATATCTAATGTTCTTCTTCTAAAGTTTTGTTTCAACATTGATATTCCCACATTTTGTCTTAGAGGCACAAAGCTCAAGGTGATATAAATAACCTCACATAGATTTTTTTGGATCAATCTAAGAAAGTCTTCCAAAACTGTTAAACTACTGACTTCTATTATTTGGTTTTCAGGTATTAATAGATGAATGATAAATCTATTTAAAACTAATTTTTGCTCCCACATATTCTCATTGATACTAACAGGAACTACGTTATATGTACCATGAACATTAAAAACAAGGAAAACTGAATATATGATAGCATTATCTCTCTTTCCTGGTGCTTTAATCATTGACAGTATATGATTTTTTTTCTCACAATGACTTTTGCTCCCTGAGTCTGAACTGCTTGTTCAGTCTTTACTACAAAGCCGAGGAGACTTTTATTATTACTTTTTCTGAAAGAACAAACATTTTAAATTTGGGCGACGTTGTAAGAATGGTGATTAAAAAAATGCTCCATCTCTCTGAATCAGAAGCTGATTTTGAAAAATCCAATTATCATTAGGATTAGAGAATATGAATAATATCCTACAGTGATTTTTAACAGATACCTGACTTTTTAATGACATCAGTATCCAATAAAATGCCATGTTTGTATTTCAAAATGTGATTTTCCAAAGCCTACAAAGTGCCTAGAGAAAAAAAAAATAACCAAGAGGCTACTATAACCAAAGAGTCTCTGGAATTGCTTGGTTGCACATAATGAAAATTTTGATTTATAACCACTAACATTTTCCTACAGTTTTTAAGCATTCCGAGGTTAAAGTTCAACTACGTTGATCTAAAACTAGCTGTCATTCAAAAACAAGTATTCAATTAAGTCCAATTAATTTAGTCTCAATAGAAAATTGGTAACTCTGCATATGTATGGGTTTTAAATTACATAGTACATCTGAGTTACCAGCAGAAAGCAAACTCCAAGAATATTTCAGGAGGTGTATCGTGTGACTCAATAATGAGGTCATCAAAGTAAGCATTAAATACCTTTATACCAAAATATGTACCATTTACCTAAGAAGAGTTTTTATAGTGCTTTGGCACGTTTATGCATGAACGACAAATTTGGCAGGTGGCCTGCTAATATGCAGAGAAAATTAGTATTTTATGTTTCTGGCCACTAAAGGAAAAAAAAGGAGAAATTATGGTCAGTAAGTTTGGTGCAGTCTACTGGCAGGCTCTCATAGATGCATTTTTATATACAGGCACTTACAGCAGAGTTTCATCAAACAATAGATTTTTTTAAAATTTAGATATCTTTAACTGTTCCATGAGAGGAAATTCCTCATACCGAGAGGAAAAAGCATGGCTCCACATGCCCAAGGTGCCAAGGCAGAGATGCCTCCAAAAGCAATAAAAACCAGAATCCCTTCTTGGTTCATATTATCTCTCCTTTGTGTTAAGTCTATTTGATTTTGCCACCAGTGTGGCTTATAATGTTCTGAATGCAATGAAAAATAACTCTTTGAGCCTATGCTCAATATCTAAAAATGTTTTTCAAGCCAATAAGTGTGAGGGAATGTTTCTGCTCACATTTTTATTATTTATTATTGTTATTATTATTATTATTGTGTAGAAATTGTGCAGAGGCAGTTTAGAATGACTGTTAAGATGGCAAGTATGCAAAGAATAATCTCTGCCAAGAGCTCTGCACTTCACTATTTGCCTATAGCAATGGACAGTCCAGAGATAAAACTGGAGAGAGTCTAAAATGCATCAATCCTAGAAATCTCTTGGTAAGCAGTAACCAAAGGCAAAATAACACACAGCTGACTGATAAAAGTGAGGCTATCTAGCGAATTTAGGGACCAATTCTCTTCGCCCATCTCTAGTTAAAAACCAAACAGTTTTTTTCCACATAGCTTCCAATTCTGAGCCTGTTGAAAACTCATTATATTCAAATAGGATTACATTCCGTTAATATGAGAACATGCATATTACAATATCTGGCAAAAATCAAAAGTTCCAATTTGCTCACTACATGTAAATCCAATTCAAAATATTTCCATAACATAGATCTGCTGGATGTTCTACTATTTGTGTGTCACTCTGGAATGGATTAACTCCATGACAGGCTAGGCTCAGTTCTCCTGCATTTGGTGTTTTTAAACAGTTTATATTTGTTATCATATCAAAGACAGGCTTGCAGTTTTCAAAAGGAAGAAGAGAACACAGCGCCCAAGGCTCCTCCAGCATTACATTTCTTATTCCATTTTATCTTTCTTGGTTTTGACTAATGTCAGTAACAGCTACTGGTAATAAACTGCTTGTTACAGCCTGCTGTTGCCTTGAAGCCTGGCTTTGATACATTGTCAGCCAATCGGAAGCATTTCCTGATTACATTTCCAAATTGCTTGTTTATTGATCGAGAGTTAATAAAGCAAAAGACAACTTTACAGCTTAAATTAAATGAAAGTTTCCTTTGATGTTCAAATTATCCAATCAACCAATATGCAGTGAAATGTAAGCATTTGAAAGTTTTATCTGAAAAGGAAAAAAAAATGTATGAGATAAATGGATCTTAGTATAGACACGGTAGCTAAGTGCTAATGAAAAATATGTGCAACTTAGCATACAGCGATTTCATTTATTTCGCAGGCAAAGGAAATGATGTTTTTATTCAATCCACCCCACTTTCTAAACCTGAACAATGAAAAGTACTTCTCGGATGTGAGTATTTAGTTGACAAGAAATCGTTTCTTAAAACTGGAAGCTTGTGTAAATAAAATAAAATCTATATAACTTTATAAACTTATTAACGTTATAATATTTCACAATGGTGACAATTTAGTTATGATCTTTGGGATATTGCAGTGAAACTATTTGGATGACATATATCATCAGGTCAACAATATAAATGATAAAATATATTGTCCTCTTTGAAATTTTTAGTAGCTTTTGACATCCTCTTCTCAATGAGACAGCAATCTCTTAAAAACATAGACAGAGTCTGACCTTTCTGTCAATGATAAAAATAAATAAATATCAAAATGCTTCCTAATGCAAAAATTCAAAAATAAGACCAAGATTTCATCAGATGAGTCCTGCAAGTAGTTTAGTTGGCTAGAGGAGAGATGGGGGTTACATGAAATCTTGGATAAAGCTACAAAGAGGCAGCTTTCATTATGATTGTGTTAGTGTGTAAAATGTAAAAACATATGGTACACATAGTATGATAAATCTATTAAGAAAATGGAAGAAACAGAGAAAACAGTGAAAAGTATACAAAATGATACAATAAAATATTAATAGTCCATTTGGTAGAAATACTAAAGTTTAATTTTAATTGTTTTACGTGGACTCACTTTTTATTTTCCATTTTTTAAAACTGAACAGACATAAGTTATATAAAAATTAAAATAAACAAACATCAATCTCAAAATGGTTCTTGGGTTAGATTGCTATAATCTTGAGTATGTTACCCAGATACTTGAAATTATGCATCAACACTCGAGTTTCTATTCTGTATTGTTGCTCTGTTGCCTCTCCTCCTTCTCGTCACCTCCATCCTATCTCTTCTCTTCTTCTATTCCTACTTAACAGTTATTTCAATTTATTTTTCATTAATTTTTTAATTGAATCACTGTAAAAAATATGCATGCAGAAGGATGTGTTCACAGACTCTCCAGGCAGCTCTCTCTCACCGCCCGTATTCGGTGCTCTCGAGCTGCTGTGTATGGACTGGATCGGGATGGCTGTTGGTGGTTGTCAGTTGAAGGAAGAACAAGAACCAAGCTGGTTGCTGATTAGTTACCGTTTATTCAACCTCTCGTCTCTCCCATCTCACACACTCTTCCTTCTTAGCCCTCATTCCTCGATCCCAGCTCTCTGGATTCTCTCTCAGACTCTGACCTCTAGATTCTGACTCTGTTTCTCTCCCGAGGACTCCTTGACTCTTTTTCTGCCTCTGTCCCACTTCTCTCTCCACCCCTTGCTCTCTGGGCCCATGCTACACCCAGTCTCATAGCAAAATCAACGTAAGAAGGCCCTTCCTGACTGCCCATCAGGTTCCAGGGCAGAAACACCACCTAGGGGTATTCCTTTTCTCCTAACATCTTAATTAAACATCTTAATATTAGTTATTTTTGTATGGACACAATAAGAGATACATTGAAGCTTGTAAGGCAGCTCTCCTGGAAACATCTTGCCACAGACTCAGACTACAGTTTTCAGGCCAGATTAATCATTCCTAACCCTAGCAGGATCCAAGTCTAGTTACTACTTTTTGGATCATGACAGAATTTGTCCATGACCATGCTCTTAACTTATAGTTAAGCATTATAGCACTTTGGCCAGACCCATCTAGATGCCAGGGTAGCACATAGCGCACTGCTTGCCCTGGGGTCCATCCAGTTTCTTTTCGGAACCCTGCTTTTGGGGGCTATGAAGTTAGGGCAACTGAGACTTAAATTGAGAGAATAGATGCCCAGGAGGTAAATATTATTGAGAGTCAATTAACTTGCACATTACAAGAGCATAGAATTTACTGTCTTTCTGTGCCCATACAAAAAGGACATTGCTCTGAATTAACTATGCAAAGGAAGTAAGGAGAAGAGGAAAACAATATTTATAAGACAACAGAACACAAAGAAAGAAGTTACAAATAAACACAGAGGAATAGGAGTAACCCAAATGAACCTAAGCTCCCTGTTAAAAGGCAGAAAAGACAAACCAATGTTATCCTACAAATCACTATGAGCTACACTTACAAAGCTTTCATGATTGAGTTTCAGTCATACAATGATCGAACACCTATCCCTCCACCAGGGTACATTTTCCACCACCAGTATCCCCAGTATCCCTCCCGCCACCCACAGCCCATCCCCTGACTCTATGTCAGACAATTTCCTTCTTACTCTCTCTCTCTCTATAGCACAGCAGTAGGGCATTCGCCTTTCAAGCGGCAGACCTGTGTTCGAGTCCTCCACCCCTCTTGGAGAGCCTGGCAAGCTACCAAGAATATCGCGCCAGCACAGCAGAGCCTGGAAAACTACCCGTGGCATATTGGATATGCCAAAACAGTAACAATAAGTCTCACAATGAGAGACGTTACTGGTGCCCACTTGAACAAATCGATGAGCAGTGACCAGTGTCCAGTGACTCTCTCTCTACTCTTGGGCACTATGTATTTTTCCTTTTATCCAAAGACAGTCATTCTGACTGTATTTATAGATTATGAATGGGATATAGCTGCAAGAGCTTGTGGTCCGGTATGCCCTCCACCTGCCCCCTCCTCCAATTCACTCATTTGCTACCAGCAGCCAATCTAATCCCTACAGGTTGTGGTCTGATTCTGTCTTGCTTGCTATCAGACCTTCAATTGTTTTTGCCTCTGGGGCCCCATAGATTTTGCTTCCAGCCTATCTCTGTTGCTGCATTTGTCACGGGCCACTGTAGTGCTGCTCTTTTTGTCTCGAGGATTTCTTTGGGGTCCTCTGATATATGACTTGACTCCTTCAAAGTTCATGCTTTCAAGAGCTTCATTTAGGGAAGACCTCATTGAATTTTAGTACACATTCAAACCCTTTGTCGTGTACAGTCATCAAACATTTTTTTCTTCCCTAGTCGTGGCACTGTATAGCTCACAACTCTGCCTCGCTTATGACTGGTACAAAGTAAACACTAATACGTATGCGATAAAAGAGTAAGCAACAATAACTGAAAGAATTGGTGTACTAGTTACATAACGTTACCCTTATAGTCACTCCTAATTTTACTATCACATACAGAATAACACATATAAAATGATTTCATTCATTCATTATTTTCTTTAGCTTTCTTTGTATGGTGAGACATTTTTCTTTGTTTTTTTTTAAGTTTTAACCAGGTAACATTGGTTTATAAGAATGCAGCCGTTTGTGTGTTTTAGGGGTAAGTGTGCCAGACCAAGACTACTAACAACTAACACTGTCTACTGGACTGTTCCTATTTGCCACCTCCCTCCACTGGTAACCCCAGTTTTTTCACTGAAGTCTAAAGTTTTCTTTTCATTGGACATCGTTATGAGATGACATTGCTTTGATTTTGTGTAGTGGCATTTATAAGCATCAAAGGAGATAAAGAGATGAATAGATTACTAAAGAGTTTATAGCATTTATCAATATTTCCCTTTGTTAAGTTAGTTGATCTTTGATCAAAGCAGCAAGAGACACTTGAGAGTGATGAAGTAATTACAAATCCATAGTTATATTTATATCACTATGCCCATGTTTAAGCAAACTCAGGAGTTATTCCTTATTTTCCTCTACCATTCACTCCTCAACATCTCATCCTCAGAAAAACTTTAGAAAACATGGTCAGCATGACTCCACACATTTTAAGTCATCAAATGTTTTCCCTATAACAACCTCATATAATTAACTGCCCACAGTTTTTTTGTTCTGTTTTGTTTTTGCTTGTTTACTGGTCCTACTCCCTCTCTTGGCACCTTTGTTCTGTTTGCCCCGACATCCAATTTGATTTTAAAGCAAGATGCAACCTCAGGGCTGGTGTAATAATACAACTGGTAGGGGCACTTACCTTGCATGAGGCCCACCCAGGTTCCATCTTCATGTTGCTACAGCTACACAATCTGGACCAGGAGTAACGCAAGTATCACTGGGTATGGAGAAAATAATAACAAAACATGATGCGAGCTAAGGATTTTTTTGTTCTAGCTTTTTATTGTTCAACAAACTTTTTCCTTTGCACTTGCAATCAGAGACAAAGCCTATTTCTGGGTTTCAGTGCCCTTCTTGACTTGCTTTGCCTCGTCCCATGACTTTGTCACTTCCCCTCTTGACCAATGCTGACAGACGCAAACCAAGTTTGTCCCTATGCCAAGATAATCCTTTATTTTTTCTGAATTCCCTAAAGATTTTATCAGGCCTTTTTATTCAGATAAAAATTTCAGTTTATTCTTCAGAGAGCCTTGTCAATAGTAGCTTTCTTTTAGTTATTATTGTTTCACCCTTAGGATTGGCTTCAGAATTCTTATCACTATCTGAAAATACTCAGCATTCTTTTTTTTTAACAAAAGATTTCTTCTCCCAAACCCCAATTCACATTAACAGGTGAGTTTTATGAGAATATGATCTCATAAAGCTTTTTCTATGGCGTGACCTTATACCTTAAAGCTCTTTGTATAGGGTATAGGCTTAATAAATACTTATTGAACATCAGTCCATGGATAAAATGAATATTTTCATGTTTATGGAAATGATGAGTACTCTGCGGGTATTTGATCTTTCACTGCAACTTGGTTCTTCTTTCTGAATTCTACCATGCTGCAAAGTCACACTGCAAGACCCACACTTTCTGCGGAAGAACTCCTAAAAGCTTTGTCTATAGAACATTACATTTTCTGAGCCATGGTCTATAAATTATTTTCAAACTCAGAGTACTTTGAGACTAAAAGGAGTCATTATTATTTTCTAAAAATAATTCATTTTTTCTTTCCTTTCTTACCTTTCTTTCTTTCTTTCTCTCTTTCTTTCTCTCTCTCTTTCTTTCTCTCTTTTTCTTTCTTTCTTTCTTTCTTTCTTTCTTTCTTTCTTTCTTTCTTTCTTTCTTTCTTTCTTTCTTTCTTTCTTTCTTTCTTTCTTTCTTTCTTTGTTTCTTTCTTCCTTCCTTCCTTCCTGCCTTCCTTCCTTCCTTCTTACTTCCATTCTCTCTTTCTTCTGTCTTTCTTTGTTTCTTTTATCTCCTTCTTTCCTTCCTCCCTTCCTTTCATTTTTTAAAAATCAAATCACTTTAACATAGAGCATTACAAAGCTATTCATGATTGGATTTGTTATACAATGTTTCAACACTCATACCTCCACTGGTGCACATTTCCCAGCACTAATATACCCAGTTTCCCTCCTACCCACCTCCAACTTCACCCCCTCCAACCTGCCTGTATGGCAAGCACCTCCCCGCTCCTTTTGGGCATTATCATTAGCAATACAGATACTAAAAGTTTATCACATGCATCACCTTACCTACTTTCAACACTCAGTTCTTGTCCTCTGAGTGATCATTTCCAACAATTATTGTCATCTTGGACCCTTCTCTATATTCCTTCTTCTTTTTTTTAATCAGTTTTGGGGCCAGAACTGGTGATGCTCAGGGATGATAGGAGTTACTCCTGGCTCTGCACTCAAAAATCACTCTTGGCAGACGTGGGTTACCATATGGGATACCAGGGATTGAACCTAGGTCAGGTGCATGCAAGGAAAATACCATACGCACTCTACTATCTCTCTGGCCAAAAATGAGGCATTTTTAATACGTCTATAAGAACAAGGGTTATACACTATGGTTGCACTGATAAAAATGGGATGAGTGGTCTCCTTTTCCATATACCTCTTACCTATCCCTTCTGTCATCCCATTGTTCATCGATTTGCTCAAGCGGGCACCAGTAAGGTCTCCATTGTGAGACTTGTTGTTACTGTTTTTGTCATATAGAATACGCCACAGGTAGCTTGTCAGGCTCTGCTGTGCGGGCAGGATACTCTCGGTGGCTTGCTAGGCTCTCCGAGAGAGACAGAGGAATCAAACCTGGGTTGCCGCATGCAAGGCAAATCTCCTACCTGCTGTGCTATTGCTCCAGCCCTACCTATTCCTTAAATAAGGGAAAAAATGGCATACCTAGTAACGGTAGTCAAAGTTCACATACTGCTTCTTCCTTAAAGTATACAAACTTTGACTACAGTTTCTCATAGATATGCCATCTTTTCCTTTATTAGCGCATGTATGTTCTAATTTAATGGTATTTGATATATAAGTGAGGTTGTAAGAGTACTAGAGAAACACTGCTTACTCAGGGGTCATTCCTTGCTGTGTGCTCAGGGACCATATGGAGTACCAGCATCAAAGCAGAAGCATCTGCGTGCATGGCAAGAATCTATGTGTTTTGTCTCCAACCCTGGAAAATCTTCTTTTAAAGCAGAGACACTGCTATGCATTCTAGACCTGATGTGGGACAGTGTATCCTAATAGTCATATATTCTTATAAAATTCATATAGATAGCCCACAATCTCTCGTTCCCCCATAAAAGTTTGGACGTAGTCTCATAGCTCTCCTCATTTTCTTGTTCTATACATCTCAACTTTTGTGTTGTTTCTTTCCCAAGATAGGATCAAGTGTCACTACCCAGTTCTCCACAATGTACTGTGCCCCCCATTATGGCAGATCACACTTGAATATATGGAAGCTGTCTGCTTTCTTTCTCTCCCCTGGGGCTAAAGCAAGCACTATGAGAGCAATTACCTTGTCTCTTTAATTCACTTCTGTGCCCCTTGGGCTTCATACAATGGCTGTTTCAAAGCAGACCCTCAAAAGATGTGTGTTGGGTAAGAGAATGAATGAAGGACTTTATCTTTTCTAGGCTTCAAACATAGTGTAGAATAAAAAATATGCATCGTGTCTGAATGTTATTACCAACTAATTTTATATAGCAAATGAATGCTCTTTTGAATAATATCCTAGTTCAAGCCTTGGACTAAATCTTTCAGTCTAGCAACTGACACTCCAGTCACTTGACCTCTTTCATATGGGGCAAGCCCTTTTAGTTAATAATAATAATTAATTTTAGTATGTTAGTTTTAAATTTTTAAGATATAGTTATTCTATTGTCATGAACTGGTAATTACAATAACTTTCTAGTGGCAAGGCTAAAATTAAAATAGATACATGGAACTTTATTCTTTAAACTGCATATTTTGTATTATTGTAGGAAATGGTAATAATTATGATAATTACTACTCTATAAACCATTATTATTTACTCAACCATTATTATAAGACAAATTTGGATATAAGACTAATCGATCCTGTTTCTTGATCAAGTGCAAAGAAGAGTGATAAAAAGTTACTTTTAGCTACTATAAAAAATTTTATAAATAAAACACCTCTGAGGATTCTGTTAACACTTTTAAAGAGTAGTCTCACAAGTTTATGTTCTAGAGCTTATATTTCCTATATGTTACTTCTGATATACAGAATTTCAAACATTCATTAATAATGGTCTAGTTAAAAGATAGCATGCATGAATAATTTGAATTCCCACATCTTCTAATTTGTCATAAATCAGAAAAGCTGATGCTATTACTCAGAATAAGGCATTTACAAAGTAAAGTATTTTTAGTTTCTATAGAGTTTATGCGATAAAACAATATGAAATACTGCAAGTAAGAAAAAAACATCAGCAACTTTTCTGTTTTCTTTTTTTTAATGTTTTTTACTGATTATTTTAAGCATCAAGTTACCACATGAAGTAAGGAATATTGTCTTCAGATATGGATAACAGATCACAGAGCAATTAAATAACTGTGTCAAGACCAATTTAGAAGTGATAGTGATAGGATATCACTATCACTATCATCCTGTTGATCCTTGATTTGCTCGAGCAGGCCCAGTAACGTCTCCATTCGTCCTGGCCCTGAGATTTTATCAGCCTATCTTTACTCATGCTTCCCAACGGCGCCACATTAGAGGCTCCTTCAGGGTCAGGAGAATGAGATCCATCATTATTACTGTATTTGGCATATGAACACACCACATAGAGCTTACTAGGCTCTCCCATGCAGACAGGAAAACTCTTGATAACTTTCAAGGTTCTCCGGAGGGAGAACTAGGATATAAGATGTCGAGGCCACACACTTCCCGGAGATTGGTTTTATAGTCTCTGGATGTTGGCCGTTGATGGGATTACACGGTGCCAGGGGCAGTCCCTGGGTATGACCGCCTAGCTACTGGAAAATGAGGGATCTGGGCAGAAAAGGCCCACTCCCAATCTGAGCAGGCTTGGAGATCTCAGCCCCGGGTCCCACACACCTGGTTCCTCTGCCGGTTCCTTCATGTGTGAGGCACGTCCACCTATTTGGAGAGGGACCTTGAACATCACTGTGGCTGGGTTTCAGAGATCTTTGGCTGCAGGGGCTCTGCTCAGGGTGGGGAGGGAAACTCAACCCACCCCCTCCAAGGGGCCCCGATAAAGACTACCAGGTGCGAGGGCAAGATATAAATATAAATATATATATATATGTATATACATATATACATATACATATAAATATATATATATATTACTGTCATTGTATCACTGTTGTCCTGTTGCTCATCGATTTTGCTCGAGCAGGCACCAGTAATGTCTCCATTGTGAGACTTGTTGTTACTGCTTTTGGCATATTGAATATGCCACGGGAAGCTTGCCAGGCTGTGCCGTGCGGGCAAGATACTCTCCATAGCTTGCTGGGCTCTCCGATAGGGGTGGAGGAATTGAACCCGGGTTGACTTTGTGCAAGGCAAATGCCCTACCCACTGTGCTGTTGCTCAATCATTCATATATATATATATGTATGTATATATACACACACACACACACATATATTATACATATATATTGCTCTCTGTAATTTGTTGCCTACTGTCTGAAATCCATTAAATATGGTGTGGTAATTATGGAAAATTGGTAGGGAGTATCTATATAATGTGTCACTGGAGATTAGGGTATAATCCTCTGCCTCTGGTCCCGTTGAGTCCAGAGTCCAATGTCACAAAGTTGCGCATTGTCTGGGTTCTGTGGGACTTCATTCATGCGTGAGGCTCAGCTAGAGCGTCCGGAAAGCAGCCTAGAGTGTGGCAGCAGTTGGGCAGTGGTGGTCAGCTGCCAGGGCTGGGTCCCTTGGGGTGGGAAGGGTTCTCACCTGCCACCCTCTAGTGAAAACAGCCTGGCGTGGAGTCTCATTGACCCAAGTCAATGAATTTCAGAATTCATATTCTCAGCATCTTCACAGGAGTTGACCTTGTACAGGTTAGACTTTGTGTGAAAAATAAACTCCTTGTTTAGTCTTTCTTGTTTTCAGCTTTCATTAACCTGTTGATTTGGTATTGTCACTAAGAAAGGATATAGGGCATAGTGAGGAGAAGAATGCTAAAAAAAATAAACAAAAGGAGTTATCTTCCTACACTTATCACTATGTTGTTTAGGGAACGAGACAACATATAAACGTGTAAAAATCTTAGTTTACTAGCTTGTTGGAATTCATGTCTGTAAAAATCTGTCTTGATTTTAAGTCCTAGCTTAATGTGAATAGGTGCATTTTGCTAAAAAAATGACATATGAAGAGGGTAGAGAAGATGGAGAGAACAAATGGAGAGGAATAATCAGTAAATTTCAATATAAGCACCAGTAAGAAAGCAGTTGGTATGATCACACTGTAGCAGAGAAATCACTATAGACTTCCATGGCTCTCTTGGCTATAGAAAGGAACTTAACAGAGTATAGGTCTGTTAGATTTAGAAATTCTACAAATGAAACAGAAAGAATAATGATTATGAGGAAGAGAAGTAAGGAATAATTGATACTTTAAAGAATTCCCAGTTTCCCAAACAGCATTAAGCATCTCACAATCTTAAGTGATTTTGTAACTCAAAACATCCTCTTAGGAAGGTTCTATTAGAAACTCTTTTATGGAAAGACTATGATCTTTGTTCACCATCATACAATTACTAAATTTGGATTCAAATTAAAACTTATTGGGCTCCATGTTTCACAAGTTTTTCATCCCATCATACTTTAATTCTGAAATATGTTAAGTTATTTTCATTCTTTAATATATGGAATATCTTCAGAGTATTATTACTGTAAGCATCCTCAAAAGGAGGATGTAGTAGTATTTTATGTGACTGGCTAATTCTAATACAGTTCTGGTGCATTACTGTGTCACTCAGTTTGGGAAAACTTTCAGTCATGGTATTATTTGTCACCTCTGGATAGAAATAATAGTATCCCTAACAGTAAATCAGGTAATAGAAATACTTTTTTTATTTTTCTCACATAGGGAGTATTCTGGTAATAGTGGCAATAATTCAACAGTTCCATGAGGCCAAAATGCTGGGTGAGCATGTCTGCTATTATTTACCTTTCTCCTCATGCTCTCATAATATCTGGCACCAAGAAAATATTCTCACGTTATAGCAATTAAAGGAGAGTGGAAAGAGAGGGTCTCTATCACAACTCAGAAAAGGAGGCAAGATTCCCTAGAAACTCGCTAACATTTTTATCCCTGGTAACTCATCGTCTAGAACCTTGTCACGTGGATACCTATAGCTGCAAAGGGGGTCTGGGGAATTGAACACATCGCAAAAGCACGATAGCCTTTCACCAATGAAGATTCAGTCCCTAGGGTTGGATTCAATGCTACCCAAAGGAAATACAACTTGGGGTTCTCTGAATAAGAAGGTGACTAGCAGAGTTTATTCTATGTGAGCTACCCAGATCCGTAAGATGTGGAGCACTGAGTAGACAACATTTTATATATCATTGAAAGGAAGCTTGTGATTTTTCCAAGCGATAGATTTTAAATCTCCAAATTAGAGTTCAACTAATAGATTTTAACTCTCCAAATTATCGTCCTTTGACTATACCACTATATTCAAACTGAGTTTTTCAGGGTTTCACACAAATTTTAAGAATAATTTCCAAACTCCTTTCAGACCTATTTGTTAGATTCTGATTTAAATAAGTTTATAATTTTCTCACATCTCAGAGGTTGACTATATAAACAAACTCTACTTCACAAACCATATTAGCCTATGCTGTCAGTTAACTCAAGTTAACTCAATTTTTGTTGCTGTTGTTTTTCAATCTTGCAGCCCATTTAGTTATGAAGGCTCCTGGGAGTATATGGTAGCTATTAAATCTGTCACTGTCATCCTGTTGCTCATCAATTTGTTCGAGCGGGCACCAGTAATGTCTCTCATTGTGAGACTAATTGTTACTGGTTTTGGCATATCCAATACACCACGGGTAGCTTGCCAGGCGTGATACTCTTGGTAGCTTGCCGGGCTCTCCGAGAGGGGCGGAGGAATTGAACACGGGTCAGCCGCTTGAAAGACGAACGCCCTACCGCTGTGCTATACCATTTCAAAATAACAGTTCGAAATAATCTTGTATTTTTTTCATTACAAAACAACTATTATAAAATAATCTATTGGATATTGATATTGATATAAGACTTTATCAACTGCAAGTAAACTTGAAATAATCTTTAACTTGATTCTATTAGGTGTATCTGAATGATTCTTCTCGTTGGCTGACAACATTTCTGGATTTGTCTTACTTGACTAGTTTCCTCTAAATTTTCAGATCCGGAAGTATCTGTATCAGTGCTAAGAAGAGCTTTCTTGCCTCATGGCTTTCATTGTGCTTTTTATTTCTAAAAACATTGCTCTTCCAGTTTAATTCAGGTTTTTCTTCATGTCTCAGATAAGTATTACTTCCTTCCCTGACCTCCTGTATTAGGTTCTTATTATTCCATCAGAACACTCATCACTTGGGTCATCACTTGAATTTCATTCAGTTCATTCATTCTTAGTAAAAGGACAACTTCATCATTGATGTCTGAGGAAATAAATGCAACATGAATAAAGAAATTTGAATTTAGATGTAGTATTGGTAAAAATATCTAAATGCATTGAATCTGTGATATCTAGATGCTAATTACTATATTTCTACATTTACTTAGCCTCTACTCAATGAGTGGACTTGAGTGATAGCACAGTGGGTAGGCCATTTGCCTTGCACACAGCTGACCCATGTTTGATTCCTCCTTCCCTCTCAGAGAGCCCGGCAAGCTACCGAGAGTATGTCGCCCACACAGCAGAGACTGGCAAGCTCCCTGTGTCATATTCCATATGCCAAAAACAGTAATAAAAAGTCTCACAATTGAGACGTTACTGGTGCCCACTTGAGCAAATCAATGAACAATGGGAAGACAGTGCTACAATGCTACAGTGCTACTCAATGAGAAATAGAAAAATTTTAGCATTATTTCTTATAGACGTAACCATATTCTTAACATACCATATCCAAAGGTAAAAACTCAATTAGTTGTTTCTTATTCTTAAATTCTACATTGGAGAGTGATGGGGTGTTTTGGATTTGTTTGGAAGGCCACACTTAATAACACTTAGGGCTTATTCCTGGCTCTGCACTTAGGGATCACCCTTCGTGGGGTTTAGGCGACCCAAGAATCTACCAGTTTGGCTGCATATAAGGCAAGCACCTAACCTATATCAACTCTTGACCAAATTTCATATGCCTTTAAGATAAATTTTACATAAAATTTTCATAATTCTATAAATTAATGTTATTTCAATAATTTTCAAAATAATTAAATTGTTTAAAGGCATAACAATGTTCATCAGTAAATATTCTTCTATCCTTGTTTCTTTCATTCAACATAATGTATTTTCATTTCCTTCATGTTATGAATACTGTTTTATTGTTTCATGGTGCATTCAATAATAGGAATATCTCATGATCTAGTTGTTCATACTCTACTTCCATTTTTAAAAGAAAATTTTATTGAATAACCATGAGAACAGTTATAAAGCTTTCCAGTCTAAGTCTCAGTCATACAATGATCAAACGCCCATCCCTTCACCAGTGCACACCCTCTACCACCAAGAACCCCAGTATACCCCTGCCTCCTCCCTCCCCCCGCCTTTGTGTCAGATTATTTCCACCTTAGTCTCTGCTTTGATCACATTTAGTATTTCGACAAAAGATCCATCATTATTATTTGGAATTTTCCCCAACATTCGGACTTTCCAAAAAGGCATCATTAGATAATTTGTTTTTTATTGCTGATATGAAGAGCATTTTGGATTTCTGATATTTTAGTAATAAGTCTGGAAGGACTTCTGCCAAAAACTGCTGGGTTCCAAGATTTGTTTTGTGTGCCCCTGGGATCATGGCTGTTCTGGAGCCAGGAGCCGTTTGTGGGAGGTAACTCGGAGCCTCATTGGGGTGGGGAGAGGGGCCAGTTCTACGCCCTCATCCCATGAAGGTCCCATGTGTCACGTCACTGCAGTCTCAGAGCTGGCTGTCCAATAGTATCTGAAAAAGTGATGGCCAATGCACGGCCAGAGAGGCTAGGCGGAAGGGACAAACACCTTTCCCCATCCAAGATGGCACAGCGTCATAGTTTAATGCTCAGTCCAGATGCATTTCTGCCAAAACCCCAATGGGTTCTGAAACTGGTTTGTGTGCCTCTGGAATGATGGCCATTCAGGAGCCAAGAGCTGTTCCTGGGTGGCAACTCGGGGCCTCTTTGGGATGGGGAGAGAGGCCAGTTGCACTCCCCATCACATCAGACCCCACGTGTCACATCACTGCAGTCTCATAGCTGGCTGTCCAATAGGCTCTGAAAAAGTGGCAGCCACCGCAGAGCTGGGGAGAAAAGGCAGAAGAGACAAACACCTTTCCCCACCTGGGGTGGCACAGTGCCATAGTTTAGTGCTCAGTCTAGATGCATTTCTTCCAGAAGCCGCTGGGTTCTGAGGTTGGTCTGTGTGCCTCTGGGATGATGGCCATTCAGGAGCCAGGAGCCATTCGTGGGCTGCAACTCGGGGACTCGTCAGGGTGGGGAGAGGGGCTGGTTCCACCCCCCATCCCGTGAGGACCCGAGTGTCAAGGCTCTCTCTCTAATTTTCGGCAGGGGCAGACGCTAGATCATCTACTCTCCATTGCTCACTTTGTATATCAGGAAACGTGGCTGCGTGCTTTGGAAGAGTAGTCCTGTAGCCACATACTGGATCCATGCTCGTAGAAGCTCATGGTCAATGGGATTCCATCTGGAGAAGGAGGGGAGACTGCACTTTCTCCATCTGAGGGGTTCTGGAGATATTGGCTCAGTTTGGGGCCCAGAGAATTCGCCAGTGTTGTGGTGCCCTCCAGGTTTTACTGCTGAGTCTTACGTGCATTTTTTTTCAATTTGGAGTTATAATGAAGAAAAGATGCCATAAACACTCTAACAAGTGTGTAGACTTTTCATTATTTAAAGTGCTTTTTTTAATTTAAAGTTCATTATTTAAAAAGAAAGTCAATCTACAGATGCTCTTGTGATTCTGAGAAGTACTTTTAAAAAATAAATAAAAATAAACTAGTGTTTTGGGCTACTGAAAAAATATATATGCGAGTCCTAACTGAAATCTGGGTCAGAAATTGGCACCTGTAAGAGTCAGAAAAAAAAAAGTCAGAAAAATGTGAAATCCAATAAAATCTAATAAAATTAGGAACTCATTAAATGTGGAACTAAGTGAACAAAAGTGTGCATAGTAGCTTTATTCATTTTAGCCCTAAATAAGAGAAGCATATCACTAACCTTTAAAATATTTTGCACATTTAATTTGGAGGCATATATAAGAATTCTGGTGTCCTGAGTGTGTGCTTCCAATTCCATGATTGTCCTAGATGCTAATAATGCCCTACATTTACAAGGAACTATAAAATTACAAATTTCACATATATCACAGAGCTAATAAGTGGCAGAGCGGAACTCAAAGCAGGACTTCTGCTGCTAACTTCAGTGTTTCCCCATTACATCCTGATTACACCTCATCAGGAAAAGCAACACTCAACATGATTACTTATGACAAAGTGTATTTAATTTTTAACATTTTTAAACCTGTGTCTCATACTTTGGAGGGTTTTTCTAATTAGAAATAATTAGTTGCATACCATTCTGATCTACCCTTGTCCGTGGGTCTCAACCTTTGCCACCTCATGTCTTGCCAATCACACTGTTCAAGAGCTCGTACCCTATTTACACATATTTCATCCCATCAAAGTGAAATTTCCTCTTATTTGTTAGTAGTCATTTTGTTATTATAGTGTTCATTCATGGTAAACCCAGCAGAGAAAACACATTTTGGGGGGCTGGATAATGTATCAGAGACTTGATTTTTTTATGTTTAAAGTGATGACTTCGAGTTTATTTAAAAATATACTGAAGAAAAACTGCATATAGACGGGTTTTTTTTTCATTGAATCACCATGAGATATAGCTACAAGCTTTCATGTTTGGGTTACAATCATACAATGATCAAACACCCATCCCTCCACCAGTGCACATTTCCCTACCACCAATATCCCCAGTATACCTCCTCTTTCCCACCCTTCCACTGACTCCATGGCAGACATTATTCCCCATATTCTCTCTCTCTCTCTCTGATAGCACAGCGGGTAGGGCATTTGCCTTGCATGCGGTCAACCTGGGTTCGATTCCTTTGTCCCTTTCAGAGATCCTGGGAAACTACTGAGAGTATCCCACCTGCATGGCTGAGCCTGGCAAGCTACCGTGCTGTATTCAATGTGCCAAAATCAGTAACGACAAGTCTCACAATAGAGACGTTACTGGTGCCCGCTCAAGCAAATTGATGAACAACAGGACGACAGTGTGATAGTGCAGTGCTACTTTCTCTCTGCTTTTGTGCATTATGGTTTACAATGCAAATAGTGAGAAGTTACCATGTTTGGTCCTTTATCTACTTTCAGCACACATTTCCTATCCCGACCGATTCCTCCAACCCTCAATTTCTTAATCATTGCTTCTCTATTCCAGCTGCCTTCTCCCCTCTGCTCATGAGGCAGGCTTCCAACTATGGAGCAATCTTCCTGGCCCTTGTATCTACTGTCCTTGGGTGTCAGTCTCATGTTGTTATTTTATACTCCAAAAATGCATGCAGTCTTTCTATATCTGTCCCTCTTTTTCTTATTCATTTCAGTTAGCATAATATTCTCCATGTCTAATCCACTTATAAGCAAATTTCATGACTTCATCTGTCCTAACAGCTGCTTATTATTCCATTGTGTAGATGTACCAAAGTTTCTTTAACCAGTCATCTGTTCTTGGGCACTTGGGTTGTTTCCAAGATTTGGCTATTGTGAACAGTGCTACAACGAATATATAGGTACAGATGTTATTTCTACTGTGTTTTTGTGCATCCTAGGGATATATTCCCAGAAGTGGTACTGCGGAGTCACATGGAAACTCAATTCCTAGTTTTTGAAGGACTGTCCATATTGTTTTCCAGAAATACTGGACCAGTATTAGTTTTTGGTATATGGCACGAAGTTGATATATACATATATATATATTCTATATTCTATACAAAGTGGTTGCCACATTGATCCTAGTTACCATACATCATCATACAGTTGTGGGCTTTTCCCCCCTCTCTTCTCCTTGTATGTGCATGTGTATGTGAACCTGTGTATATGTTGCTTGTGTGATAAGAACTTTCAACTATTGGCAATTTTCAAAGATACAATAAACTATTAGTGATAATTGCTACAATTCTAGATATTAAATCCTAATGATTTATTTATTGCATATCTATAAATTTTACCCCATTAAGGCATTTAAAAAGGCAGTTTATCTGAAGACTTTCTGAAGAACAAGTTACAATGCACTATACTTCTTAATGGAGTCCCATTTACAGCATTTAGAAATTTCAAAAGAAAACACATTTTAGGAAATTCTACTCTTTTGTTTTCTCTGTTATCTTTAGAGATATTTACTTTCAACTATGCTATCTTTTAGAGCTTTGTTAAATTAGTATCTAGAAATACTCAAAAAATAGTATTAATGGATAGAGACGACCTCGTGTGTTACTTCTATTTCAAATTAGAAGATTTACTCCTTGATAAAAATTATTAGGATTGGACTTAAATGAATAACTTCTGTTTAGATAATGTCTCGCCAGATAAGGTATACTATGTCATGAAGTTTCCAATGGAGAAGTTTCAGTGAAATTTCAAAAGCCAAAGAGCTGAGACCTTGGAATTTGGTTTGTCTCTATTGATTGTGGTTATTGTTGTTGTTTGTTTTTGGCTATTCCCAGCTGTGCTCAGGGCTTACTTCTGGTTCTGCTCATAGGGATAATTCCTGGTAGGACTCAGGGACTATTTGGGGTGCCAGGGATTTTCCCCTGGTCAGGCATGTGCAAGGCAAGTGCAGTGCTGTTTGTACTATCTCTTCTGCCTCTGGCTTGGCTCTTTCTAAAGTATGCAAGATGGTCAGAAATGTGAGTTTAGCTTACTAAAATCTTTCTGTCATTGCATCATCCTAGAGGCTTCAGGCACTGCTTACCTTCACTTTAACAGTTAACATTTTATTTTATTTTATTTTATTTTATTTTATTTTTGACTTCTTGGCTTCTTGGCTCACACCTGGTGATGCTCAGGAATTACTCCTGGATCTGCACTTAGGAATTAGTCCTGACAGTGCTCGGGGGATCATATGGGATGCTTGGAATTGAACCCAGGTCAGCCGTGTGCAAGGCAAATGCCCTACCCTCTGCTCCAGCCCCAACAGTTAACATCTTAAGCTCTGTATCTTGGTGAACACATCCAGCAGGGGAAATTACTTTCAATACATGTTTGAGAAGAAAAGTTTTTAGTCAGTGTTGCTTGACTGAAAGAATTCTTTTATAAATAGTTTTTGTTTATCTTGACCAACTCTGAAAAATCACTCTCGATTCTGCCTGTAGTTGAATTTGGAGTCATATTCATTTCAGTTAAACAAGTTGATTTTTTGTTTTCTATTGTCTTAAGCGCTTCTCATGTGTACAGTAGTCCATTCTGTTAGAACCAGTGAAGCTGAGTATTCTTCCAGATTGGTTTAATGAGATACAATAATTACTTACTGTCTTACTGTGATATTTTAAGTAGATTTATTATTGTCACTTTATAGTTAAGTGAATTCTTACTACAAATATTTTAATTCTATTTATTAGGATTAGAAAGGATAGTTAAAATGAATTTAGAAATAGAGAAAAATATTTTACTAATGAAATGTAATAATTATTTAAAACATGTATTAAAGTTTAACAACTGGGTATAGGCATATAAAGCAAATTTTAACAGGGAGGGGTGTTTTGTACCATACCTAGATGTGCCCAGGGTTTAGTTATGCTCAGGAATAACTTCTGTCAGTGCTTGGAGACAACATCCATTGCTGGGGATTGAACCAAGGTCAGCTGCAGGCAAGGCAAGTGCTTTCCTTACTCATAGTACTCTATTTCTCAATTTTATAGAGTTTTATGCTTTCCAAGCGGTTTCTTTTTTGATTTTATTTTGTTTTGGAGGGTCACATGTGGTGATGCTCAGAACTTACTCTTCTGCACTCAGGGATCACTCCTGAAGGAGCTCTGTTATGGGGTGCCAGGGATTGAACCTGGGTTGGCTACATGCTGAAGAATCTCTACCCATGTTTTATCTCTCCAGTCCACTCAATTACTATTGTGTGAATTTGGATTTCTGTTTTTTTTTAATTCATCACATTTGCAAGTATAAAAATACACCTAATAATTAGAATTCTTTTTACATCTATCTTTCCTATTATGTTTCATAAGAAGATACAAAAATTAAGCAGTATGTAAACATTATGAGTTCTAATCTCTTATGAGCCTAATATTTTAAGATGGTATGAATGACAGAACTTGCAGTATAGTCAACAATTTAGAAATTGACCATTTAGCTTCAAGTTCTCACTCTACCTCTCATTGATTCTCTAATCTGGGATTGGTCATTTTATCTCTTTTGACTTTAGTTCCTTTATATGTAAATATATAATTATAGAATCCATTAAATATATAATTAAAGAATCCGAAGATTCTTTCAGATTAATACATATAAATCACTAAAATCAGTTGCTCTAAGTCAATAAACATATCCTTTTATCGCCACCACCATCATCATCATTGACCTTATAATCACTACCTTCATGTAAAGAATGAAATAAACAAGTCTAGTTATATGACTAGAAAATTTGAAGACTGAAAAATCTAGGTAAACATTTGAAAATGTTAATTCCTACTTCTAATAAAAAAGGACATGATTATGTAGATCATTGTCATTACATCACTGTCATTCCATTGCTCATTGATTTGCTCCAGCAGGCACCAGTAATGTCTCCATTGCGAGACTTGTTACTGTTTTTGGCATATTGGATATGCCACGGATAGCTTGCCAGGCTCTGCCATGGGGGCGAGATACTCTTGGTAGCTTGCCAGGCTCTCCTAGAGGGGCGGAGTAATGGAACCCGGGTCAGCCTTGTGCAAGGCAAATGCCCTACACGCTGTGCTATCGTTCCAGCCCGATTATGCAGTTAACAATATCTTTTTTCATGTTTCTGTATGGTGACAGAGGATTCCAGAAAACATGAATTCTTGTGCATTGCTGAGGAGATTATAAGTTGGTGGTTATAGTACCAAACAAGACTGAAAAAGTTCAGAGTTTATAAACTAGCATTTCCACTTCAGGGTATGTGACTACAGTTTAGATGTAAGCAAAGGGTATTTATTATAACACAAATTATTTTCCTTCTAAAAGAAAACAAAAATCTGTTTGTCCACTGACAGGAGGATAAATACGATACATAAATATTATATAAAATCATAAATAAAGATATTTGCACAGAAAAATTACATTCCTGTGTTATAATTATTGTGTATATTACACTAAATATGCTACTTTATAGCAAGTAAGAATAAACTAGCGGGGGCTGGAGTGATAGCACAGCGGGTAGGGTGTTTGCCTTGCACGCGGCCAACCCAGGTTTGATTCCCAGCATCCCATATGGTCCTCTGAGCACCGCCAGGGGTAATTCCTGAGTGCAGAGTCAGGGGTGACCCCTGTGCATCGCCGGGTGTGACCCAAAAAGCACACACACACACACACAAAAAAGAATAAACTAGCAATTTACATGGCAACATAGTTTTCTCTCAGACGAAAAAGAAAAGTTGAAAAGTGACATGACCGATATATTATCTATATTAAAAATCCCACAAAACATGTTAATAAAAATTCATTTCAAAATTTAATTGTTTGCTGAACTGGAATAACACAAATCAAATTTGTGAGATTGCTTGTTTGGAAACAGGGAGAGTTGGGTGTGGGAAGAGAAAGGCAAAACCTAAGCAAATGACCACAAAATGTAGCACATTTTGTAAAGTAAAAAGACTTGATGCAACAAAATAAATGAATTTGATATTTGACATCTATTGAGAGTGAGTATATGGGCCTTTATTATAATTAATGCTTTTTGTATTTTTATTTTTTAATGCTGATTTATAGACTAATGTTTATTTTAAAAGGTAATCTTGCAAAAATGATAGCTTCTGTGCAAATGACGATTGTCAAAAAAGGAAAGAAATAACTTTTCATTATACATTAATAAAGGATTTAGAAATATACTCTATTTAGTGAGTTCCTCAAGGTCAAAATCATGCTTTATTCATTATTGTACTTACCAGCCCCCAGGACAGTACTCGGTATCAAAAAGTGTTCAACAAACCTACATTAAAATACCCTGAACTACAATTTGTTCAAGACAAAAAAGAAAAAAACTCACTCTCAGTAATTATTAAATAAAATAACCCAATACAGAACAAAGAAGTGTCATAGTAAGTGCTAGCAAAAGTTAAAAATGGCAATATCCTATATCGATGGGGATACAGAAAAGCAGCAAAATCACACACTGCTGCTAGCAATTTAAAATGCAAAGTGTTTTGGCAGTTTGTTTTGAGAGACAGAATGTTCCTTGTTACAATAATATCCTATACTTGGAAATATATTCTAGGGAAACAATCCAAAGATGAAAAGGATTATTTTATATATATATATATATATATATATATATATATATATGTATGTATGTATCTTAACTACATGATGTTTACCTAGGCTGGATATGAAAATCAGTGCCAATGTTCACCAATCAAAATTGGCAAATTAAATTATGTTTTAAATATGTTTGAATATTATGTAGCCATTAAGACAATAATTATGAGGCTTAAAGAAAATCGGGCTAGAGCATCTGATGTTCATTTTACCCTAGAACTAGTTCTTTTGATAGATACGAATATATGGAGTAAAGATTTATGAAATTATGCTAAGTGAAAAAAGAGCAAGAAGCAAAAGAGCATATGTGTTTCTAATTTAAATTATGGCAATGATCTAAAAGTTGTGTATTCAGATACCTAAATGAGAAGAGAAAATTTGGGGATAAAATATTTTTTCCACAATAGTTCAAATCTATTTCAGGGTCAGAGAGATGGTACAATAGTTACAAGGGCTTACCTTGCATGTGGCTAACCCTGGATCAATCCTGAGCTCACTCAGAAGTGATTCCCAGGAGAATAGAGGGTATCCCCAAACACTGCCAGGTGTGGTCCATCCCTTATAGTGGAAAAAAAAAATTCTGTTGTCATTATCGAACTGCTAACTTCATACTGCATACCAGCTTTCATGTGTAATCGTGATAATAGAAGAATGCACAAAGTTGATAATTTGGCACATAATATGGAAGTTAAAACTGGGTGATTGTTCCATTAACCTTAAAAATTATACTATAACATCATAGCACTGTCCTCCCATTGTTCATCGATTTGCTCGAGTGGGCACCAGTAATGTCTCCATTGTGAGACTTGTTAACTGTTTTTGGCATATCAAATATGCCACAGGTAGCTTGCCAGGCTCTGCCATGAAAACTATACTAACACATTTTAATAATAGTAACTGTGTATGGGGATAGAAAGGTAGTATAGGGGTTAAGGCACTTCCCTTGAATATGGTTAACCCTGGTTCAGGTCCCTGCATCACCTATGGTCCCCTGAGCACCTCTGGGAGTGATCCCTAAACACTACTCCTGGCTGTGTCCCAGACTCCTCATCCGTCACCAAAACAAAGACAAAAACAAAAAATGCATGACTCCTCTCACATATTGTCCCTAATTTATAACAGAAAATGGCAGGGTGACATGTTAAGTTGTTATATAATGTGTTTTCAGTGTGTTGGGTTTTATTTTAAAATCAGGCTCCCGAAGTCTTTGAAAGAATTGTGAAAAATTTTCTACCTGGAATAGCTCTCTTCAGAATCACAGTATTTGTTTATAGGACTCCCAGTCACTTAACGAAAGTCGACAGAACTAAGACTTTGTCTCACAGAGTTTTCAAGCACTCACTGTTTGAGCTTATCCCCTAAGTAAGAACAGAGAAATATATAATGCTTATAGCAAAAAACAGGGAGTCATCTGAAAATGCATAGAGAAAATGCTCTTCTCTATGTCCTGTGTGAGATGACTAGGGAACACACGACGTTACCTCGAATTAACCAAAGCAGAGAAATAAGAGAGCAAATGTATGCTTTATACTTTCGATCTGAGCCGAAGAGACAAGTTGAGGTTTCCAAGGGTGTCATCACTGTGTGCCGCCGCTCATTTACACAATACCTGGGATCGTGTCGTGAGGCCGCATATGTTCAGCTGTTGAATGTGTTCTGCTCATTTTCCTGCAGAGAGGATGGGTTTTGTGCCGTCCCTGTGGTGTGTACTTTTCCACCTCTGCTGTTTCTGTTTACCTGTCTTGCCTATTTATTGTTTGCATTTAGCTTGGTCTGCAACTTATTCAGAGTATGTGGGGTTGGTGGGATGCAAGCTTTACAAATAAAAAAGAAATCATCCTCTTGGTGGAGGGAAGTGGACGTTAATGTAAGGATAAGCGGTGGAACATTGTTTGCCTAAAGCTCAATCATGAATAACTTTGTAATGTACAGTGACTCGACAAAAATAAAAAATAAAATCATTTTTCTTTCTTCAATTTTGATACAGGCCTGGTCTGGAGATTTGTTTTTATTCATTTTTTTGGTAACTTGGTAAAATGTACTGAAGGACCAAGATAATTGTATAAAAATAAACTATACTTGTTGTTCAGACTTGGAAATTTGTGTTTAGAGCTCCAAATTCCTCCCGATGAAATGAAAATCTTCTGAGTAATGGTCCTCCCGAGTAAAAACTAACTCCTCTTTCTATTTAAGTAAAAAGAGAATACTAGTTCCGAGGTCTTGGACAAGTCACTAACCCTCTTTTTAGACTCATTTGTAAAATAAGAGAATTAGACAACATGAGCCCTTTGGTTCAAGGAAAGTTCAATGATTTCCAAAGCCTTTCACTTCACAAGCTTTCCAAAGAATAGCTGCATAGATAGATTAAGCTCTGGGGGATGGTGCTTGGTGAATAAATATCTAGCAAACAATTGGAAGACAGACATGCGGAACAATCATAGTCCTGGCAATTCCAACAGTCATGGACCTTTATTAATGATTTTGGAGGAAGCTCAGCAAAATGTCAATTTATTTAATAAATATTTAACAATGTATTATTTCAATAAACAAATTAGTGTTTACACAGTAAAGAATACAAATGTTTTATGCACACATTTTTTATCCACTTCATAGTTCCTAGATATTTTCCAAAGAATTAAAAAATAAAAAAGAATAGCAGAATATTCCTATTTAGAGCTGTTTATGATTGGTGGTTAAATCTATAACATAATCCAATGACTCACCCCCTCTTACCATGAGAATGTTTAATTATCTTTGATATTTGCTTTAAATTAACACTGTCAATGTACATTTATATAAAATCTCTCAAATCATAAAAGATTTATAATTTGAAATGTATTTGGATTATTCTCTCATTAATCAGCTGGATAAAAATTAGGACTACTGTATCTCGAACAATTAATAGAGTTGAGATGAGCAGTATTAAAAAATTATGGTGTGTTTTGGCTATATAAATAAAACTAAAATCCTGCTCACCATCACAGAATTGGTTGATAAGAGCCATATATATCCTTTCCAGGAGAGCCCAGGTTAATAATTGAAGCATAGATCAGAAGAAAAGGGGTCACAAGTGGTGAATACTTTCTATTAAGTCTATTGCCGCTCCTTTGTGTCTGATGTAGGTTAATTACCTTTGGAAAGACTCAGTTACTATTCCTGTGAAGAGAGAGCAATGAAAAAAAGTCACTTGCCATTCTTTCAACAACTAGTAGAAAATGCAGATTGTAAGGGCATGCAGGGGATGTGGCAAGGCTAGTTGTTGAGGGACAGTGACAGGCTAGGAGGACCAACATAGAGGAGAGATGTGCACTTAGCTCAATACACATAGACCCGACTGGGAAGTGCAGAAGACAAGGTTGAGCGTGCGTCTTTCTGTCTTGCCTAAGAGAACCCCTGAGTTGTTTTTGTTATTTTGTTTTGTTTTGTTCTGGTTTTAGATAGCCATTTGCCTTCCAGTGGCCATACTTTTCAAGGAAGACAGGAAAAAAAATATTTCTTCCTTGGGCCTGTTTGTTTTCTTTGGTTCTCTAAGGCAACCCAAGTTGATGAGGTGCAAAGCCAAATTGGCTTCCAGTAGGGTGGGATGGTTGTGTGATTGATAGGGATGTATTCAGTCTTTAAGAAATTCAATAAAGAGGAAGGCCTTACTGACTTTTTTAGCTCTGTAGTAAATTTTGGAAAATAATTCCTGTTTCAGTCATCTTGTACCCAGGCCATGAGGCTAAAGACATCAGAGCAGAACTGTGAGCTTAACTGAATTTACAGGAAAGGGTGGATTTGTAAAAATAGTAAGACACTGAAGCGGTGGGAACATTTCTGGACCTGGGAAGAGCACAGATAGAGGAAAACTGTAAATTGGAGCTGCCATGTGAGTTCAACATCTCCGAGACCACTAAGGCTGGAACCAAAAGGAACACACAGGAGGAAAGTTTTGAAAAACAAGGGAATTGGTTGATTCCTAACCCTGATACTTTGGGCAGCAGAGCCATGGAGTGTCCTAGGGCTTTATACTTACCCTACGTCCCTTGTGAAACTTCAGGCTTCTTATTTCAGATGAAGTAAAGAACAAGTTAGGAAGCTGAAAGACTTCTTGTGCCTTGTACACCTTATAAACTTCCCAGACTTGTGCAGGAGAACAAGCCTTAACTTATTTTGATCTCACCATGGTCTAGTTTGAATGTTTTTTTTTTTTTTTCTGGTTATTCTCTTCCTTACCTTGTGGTGAGGGAAATACATGTTGATGTAGTAGGCATATCAAAGAGAGAATCAAACTTCCCAGAAAAGTAAAAAGAGAACATGACACTTAATGACATGACACAATACACAAGGAATTCTGTATTTTTAATTTCTTTAGGCTTTATTTTAAATATAAATGCACATGATAGAAAATTCAGGCTACAGAGAAAAATATTATAAAACAAAGTTTCTCCAAAATGGAACAGAAATGGTCTAAATTTTATGCTTGTTCATTCCACTGAAAGCCTCTGATGTCAGTGATATAGTGACAAAAGGAAGAAACCCCTCAGTACACTATTCCATTAAGAATATGTGACCATTCCATTATTATTAAACAGAAATATTACCAAGATCATCTTGTTGGCGATATAAACAATTTTAATAAATTAATCTAGATGCTACTGTTAAGTGGTAACTATAGCAGTTAGGCTTTTGGGGGGGTGGGGAAAGGGGTATTTGTTTTGTGACCACACCCAGCAATACTCAGAGTTACTCCTAGATCTGCACTCACGAATTACTCCTGGCGGTGCTTGGGGATCAGACGGGATGCTGGGGGTAGAAGCCAGGGAGTTTGCCATGTGCAAGGCAAATAGCCTGCCAATACACAGACCAATTGTCATTATACAAATGGTCTGTGAAGGTACATGTAACTTCCTGTGCTTTGTGATTTGTATATTTCTGATATTTTCTTTTATTATCATTATTATTACTAGGTTTTGGACCACATCCAGGGGTGCCAGAGGCTGTAACTTGCTCTTGTTCAGAGTTCATTTCTTGACCATGCCTTGGGATCATGCATAGTGCCAGAGATTGAATTGGGTCACCACAATGCCAGGTAAACACCTTAAGCCCTATTTTATATATTTAACCCCTCTGATAGTTTCTTTGATCTAGTTTACCAGTAGTATCTGCTTTTCTGAGTTTTTCTCTATGATTAGTGATTTTTGTATGTAGGATTACATAGCTTCAGGTAGTTTAGTTTATTGGGTTGCTCCCGTCACAGTGCTCCCATTCCTCTGTTTATTTGTACCTTCTTTCTTAGTGTTCTGTTAACTTGTAAATAATGTTTTTCTCTTCTCTTTGAATCCTTTGCATAGTTTATTCAGAGCAAGTCCTTTTTGTATGGACAAAGAAAGACATTTGATTGGCCTTGAATATTATTAATTCCCGGGCATCTGCTTTCTTGACTGTAGCCTCAGCTGCCCTTACTTCCTAGCATCCCCAAAGCAGGGTCCCGACGTGGGACAAGACGGACCCAGGGCAAGCGGTAAGTTATGTGCTACCCTGGCATCGAGATGGGCCTGGCCAAAGTGCCTCATTCTTAACTATATGTTAAGAGTCTGATCATGGACAAGTGCTGTCATGATCTTAAAGTAATGACGAGACTAGGACCCTGCTGGGGATAGGAAAGACTAATCTGGCCTGTGCACTGTAGTCTGAGATTGAGATGACCCCAGGAGAGCAATTCTAAAAGTTTAATGCGTCTCTTGCTATGCCCAAACAAAACTCATATGTTTGTTGGACAAGGAGAAGAGAAACACAACCATGGGATTTCATGATTGATGGGTCCTGCTGAAAGCTTGAATTGTTACATTGTAGATTCCAGGCTCTGGCCCAGCCTAGTCTTTGGGATGTAGATTTCAGGTGCAGCCTAGTTTGTAATTGACCATGTAGATTTCATGTGGTAGCCCAGCCCAGTCTTTGGTATGTAAATCCGAGTGCTTTTCAGCCCAAGGAAGGCTTAGGTTTTGGTTTTATATCTTCTTTCCGGAGCCTAGATTACTGGCCTGCAGATACAAGAGAATAATGTTGCCTCAATGTTCTTCCTGTAAGATCTTTTGGTGCTTTTGGTAACTGTCAATGTATTGCACCATGAGCAAAAAGGGGTTCCGAGAGAGAGACATGGGGAAGGAGAGACTAGAGAAGATAGTGAAGTAGATCCAGGGAGGGTGGAGCTGGGAGTGCTGGAGATTGAAGTTTAAAGATTGAATAAACAATAACAAGTCAGCAACCAGCTGGGTCCTCCTTCTTCCTCTCTCTTCTTTTGACCACCGGCTGTCCTGATCGAGTCCCTGGGCGTGCCTTAGTTTTCTACACATAGTTTAAGACTGTAAGTTCAGAAAGATGAGCTCTTATGAGATCACAGAAATTTTGTATTTTCATATTCAGGGCTTGCACATCTATCAAGTTATTCTTGGCCATATCTATCTTCACCATTGAGAGCATGCTTTCTTTTACATACAGTAACTTATGAATCAATTACTATTATTGACTATCAATGACTATTATTGATTATAATCAATGATTGTACCTATTGTTGGATTCTGTATGTTTTTTTGTAATTTGTTTACTTTAGCATCTTTAACATAATCTTCTTACTGTAGCTTAAAAGCTTTGGTTTGTAGTTATATTAACTTGAAATTTTTTTACTAATTCCAATGTCTGACTTGTAGATGTTCACAAATCTCTCAGTTAACTTTGTCCTTATCCATTTTCATATACATTTTAAAATCATCTTGTTACATACCAAAAAAGTGCTGCAATTCTGTAGATAGTTTAATTTACAGACTAGCTTGAGAAAAAAATTAAATTTGTAATAGTAAATCTTATAACATGAAACTTCATATGATTTTATTAATTTGCATTTTCTTAATTTTACTCATTAGTGTTTGGGGGATATTTTTGTAGATGTATTGAATGAACATTTTTGTTAGATGTCTAGTAGTTTTTATGGTTTTATTACTAACTTAAGTGTCATACTTTTATAAGCTATAATTTCTTTTCTGCTGGAAAATTATATAAAATATAATTTGTTCTTGTATGTTGAAAGATTTTGTTCTTCCTGAGGGAAAATTCTTTAAATATATGAATTAACTAGTACAGGACAATATTGATAGTAGATGTTGTTTTTCATCCCAACTTCAGTCAGGAAGCTTTAAACAATAAGGAGAAATGCAAAGAACAGATTGGTGATTGTCATAGTGAATGGGAAAAATATGAGAAAGTAATCAAAAGATCAAACTTCCACTTAAAAATATATGACATGAGGATATATCTATATCTACATCTATATCTATCTATCTATCATAGTGACCATTATTAAATACTGTATTGTGTGTTTGAATATTGCTATAAGCAATTTTTTCAATTTTTTATTTTACAAAGTAGTTCACAATATTTGATTACATTTAATATTCAAACTAATACCACCACCATTACATCTTCCCACCACCATATTTGGGATGTTCCCATCCCAAGCCCCAAGCCCTGTCCCAAAGCACAACTGAAATAATATATTTTGCATTGTTTGTTATGAAAAATTACTGAAAATACTACAACAAAGTATCCATAGAGCAAAGAGTGTGAAGATTTTCTATTTTGTCAGGGGCCATCATGACCTTCTTTAGTATATCACTAACATGTTGTTAAAAGTTGAGTGATGTGAACTTTCAGATATCACTGTATCACTGTCATCCCATTGCTCATTGATTTGCTTGAGCAGGCACTAGTAAAGTCTCTATTGTGAGATTTGTTGTTATTGTTTTTGGCATATCGAATACGCCACGGGTAGCTTGCCAGGCTCTGCCGTGCAGGCGAGATACTCTTGGTAGTTTGCCAGGCTCTCCAAGAGAAGCGGAGGAATAAAACCTTGTGGGCTGCATGCAAGGCTAATGCCCTACCCGCTGTGCTATCATATATATATATATATATATATATATATATATATATACATATATATATATTTCCCTCTATGATTGGTTGTCTACTATTTGAACCCCATCAAATGTGGTGTGCTACTCTTGGAAAATGGGTATGGAGTATCTACACATCATAGATGTGTCGTGCGGCTGTGCCATCCAGGAGTACATTCATTCTGGGGCACCCCAAGTGAAATAATCTGGCGCAGGGTCTAGTGGCATGGCTATGACGGGCGTCATGTTGCTCCCTTCCGAGAGAGAAAGACATGTGATCTGGATGGTGGCCAATGAGATGATGAGACTCTTTGGCGCCGTCAAGAGGTGGCTTATGGGCGTGACCTCTGGGTCCCTATAGACCGGGGGAAACAGGCAGAGGATCTCCACTCCTGGTCCAGTTGAACGCAGAGTCCCGAGTCACAAAGTTCTGCATATAGGTAACACTATATGCAGTTGTCCCATTGTTCATCAATTTGCTCCAGCAGGCACCAGTAATGTCTCCGTTGTGAGACTTGTTACTGTTTTTGCATATCTAATACGCCACAGGTACCTTGCCAGGCTCTGCCATGATGCCAGGCGGAATACTCTTGGTAGAGAGGGATGGAGGAATCGAACCTGGCTTGGCCGTGTGCAAGGCAAACGCCCTACCTGGATATAGGTACATCTTAAAAATTATTTTGGCCAAAGAATTGTTATAGTTGATGGCAATGACATTTTTGTGGACATTTTTCAAATATTTTATGTTTTGTAACCTGAAACTAATCTAATATCACAGATCACTTGTATGATGATAAAAGGAGAAAAGTTGGCAGGAAAGAATTGCAAGTATGGAGAGTGAATAGAGTTACTCAAATGTTATGGAACTGAATTTTATGTAAAAAAGTATCATTTTAATTTAAAATAAACATGATATCTGCAATCAGTTTTTCTATAGATATTATGTGTATAGAAAGGATATTTCTTTCCATTTTTGGCTTTTAAGGTTTTTAAATTTTACTTCTGATTTTATCATCAATGATTAACTTTGTTAAAAGCTTAATATTTCATGATTTTGAAACTTTTTAGTTATTTTTTTCTTATATGTTTCTAGTATAATTACACTATGGCCAGAAAAGATTTTCCATAAAATTCACATAGTTCTTAAAGATCTTTAAAATCTTTTGTGAAGGGCTACTCAGAGTGGAACTTGAACTTCTGGCTCTATACTTGTTTTGCAGATGATTCTCCCAATTCTCAGGGATTCAGTACCAGAGATGAAACCTGGGACTCCCATGTACAAACACATACTCCAGGGACCAGAGTGATATTATAGTGGATTGGACATTGGCTTGCATTCGGCTGATGAGGGTTTGATCCCTTGAATCCCATATGGTCCCCCAAACAATGCCAGGAGTAATTTCTGAGTATCTCTGATTGTGAGCCAAAAAGCAAAATAAATAAATAAATAAATAAATAAATAAATTAAATAAAACCACAAACCAACAAACAAACATGCACTCTAGTCCCACCACTCCTTTGAGATGTATCCTTGGTCAAAAATTTAAATTTTTGAATTTTTTATTGTGTACTCTATTGGGTACTTTTGCACATACAACATTTATACTAGAAAAGTATGTGATTTCTGTCATCATTGCATGTAGCATCCTATATACACTAATTAATTAGCTCTGCTCTTCAAATATTCTCTAAAGTTTTGGGTTTTTTTGCCTACTTGTTCTATCACTTGGTAAGTGAATTCAACATCTTCTCCAAGTTTGTCTGTTTCAGAAAAACACATCATAGCTATATATAAAAAAAATATGAACACTTCAATCAGGTCTCCTAGTTGTATGTTAGGCCATGATTCCCTTGAGGACATTGCAATTCTTTATTACTTCGTAAGGTGCTAATTTCTTTCTCATTTGGCTAATGTTTCATGTGCACAGTTTCAAGTAATGTGAAATCCTGGAAAGGAACTAGGGCTTGTGGGAAGACTGGGTGTTCAAATCAGTCTCTGATGCACTCACATTAAATTTACAAGAAACATTTCTCAACTGTCCAAAGCCCTTCACTTTATGTTTGCCTATTTCTTAATGGATTCATCAATAAAAAATTTTAGAAACAATAATCATTTTTATGAAACACTCATAATTTATTTTTAACTTGTTTTTGGGTTAGCAATACCATCTACACTAAATTCTTTATTAAAATAAAAGCACATTTTATCTTTATATATATCCTCCATATTTTCAACATGGTTAATAATTCGAGCTTTTGAAAATCCTGTGCACTAACACAAATTAATGGAAAGATCAACAGGTTAATAGAATGTCAGTACAAGCTTATATGTTCATCAGGATATTTGTATTGTTCTCACAAGTTTAATGGAGATCAAGAGGTTCTATGAACTTCAAATGGTATCACTTCAAAGTAGTGGCATCGCTGGTTATTTCCATTTGTATACCACTTCTCTGTCGAAGAGTTAAAAGAATTCCTGGGGCCAGCTCTCAGCTGGCTCTGTTTGGTGCCCGTGATGGCACTTGCAAATAAATCTGTATGCAGCAGTATGCTGACAGTGTTCAATAATTCCAGATGGCAGTTTTCCTGAAAGTCTTTAGGGATTTGATCCACCTGTGTTTCCAAAAGAAAGCATACCCGGAGGTAGTGGGGCAGAGTGGGAGAGGTGTCACACCGATGATGTATGGTGTATGGGGCAGTGAGTTTGCATCACAACCAAAATCTGTCAGCATTTCTGAAAAGACGCTGTCAGCACAATGGGAGGCAAGATGCTGAATATCCCAAAAATTGCGATGGGAAGATTGAAGGTCAAAACTGTGGACCCAGGAATTTAAAAGAAGAAAATAGGACTAGAGCCATAACAACGGGTAGGACACTTGCCTTCCATCTAACTGGCTTGAGTTTGATTTCAGTCACCCCAATGGTCCCTCTGAACCCCACCAGGGGTGATCCTTGATGCAGAGTCAAGATTGAGCTTTGAACGCAGCCAGTCCAGTGTAACCCCAAAACAAAAAGAAAGGAAAGAGAGAAAGAAATAAAGAGAGGAAGAAATATAAGAAAGAAAGAGTGAGAGGAAGAAAGAAAGAGGAAGAGAAAATGTATAGTCTGAGGAAATGAAGTCTAGAGAGGCTGCTACTGAGAGAGCATAGAAGGAAGAACTGAATTCAGAAGTTCATACTCTGGTTAGAAACCGTAAATATACAAACACTATAAGATGACAAAGGAAGCTGTTTTATTTCTCTTAGCTTTGTAAACACAGGTTTTGAGGGTTTTCTTTAACCTTGATTAAAGTAGTTATATTCATTGCAGCAATCTAAAAAACGGGAGAAAGTACAATGTTAAGAAATTCACTGTAGCCCCCAGAGATAAGCACGGTTAATAGTTTGTAATACACACTATCAATCTTTTCCACATAAATACATATGAATTTAAGAAACCAATCTAATCACACTATACACAGATGTACCAAATAGAAGGCAATTTATTTCTCCTAAATTCTGATCCCTGTTCTGAGCCCATCTCTCTAACTTGGCTCCACCTCTGGGAGCAGGAAGAGAAAAAGTAACAAAATAGCTCAATCTCTAGAGTTTTTCAGTATCTTGCCCATATCTTGCCCTAGCCTTCTTATTTAAATTGCACATCCCTATGATCATCACCCTATTCTGCTTTAATTTTTAATCTTTTTTTTTTTTTGCTTTTTGGGTCACACCTGGCAATGCACAGGGGTCACTCCTGGCTCTGCACTCAGGAATCACCCCTGGTGGTGCTCAGGGGACCAAATGGGATGCTGGGAATCGAACTCGGGTCAGCTGCAGGCAAGGCAAATGCCCTACCTGCTGTGCTATTGTTCCAGCCCCACTTTAATTTTTATCTTTTACCGTAGATTTTTGTTCCAATCTGACACGTTTTATAGTTTGATTACTGTTTTTTTTCTTTTATATTTTCCCATCTCTAACTAGGATGTAATTTCTATAAATGAGAAGATTTTTAGTTTTTTTTTCACCCTTGTGTCCCTATTGATAAGATCAGTGACGTTTACAGAGCAGATCTCAACCCATATTTGTTGAAAAAATTAATGGAGTGTAATGGTGGGGATGTGGCTTATCCAGAGAAAAGCGGTGTTAATACCCTATCTTCTAACTCTATGGGGTCTTTCTGGCTAAACTTGCTCTGTTCTTATTAGCCTTGACCTCAACCAACCATTTGTTTGACTTGAACCTATGAGCTTCCTGGTTCAAGGTACTTGAGTTTTGTTTAAATATAAATATGTCTGTCTTTGCTCACTGAGGAAGGGAAGTTCCTAGGTTCTTGTGACACTTATAACCTAGTAGAGGTTATGTCACCGGGAGCATTGGCTGAGGCCATCTTCGCACTCACCACACTCTGCCCTTGAGATCATAGAATCAGATCGAGGATTGGTGCTTTGCAGGACTTTCCATCATCAAATGTTTTAATAAACAAGTGCATTGAGTTAATAATATGTTTTGCTTGACCCCAATAACTAAGATATGATTTTATAACCAACATCAAGATAATAATGAAATAGCTTACATTTCTCATGCCGTCTTTGAAATCCAGCATGTGCTCTTTACAAACGGCCTATCTCAGTGCAGACCAGTGTGCGTCAAGTCCTCATAGGCACCGGAGGGCGGGAGCTGAATTTCAAAGACAGTGTGAGAAATGTAAGCTATTTTATTATTAACTTTATGTTGATTATAAAATCACCTCTTAGTTATTGGGGCAAATAAAATATATTATTAACTCATTGCACTTGCTTATTTTCACTTTTCCACGTGGCTAATGGGAAACTTGAGAGTCTAGCCACACCTTGTGTCTGTGGTTTCTTGCTTTTTCTCTGGGCCAGCACTGTCTAAAGCTTCTCTCAGGCCTGGGACTGGGGACACAGCACTCTCGTCCTGACTCATGCTTATATACCCGCCCTCTTCCTAAAGGAATGCTCGGTGTGACTTTCCCCCAGCGTGTGAGGCCAAGTTCCAAGCTATGGAGTCAACCTCCACTGAAAGTGGACTAGTGACCGAGCATGATGGCCACTCAATACCCCTATTGCAGACCACAACACCCAAAAGGAGAGAGAGAGAACAAATTGGAATGCCCTGCCACAGAAGCGGGGTGGGGGGGGGTGGGTTTGGAGATTGGGAGGGATACTGGGTTCATTGGTGATGGAGAATGGACACTGGTGGAGGGATGGGCTCCCGAACACTGCATGAGGGGAAAACAAGCATGAAATGTTTGAATCTGTAACTGTACCCTCACTGTGACTCACTAATTAAAAAAGAAAAAAATAAAAAAAAAACTAAAACCCATTAAAATAAATAAATAAATAAATAAATAAATAAATAAATAAATAAGTAAATAAATACATAAATAAATAAATGAATGAATGCTCGGGACAGGACAGGGCCACCTTTTAGCTCTCTCCTTCCTGGGGTCTTCTCTTCCTCAACTTGTATAGTGTCACCAGAGGCAAGAAAGCAAAATGCAAAAAAATATGCTTTTAAGTTTGATTCTTCACATGCTAGAAAATGTCGACAATTCCTTTCCTTTCCTGTCACTGAGGACTGTCTTTAGAGGACTGTCTTTGACATTCAAACCCATATTTAGCTTGCAGTAGATTGAGTCTTCTATCTAGTATCTGCCTTGCTCATGAAGCACTAAAAATCCAATATTCTGCTTTTATTGGGAGATCCTCCTGACACAAGTGTGTATGCATGTACATGTTATGCCATATGTATGCATGCCATAGAAATATACATATATAAGTATATATACCCTACATATTTCAGAAAATACTATCCTTATTATAGAGATATTGCTTAATTTTTGTGTAATTATATTTTTATATTCTACATTTTTCTTTTAAACTTGATCTCTGGCTAGAACATTGAAGCATGACTTCCTTGCAGAAGGGAGATGTCAGTGAATATGAAAATTGTCAAAGAAGCTTCATGATTCTTCAGACTGCATCTCTGATTTGTTTCTTACTTCCACCACATAGGGATTTTGATTTTCTACTATCCCAACATTTTCAGCTGCCCCATCTCAGTATTCTAGCAGAAATAGCACTCCAAAGATATAAACCCAGAAATGATTTATTTTTGCTCTATTTGAACAGCTCTAACTGTTTTATCAGCCCCTAGTATATGTCCATAAGGCACAGTGCTTTGCTTTGTACTCACAAAAATCCTTCTTCAAAACATGATGACCATGGGTGATTCATGAACTAGAAGTAGGTGCTCCTCTGCTCCGATAGTAAGCTCTTAACACTGTGGGTGAGTTATTTCATCCTCAACATCTGTCAGCGGATAAGAACATATGAATGACAGAAGAGAGGGAGGTGATTCCAGTTTGGAAATTGTGGACATGAGTTGGACATTCTAACAGATTCAGGGCAGAGGGCAGCAGAAGAGGCCCTGCTTTCTGGCTAAAAGGACTCGAAGAGAGTGGCAGGAAGAGGAAGAGAGCATCTGAGCAGTATTCTGTATCATCTTTCCCAGAACTGGTGCTTGGTCCTGACTATCAATCTACTCACAAATGGGGAAAAAGCAATTCCCTTAGGCTTTACTTATCAAGTAAATTTACTTCTAGCAAGTAAATGCACTCAAGTTGTTCTGAAGGGAAGAGGTTTCCAGGGGCTTCAGGCAGGGAGGAAATAGAGAGTTAGTGTCTAATTGATGGAAATTCTATTGGGGATGATGAAAAGTTCTGGAAATTGATAGGATAATGGTCACAATTCAAAAATACTTTATGGTGATAAAGGATAGACTTAAATTTTATCAAAATGGCCAATTTCAAACTATGTATATTTTACCAAAATAAAAATTATGCCTATGAAATTATATCAATTATCTACATGAATATATATTTGAATGTGTATTCTTATATTATAAAACTATACATTAATGTATAATTACAGTAGTATAATTATCACAGTCACAGTCACAGTCATCTCGTTGATCATTGATTTGCTTGAGTGGGCACCAGTAACGTTTTATTGTGAGACTTATTGTTGCTGTTTTTGGCATATCAAATACACTGAGAGTAGCTTGCCAGGCCCTGCCATGCGGGCGCGATACTCTTGGTACCTTGCTGGGCTCTCCGAGAGAAGTGGAGGAATCGAACACGGCTCAGCTTTGTGCAAGGCGAATGCCCTACCTCTGTGCTATTGCTCCAGCTCTAGTATAATTATTATGTAATTATATTATGATTGTACATTTTTGGATTTTGAGATACAACCAGTGTTGCTCAGTGCTTACTCCTGGCTCTATATCCAGGGATCACTTCTGGTGGGGCTTAAGGGACCATTTGGGGAGCCAGGATAGGACCTGGGTCTGCCACATGTAGGGCAAATGTCCCACCTGCTATACTGTCACTTTGGCTCTATAATTATAATTGTGTCAATAAGTAATATAAAGCTCCCATATATTAATCTGTAATTGCACATATCTGTAATTTTGTTGTAACATGCTTTACGTATATAGGCACACAGACAGAATATAGGTACATATATAAACAATAATTTTCATGAAAATGAAACTTTTAGAAAAAATAGTGCAATTCATGTATGGCAGTTGCTAAGTGGTCAAAACTTGGCAGCTTTTCATATGAAAGGAATGAGAGTCGCATAGGGGAAACATGGCAGGAGGAAATGAAGCATCAAATGCTCACCACAAGTGAAAGTGGAGTAACTAACAGTGAGCAAGCGACGCTGCTAGTACCCCTGGGAGAGTCTAAAATGAAATGGTTAAGGAATCTCATCAGAAATATTTAAGAAAATAATTTGTCATTTACTAGATATGGCCTGAGAAAATACGTAGACTTGGGCAATATATAATACCTCTAGCATGTGTATGAATCTCATCAAAAGATGAGATTAAAATTATATGAAAACATTACCAGATATCTCTTGTATTGTGTATCTATACACCTATATACATACATAATTAGAAACAAGAGTGCTTCCTAACACAAATTCACTGGTTTCAGGCAGTGAATCCATGAACTCATTCAGTGTTATTCTCTAGTTTAGCATTTGGTCCATACATTCTGTTGCATGATGGAGCATTCATGAATTAAGTATGGTTTCACAATGTTTCTTTGCAATTGTCAAACTACTTCTTTGCAATTGTCATGCTACTGGATTTCTAATCCCAGTGACAATAGCCACCTAAATGTCCAATATGGCACAGTCAGTAAAAAGCAATGATAATATTATTCAAACACAAAATTAGGAGAAATGATGATTACCTGGGAAAAACATTAACTAAAGCCAAAACATATGGCAGAGTAATAACATCCTTTTACACCAATAGAGTTTTCATTCTGACAGCCCCATACCAGACATTAAATCTAGCTGCTTTAGCAGCCACGTCTTCCAGGAAAATGTGATGCTTTTCCTCTGTGGCTTTATCATGGAGTCAAAAATCCCTTTTAGCCAGAGGCTGTCCTAGGCTCATAAATTCCTAACATTTGCAGGGACAACATTGTCTCTCTAAATAAGCTTTAGAAGATTGTCAAGGACTGGATTGCTTGACAGAAAACTACAAGCGGCAACTTGCCCAAGTACTTAGAAATGCCAGCTATAAAATATGTTGATATGAAACTGACAATGCTGTAGAAAGGGTTCAGAGCAATCATTCAGACATGATGATGTTGGACATGGGGCATTTGAAGACTGACGTGAGTTTGACTGGCCCAAATTGGGAGCACATATCATAGCTTTCCCACTTCTCACTGGTATGTCCTGAAGGTGCCAAAAGGGAATAGGAATTGCCTGCAGATCTAGACACGAGGTGCTGAAATGACTGAAGGGGGCTTGGGAAAGCCTTATTTATACACCTTCCTGTACTCGTCATGAGTGTCTAGTCCTCCTTCTCCCCTCCCAACTTCTCCTTCACCTCTTTGTCTTAGTTATTATCCTCACATAAGGCAGGGATTTTAGCTTGAGTTTGGCTGATGTAAGCATGCTTTATATCCTCTTAACCCTCTTCTCCACTCCCTGGACACCGAGTTATATTAAATGATACAGTAAATCGCAACCAGTTCTTTCGTACAGGTATTGCTCTTAACCTAGAATGTGATCCACATTGAATTTTCATATCTACTAGAATAATCTTGAAATATAGAATATAGAAACAGCAGTTATATTTGTAAACGTTAGCCTCAAAAAAACCCAGTTATGTAATTCACACAAGCATTATATTCATCATTAAACCCAGAGTAGCACATTTTATATAACAGCCGACAATATTCATGCGTGTTAGACTAATTGCTTCTTCCTTTATAATGGGGGAGGGATGGCCATAGTCCTGAAGGCTCTTTGGATAGGATTCTTTTTATTCTTTCCCTTTTATGTTTAGGTGAGTAGCTATTTCTAGCTTTACCAGCCACCTTCACAAGCATTACCTCCTCTCTCAGGAAAGAGCTAGAAAACCAACAATCTTCTGCTCTTCCTGAATAGCTTTCAACCCTTTCCTTCTTTGTTACCATCCAAAATGTCAAACCCATAAAACATAGGTCTTCTGATTCACAGCTGGGTGTGCTTAACCCATCCTAGAAGCGGGGCTTGTGCTTTTAAATTATTTAGACCTGCCAGAGAATTCTGAATCTGTTTCATCTTCACCTTGTCTTTTATAACATTTTTTTTATCTTACCGTGTTCCCATTAGTCCTCATGGGCATGCTCATGGGCTAATATAGCCCTCAAAATCACCTTCTGGCATTGAAAATTCTGCCTTGGGGCTTCTAAAGCACTGCCGAGTCTGTAGGGACCCCTCTCCTTCAGGCCAGTTGAGTTGATTCTCTGGATCTTTAGAGGAGTCAGAAACACACCCTGACAGCAATTCCCTCCATTGGGTACACAGGTGCTGCGTTCCGGCAATTGAATGTTACATGTAGATTTTAACTGACATTATTTAAAATATAGCCCTCCATACTTTCAGAATGTTTTTCTTTTTACTGTTGGTACAAAGGTGGTGCGTGTTAAGTGACAAGTGACCTGCATCCTAGAGAGGAAGTTCAGGCTTAGTTCTGCACAGTGCTCTTGAGGCACTGTGATATGGTTCCAGGAGTTGGTGCCAGGAGTCCCACCCGTTAGCTCTCAGACCTTATGCCTTTGCTGTTGCTGCAAAGACTGCAATCTTCATCACCCATTCTTCTTGATCTTTGCATACACTCTCAAGGTATTCTTCTCAGAGAAAGAAGACGTTTTCTAGGAGATTTCTGGCTAAACTTTTTGTGTTACAACTTACTGAGTCAAAAATTAGTTTGTACAATGGGAAAGGTACCATGTTGAGAAAAAATATACATTTTCCTTTGACACTGCCCACATATCAAACCTCAATGGTATCCCTCCTCTTTCCCCACTGCTGGAGCCACACTTTGACCTTTGGAACTTATTAGGCTGGGTCCATCAGCATCCACTTCCCTCTCATGATAGAGAAAGGAGAAACTCTGTTAAACAGGACAACCTGCACCCTATCCCATGCATACTCCAGTGACTCCACACAATCTTGTTAGAACTTTATAATATCTTAAAAAATAATTAAGTACAGGTATTACATGTTAAAATGATTAGTCAATATTTGAGAAGTTGCCTCCATATGCTGTTAATGTGGAAGGAAGATTATAGACCAGTGTGTGTGATCAAATTCCCATTTTGTTCATGGAATATTATATCTTCCAAGAGACATAGGACTGAGGTAGAGGAGACAGATTAGTGACTAAAAGCTCATGCATTACAAGCATGAGGCTATGAGTTTGATCTGTTCCAATCACTTGTGTTAAGCATAATTGCAGTGTCTCTAATATGTGTGACCTTCTACACCACAATAGAATGTGCAATCTTTGACCCATATTCAGGAATGAAGGAACAAATTAACTAAAATATATGATCCATGGTGAGCACCACAACTATAGGCATACAAGCACTATAACTAGGAATGAGACGGTTGACCAGCACATATGTGAACCCATCACTGATCCCCACAAAAGCATTAAAACCAAATGTGTATGAGCACCACAGCTCAAGGAATGTGACTTCTGACAAGCTTGAGTACAAGAGCTCAACCAGATGTTCAATTTTCTGCAAGTACCACTACCAAGTATGCTAGTGTGACTCCTGACATCACAATAACAGTCCCAAATAAAAGATAAGAAGGGTCATTATAATTTGGTTACATTCAAAGTCAAAGCCATTAGTTTATTTAAGAAAGATAAATGGGGAGTAAAATAATGAAAGTAGGCATCAGAATGTTTATAGTCGTAAACTTTATATTAGTAAATATAGTAACTTTGATGTTATTACAATGCTAGAAAAAATTGTTAGTTTTTAACCTTCAATGATCCTTTATGGAAATAACTACAAATGTGATCATATGTTGTTATTATTAACCCTCTGGCTTACACAGAGGAATCTTGTTATATATTCACTTATTTCTATTTAGTCCAAATACATATAAACAAGTCTGAGTCTCAATGCACAGTTCACTTTCTTAATCACTCTGTGTGAGGGCTACTTAGCTCCTATAGCAACTTCTGTTTCTGACTTCAAGTTTGGCGTCCCAGGTCTTTTTATTTTTAACTGAAACCCAGGAAAAAAAGAAAAGGCTGCTTATTAGGACATGAGTTTTTCATGGTAGAAAAGAGGAGCAAGAGAACTAGTGGAAACTGGTGATGTATCAAAATGCTCAAATGTAATACATGAGTTATGTCACATTTCATTGACTGTAACATGGCCAAGCCTAAGATCAGGCATATCAAATCTTGCTTTGAACTATATGCTCTTCCCTTACAAATACATCTTAGACTTTTAATTAATAAGTTTCTTTGTCTTTTAAGTACCTATATTGTACTTTAGTGGATAAGTCATAGTTGATATTACCAATTTCCTCTTGAGGGAAAGAGACTTTTAAAAATCTTTTACAATAATGTTGAAATGAAGAACCTTATCTATATGTCACTTTACATGTGTGTAGATATGTAGCAGGATAAATGTTAATGACTAAGAAAAAGATCCAAATATATGACGATGATTTAGGGTGATTTTATTCTTGAAACAGTCTTGAATTTGGGGGGATGGGAGGATGAAAAAGGGGATTGATGTTGGTTTCTTTCTTCCTTGTGAACATTTAAGATGATTTCTATTCATCCAAGCAGCTATAGCTGTAGGATGACATTACTTTGTCCTTTCCCTCCTTGCCACAAGTAGCTTGTCCCGGTTTTACCCAGAGTTTGGGCTTACCCCAGTCACACCCATCGAGGTGTTCCCGAATCTCTCCCATCCCTTTGTTTAGCTATAATCACTTCTCCATGCTCTCTTCCCCAAAAGAGTTAATCCGAGGCTTTCCCTTAATCTGACTCTGCTAATTTGCGAGGTCAGACCTTCCTAGGATACTGAATTTATATTATATAAGTTAATATTGCCTTTCTCCTCTTCTTGCGCCTTTTGAATAATTTACTTTAAAGCTATGTCTGTTTTGTATAGACACAAGAAGACAATATTTATAACTTGGGAATTAATTGGCCTCGAATATTCCCTCCCGGGCCTCTGCTTTCTCCACTTAAGCCTCAGTTGCCCTAAGTTCCTAGCACCCCAAAGTAGGGTCCCCGACGTGGGACAGGAAGGATCCAGGGCAAGCGGTGAGTTATGTGCTACCCTGGCATCGAGATGGGCCTGGCCAGAGTGCCTAATTCTTAACTATAAGTTAAGAGCTTGATCATAGACAAATGCTGTCATGATCCAATAGTAATTATGAGACTGGGACCCTGCCAGGGATAGGAAAGACTGATCTGGCCTGAGCACTGTAGTCTGAGATTGAGATGGCCCCAGGAGAGCAATTCTATAAGCTTTAATGCATCTCTTATTGTGTCCATACAAAATAATTAATATTATGAATTCTTATATGTTTGCTGGCTGAGGAGAAGAGAAACACATTCATGGGACTCCGCCCTTGGGTGGATCCTCCTGCTGAAAGAGAATTAAGTCCTAGGAGAAGCATCCCCTAAGGGAAAGGAACCTTACCCTATTGATGGTGACCACACCTACGTGTATGCCCCAACCCCCTGATGCTGTGGAGATTTAACTAGGCTGTGAGAGTGGGTTGGGGGGCCAGATCCACGGGCCAGATCCACGAGCCAGATCCACGGGGCAGATCCACGGGGAGAGATCCAGGAGAGCGGGAGAGAAGCGGAGGGAGAGAGTGAAATAAACGGATCGAGCAACCAGTTTGGCCTTCTTCCTTCTTCCTTCTGTCGCCTGCCCTCGACTGACAGCACACACAGCGGTTCTGGGGCACTGGACGCGGGCGGTGAGACAGAGCCACCCAGAGAATCCGCGAGTGCATGCGCCCCTCGGCGCTCTGGGTGGATCTGGCCCCCCAACCCACTCTCACAGCCTAGTTAAATCTCCACAGCATCAGGGGGTTGGGGCATACACGTAGGTGTGGTCACCATCAATAGGGTAAGGTTCCTTTCCCTTAGGGGATGCTTCTCCTAGGACTTAATTCTCTTTCAGCAGGAGGATCCACCCAAGGGCGGAGTCCCATGAATGTGTTTCTCTTCTCCTCAGCCAGCAAACATATAAGAATTCATAATATTAATTATTTTGTATGGACACAATAAGAGATGCATTAAAGCTTATAGAATTGCTCTCCTGGGGCCATCTCAATCTCAGACTACAGTGCTCAGGCCAGATCAGTCTTTCCTATCCCTGGCAGGGTCCCAGTCTCATAATTACTATTGGATCATGACAGCATTTGTCTATGATCAAGCTCTTAACTTATAGTTAAGAATTAGGCACTTTGGCCAGGCCCATCTCGATGCCAGGGTAGCACATAACTCACCACTTGCCCTGGATCCTTCCTGTCCCACGTCGGGGACCCTACTTTGGGGTGCTAGGAACTGAGGGCAACTGAGGCTTAAGTGGAGAAAGCAGAGGCCCGGGAGGGAATATTCGAGGCCAATTAATTCCCAAGTTATAAATATTGTCTTCTTGTGTCTATACAAAACAGACATAGCTTTAAAGTAAATAATTCAAAAGGCGCAAGAAGAGGAGAAAGGCAATATTAACTTATATAATATAAATTCAGTATCCTAGGAAGGTCTGACCTCGCAAATTAGCAGAGTCAGATTAAGGGAAAGCCTCGGATTAACTCTTTTGGGGAAGAGAGCATGGAGAAGTGATTATAGCTAAACAAAGGGATAGGAGAGATTCGGGAACACCTCGATGGGTGTGACTGGGGTAAGCCCAAACTCTGGGTAAAACCGGGACAAGCTACTTGTGGCAAGGAGGGAAAGGACAAAGTAATGTCATCCTACAATAGCAAACAACTATATATTGGGTGACTTCAATAACAAATCCTTCCTTCCTTCCTTCCTTCCTTCCTTCCTTCCTTCCTTCCTTCCTTCCTTCCTTCCTTCCTTCCTTCCTTCCTTCCTTCCTTCCTTCCTTCCTTCCTTCCTTCCTTCCTTCCTTCCTTCCCTTCCCTTCCTTCTTTCTTTCTTCCTTTCCTTTTTGAGACACATCCAGTAGTTTTCAGAGCTTACTCTTGGTTCTTCACTCAGGGATCACTTTTGGCAGTGCTCAGGGGACCATATGGGGCTCTAGGAATTAAACCCATGTTAACCATGTGCAAGGCAAGAGCTTTACCTGCTTAACTATGGCCCAGACCCATAAATATTTATTTCTTATCATTCAGAAGCCTAGGAATTCCAGGCACAGATCCCTTTTGTATTTGTGCCATGTCCTCCTGTGGCAAAGGGTGTGAGAGAGCACTCTGGGGTCTTTCTTCAAAAACCACCAATTGAATTTATGAGGGACCCACCATCATGAACCAACTGCCTCTCCAAATGTTCTATCATGTAGTGGTGTAATATTCGAATCTAGGCATTTAAGGGGATACCAATGGAGCACCATGGTCCTTCCTCTTCCTTTGCCTTATGTCATAGTCTGCATGGTTGAAATTGGATAATAAAAACAGCCATGTTACAGAAAGGAAAAGAGAGATCAAGGAGCATTTCCAAAATAGGAATATCCTGGCCTGGAAATGTCATAATTTTTATCCAACCACATTTTAATCGCAAAGCTTTAGTAACAAAGCTACCAGCTACAAAGAAAGAAGGGAAATGCGGAAATGCAATGTTGAGTTGAGGAGCCACAGTTCTATTATTGTATGAGAAGGCGAGATCATTCTGGTAATTTCCAAGAAATAGAATAGCTGGGTCAAAGGATAAATACATTTGTAATTTGGGAAGATGATACTAAATTGCACTCCATAGGATTGAATCATTTAGTATTCCTATCAACAGAGTAAGAGAGTGAGTCTCGTCTTCCTGACCACAATGAGAGAGGATATTGGTAGACTTGGGGTTTTTACCAAATTGAATGTACTTGTGTATCTATCTATCTATCTATCTATCTATCTATCTATCTATCTATCTATCTATCTATCTATCTGTCTATCTACATATATGTGAGTTTAGTTTTGACTTTATTTTATCTTATTTTTAATAAGACTGAATATGATTTCATGTGTTAAAAGATCATTCGTGCTTTGGGACTGGAGTGATAGCACAGCGGGTAGGGCGTTTGCCTTGCACGGGGCTGACCCGGGTTCGATTCCCAGCATCCCATATGGTCTCCTGAGCACCGCCAAAGGTGATTCCTGAGTGTAAAGCCAGGAGTAACCCCTGTGCATCACCGGGTGTGACCCAAAAAGCAAAAAAAAAAAAAAAAAGATCATTCGTGCTTTAAAAAATATAATTGTCTATTTTGATCACTTGTCTATTTTTTCTAATGTGTGTTACTCACATGCCTGTGATATGAATTGCACAAAATTTTGCCCCCAGTTTCTCCACTAGTTCTTTGACTTTGGATATGATGTGCATGGGTTCTCTTTATCTTAATCTGAAAATATGTTCCCTCCCCTTTCTGATGTGCAAAGCCATATTTGATTATAACTAGTTGAACAAGGCTTCTAGATAACTTGTAGGTAGAAGATAAATATGCTGCTAAGTACATTACAGTGTCCAGAAAAGAAATCTACAATAAGGTTATTGTGTAATCTAAAATGTTAATTGTGCTAAAATAGAGAAATTTTACTTTAAAGCAATCAGTTAACAGTTCTTATAATAATTTAGAGCATTTTGCCCTTAAATCATTAGGTCATTAAACTATTTTGCGCTTATTAGTTTTGGGATTTGGGCCAAACATTATGGTCCTTGGGGCTTACCCCTGCCTCTGTGCTCCTGGATTACTTGTGGATGTGCTCAGGGGGTCGTATGGGATTTGCCATCAAATCCAGCTATGTAAAAAGCTAATATCTCACCCTCTATCACTCAGGCTTGCATTATTTTCCATTTTGAATATAACCTGTTCAACCCTATTTTCCATTTGCTTGCTTTTGCTGTGTAATAAAATGTTCCAAACCATAGCTGACTGAAGCACAAGTATGTATTTCATCATATAACTTCTGAGGGTTGGGAATATTAGAGTGACTTATTTGTGTTCATATGACTAAGAATAGTTTGTAAAGTTACTGCTAAGCTATAGGTCAGAAGCACGGACATTTGGGAGGCTCAGAAATACTGGGCTGGAGCAATAGCACAGCGGGTAGGGTATTTGCTTTGCACACGGCCAACCGGGGTTCCGTTTCCAGCATCCTATATGGTCCCTGAGCACCTCCAGGGGTGATTCCTGAGTGCAGAACCAGGACTAACCCCTGTGCATCATCAGGTGTGGCCCAAAAAACACTGTAGCACTGTCATCCCATTGTTTATCGATTTTGCTCAAGCGGGCACCAGTAACATCTCCATTGTGAGATTTATTGTTACTGTTTTTGGCATATCCAATATGCCATAGGTAGCTTGCCAGACTCTGTTGTGTTGGCGGGATACTCTCGGTAGCTTGCCAGCTCTCAAGAGGGACAGAGGAATCGAACCCGGGCTGGCTGCATACAGGTGATAGCACAGAATATTGCTCAGAGCCTCCAACTCTTTCTTTTCCTCCTGAAAGATTCTTGCTGAGCATATTCCAGAATGTTTACATCTACAAACTTCCAAGGAAGGTAGGAATGAAAGACTACAACAGGCTGGATTGGATGCTAGTCAGCTGGAAGCCCTGGGGCCCCAAAAAGAAAAAAAAAAGGAAAGAACCAAACAAACAAATAAACAAAAATTTGTTTCCAAGATCATTCAGATGGTGGACAGGCTTTTGTTTCATTTTACTGGCTGTTGACCAGAAGCATCTCTTCTTCAGAATATAGTCCACTCAATAGGGTACTTGAGTGTCAGTATCATATAGTATCTGGCCTCTACCACAGTAGAGATCCAAGATAGAAGATAGAATTAGAGAACCTAAGACAGATCATAACATGGTTTTATTTGTTTTCATTTTTTAGTAGTATAATCTTGGACGTGACATGATTGCATCTGCAATATTTCATTCATTAGAAGTGAGTCTTAAAGGAAAAAAAAAAAAAAGAAGTGAGTCTTAAAATCCAGCAAGTGAGTTAAGCTGTATCTCTTGAAAAGAGGATTACATAAGAATTTGTGAATATATATTTTTTTAAACTAGCAGACCGACCCTGCTAACTTGAGATACTTTCTTTGTCTATACTAAATCCCCTCTTGAATTGAGTTAATTCCTTTAATTAACATGCATTGTTTCTAATATCGTTTTACCAGGTAGAATTCAAAATCAATGATTTATATTAAGGATCTTGCTGACATTCACATACTTTGTGTATTTTTAACTAACCTGGTGGCTGAAATAACATTATGTTTATGAAAAATGTTTTTAAACTCTCAAGAAATTCACTACAGTGAGATTTTATTATTATTATTATTATTATTATTATTATTCACTCATATTTCCTGTTTGGTTTTCTGACTGTTAGGTGCAAGCTGGAATATAAGTTTTTCCATCATAACATTTCCTGTGGATACAACTGAGCTGAAACTCAGCCCAGGAAACGAACATAAAATATCTTCACTAGTTTATTTATATTCACTGGCTCTTATCAACGATTTTTGAGAGTCAGCTTATCTTCTGTATTCCTATTCAGGCAGTTACAAATATTGAAGATGTATATAAACATGCATGATGGTATTAGGATATGAAAAGAGTACTCTATGACTCTCCTATAATGCATAAAACCCCAGAAGTGGCTGAAGATGTATATGAGTTATAGCACATACACCATAGTTTTCAAAGTTTTCCTCTCAAAATTTTCTGTAAAGATCTTTTCTTGAGTAGTGCAATTTTTTTTCAATTGCAGATCTTTTCTTAAATTAAATAATCCAAGGGCAGGCAATACCTCTATCCCATAGTTGTCTGAAACATAGCTGAAGAAGAGGAAAAAGGCAAAAGAAAGAACAAGAACACTGATATGAGCAAGAAACCTAGAGAGGATGAAGCATCTGAGAATGACAAACATTGTCTTTAATAACACATTCATGACAAGATTTTGATAAATATTGAATCTCTAAGAGGACATCTGTATGCTAGAGTCACCACATAAATATGCTTTGTCTGGCTAACAATAGGTCTTAAAACTCAGAGATTTCTTCAACAGTCTCTGTCTTTCTTCAAAGTACCAGAATATTTCTTAATTCTGGAGCTGTGCTCTAATGGCTGGCTGGAACTGTGTAAAGTCTGACACCTTCTCTTGGGTAAGAGCTCTGTAGTTTGGGGGTCGGATCCTTACCTTGCACACAGTCAACCCAAGTTCAATCTCTGTCACCACTTATGGTCCCTCAAGGCCCACCAAAAGTGACCCCTGAGCTCAGAGCCAGAAAGAAATTCCTGAGCACTGCCAGATGTCACCCCCAAATAAAACAATGAAAAAATAAATGATCTTTCATGGGGGCATAGGTGGGGTCTCTTTGGTGGTGGTGAAGTGAGGTAACTGTGTGTACCATGGCCATAAATGTCAACACCAATTACTTAAACTGTAGTACATTTCAGAAAAAAAGTTTCCCCAATTTCCATTAGTTATTTCTGTCTCCCTATCATGGAGATCACCAAACAGCTACTGTTTATTGTTTTATGCTGTTGTTATTTAGGTATTAAATAGTTGTGTAAAAATAAAAGGAAAGGTGCGGGTGAGGGAAGGGACGGAGCCAAGATGGTTGGTCTCACTCGCAGTTTATTCCAATCTCATCTCCATTCTCCTCTGATTCTCCTCTTGCTTCTTTCTCCCCCATGCTACTTCATTCTCTCTCCCTCTGCATCTCCTCTGGAACTCGCTCTAGCCCCCTCACACAGCTACCTTAAATCTCCCGCATCCTCCCCAGATGCGTTGGGACGGGGCTTACACAATAGGTGTGGTTACAGTCAATAGGGGGTAAAGTTCTATCTCCCTTAGGGGATGCTTTCACTAGGACAGAATCTCTCTCAGCATGATATCCGCCCAAGAGCTGAATTCCATGGGTGTGTTTCTCTTCTCTTTGTCCTACTAACGTATAAGTATTCATATTATAAATCATTTTATAAGGACATAGCAAGAGAAGCATTAAGCTTATAGAATTGCTCTCCAGGTGTCACCTTGATCTCAGACTACAGTGCTCAGGCCAGATTAGTCTTTCCTAGCCCTAGCAAGGCCCTGTCTCGTTGTTGCTTTTGGATCATGACATGACACCCCATGACCAAGCTCTTAACATATAGTTAAGCATTAGGCGCTTTGGCCAGGCCCATCTTGATGCCAGGGTAGCACATAACTCACCACTTGCCCTGGGTCCATCTCGTCCCCCATTGGGACCCTGCTTTGGGGGATGCTAGGAAGCAAGGGCAGCTGAGGCTTAAGTCAAGAAAGCAGATGCCTGGGAATGAATAATATTTGAAGCCAATTAAATCCCATGTTACCAAAGCATATTAATAAATGTCTTTCTTTGTCCATACAAAAAGGATATTGTTTTAAGGTAAGCTATTCAAAAGACATAAGAGAGGAGAAAGACAATATTAACTTACAAGTACACTTGTCCTAGCAAGGTCTGACCTTACAAATTAAGAGTTTGATTAGAGGAAGAGCAGATAAACTGATAGAAGTGGTTACAGATAAACAAAGGAATGGGAGCGCTTTGAAGGGCGTGACTGATATACCTAAGCTCCTAGTGGCAAGGGGAGAAAGGACAAAACAATGATATCCAACAATAGTAAGTAAATAAATAAATAAATAAATAAATAAATAAATAAATAAGGAAGAATGATTTTCCTTTATACCTGAGAAAGATGGAGAATAAAGAAAGTAGAAAAGACCACAAATCTTTTGAAGATGATCGGCAGGCTTGAGTTTGGGCAGCTACTCTGTGGGCAGGTCCAGGACGAAGCTGTGACTATCCTGGCAGCATCAATACACTTAGTATGTGTGCCCACTTGTTCCTGTGTTTCTGTACTGATTACGCTCTGGCCTCTCCATTTTCTTTAGTCTGCACAGCCTTCTCCTTGCAGTGTTTCCCAGGAGGCACTTTGCGGCCATCGGGAAGTTATGCATGAGGTTGTGTTTAGGTTGCTGCGACAGTTTGCACCACTGAATGAGTCAGCCCCACTGCTGTACTCGCTCAGTCCACTGCAACTGACCGATGAAAAGATGCTGCCTGTGGATTACAGAAAGCGGTTTCTCAGGTGCTGTCCTCAGCAGCACATAGCAACAGGGGATTCATCCATTTCAGATGCCATCATTGAAGTCCCTTGTCTACCTATTTACAGGCTTTCCAGACCGTTCAAGCTTTTGATTCAGGATGTTCCGGGTGACATGAGTTGGAGAGCTGCTTTTGTAAGAACCTTTCAGCACAACACGTCTAGGAGGACTTTTACAGCAACAACCTCACTCCCCAGTAGAACTCAGAGGGAAAGTGGCCTCAGTCCAGTCCTACTTCTGCTGCAAGGAAGGTATAAAACCTGGCTTATGTCGGGTAGTGACTAATTTAAATCCGAAGGGCTTCTATGTATTCACTCTTACCCTCAGCACAAAATGTGATCACTTCTTCAAGCTTCTCTCTTCATTTACTCAGACTGTGCAGGTTATCATCTTTATGTCTGTTCAGTTTTCCAGCTCAAGCATGTTGTGCAAGTTGTGTCACCACATGTGGCTTTTGTACCAAGTAGAAGATGAGAACAGTGGGAAAGGAACATCAAAAACAATAACAACAAAGCTACTTCAGTGAACACAATTAAAATATTTGGGGGATGACAAGAGTTAGTACAGGTGCTAAGGTACTTGTTCTGCATGCAGCAGGTTTCATCCCGGCACCATATATGGTCTTGAGCACTGCCAGGTGTGACCCTTGAGCACAGTGCTATCAGTAAGCCCTGAGCATGGCCATATGTGGCCTCCAAACCCAAAAATACAATAAAATTATTATTATTTGGCTATTATTATAGCAGTGCTTGAGGAATCATGTAGTGCAGGGATTAAACTCAGGTCTCCAGCATGAAAAGCATATGCACCAGCCATATAAGCTATATTCCTGGGCTCAGGGTAGGCTAAGAGTTATTTGAATCACACATGACAAAGGCTTTAGAGGGAGCATCAGAGAAGGCATGGATATCTTTTTCTTTTTCTTTTTTCTGTTTTCTATCTTGTGTCTAATCTTAGATTTGGCTGCACCTAAAGGAAACTCAATTATATTGGGTTAACAAAATAGGGATTTATTTTCCTTCTTTAGCTAGAAGACACAGGTCTTCAGTAGCCAATGCCTTATCTCTGTACTACCCTGTCTCTAGGTTCAAGCTCATTCTTTGTAACCTCCCATGGTCACATTTTAAGTTTCATCTGTGTGTTCCAGACAGGAAGGCAAACCAAGATGCAAGAAGAAAGGTGCAGTGCTTGTATTAGTAAAGCAAAATGCTTCTAAAAGTTCCAAATAGATGCTTTCTTATCCATAACCATAACTGTATCACTGTAGGCATCTCCAGGAAAAAAGGAATTTTTCAAATACTGAATATCTTCACTGAGAAGCCCTTCTCTTCAACTGTGTTCTGTGACTAAAGTAGGAAGGAGCATTGGAAGGTTGACAACATGCCCACACCCAGAAGCACCTGACAATACTTACTGATTTTAGAAACATTAATTCCCATTTCCCTTCACTCTTCTAGCCCACGTGCATGTGCCCTTATGTCCCCTGATGAGAAGTGGACATTCATGCTTTCAGACTTTAATGATGAGGTGTGTTCTGATTCTCTCTTTTCTGGAAAAGCTTGAATTCTCTCTCCACCACTTATCTTTATCTCTATCCCTTTCTCCACAATATTAGTTAGTCGTCACTATTCTTCACCTCCAAATTTCTTTTCTGTGAAGGAAACTTGACAAACACAAAAGGCCTGGGTATGAATAGCACTGACTCTTTTTTCCTGCAAAGCACAGTTCCTAACTGCAGCCTGAACCCACAGCTCCCTGAAAATCAGGTGGCAGGAATCATTTACCTAGCAGTGTAAAACAAGTGGACTTCAGGTGCAGGTGGCGGGTGCTTCCTGTGGCTGGTGGAAAATGAGTATCCATGCCTTTGCACGAGCTCATAACAGATTTTTATCAGTCCTAAATCTCCCAGATGTTTCCCCGGGTAACAGAGGTGGGTAGAGAAAAGCGTCAATTCCCTTCTGGAAGCTGCCGCGTCTCTCCTCCCCATTTCACATAAGTCCCCTGGGGACCCTCCACCAACAAGCAGCACCATTACCTAATTCCTTCTTTGAAAGAGAAGAATAACTGCTTTAAGGAGATATCTTAGAGGAGAGGAATTAGGATATCTATGCTAAGGTGGTAGGCTTTGTAGCTAAAACTGAAATACTTGGTTCTGAGCATTTTCTGAGGATGTGGCAATGTCTTTACAGAGTGCAATGATGTGAAGCCGTGCAAATGTAGTTGTCTATCAGCACATTTTCAAGCCTAAGAACAATTTTTTATTTTCTCTGTGTTAATTGCCCATCTCTGGTTCTCCTAGGCATTTCCATCACCTTATCTACAGATCAGTCAAAGGCTGAGTTGTATTTTTTTTTTATTATTAGTATTGGACTTTGGGACTATAGCCTGCTGCAGTGTGCAAACACAAGCAAAGCAAATACATGACAACATGAATAAATTCATTTAAAGTAAACTACACTCTTATAATTACTTTCCTAGATATTCTGCATAGTTCCTTCTCCTCAGGCAGCATGATCACGGTTATTTGTAATTATTGCTCATGCCATTAATATTAACAATAATAGCATTTGGTGAAGACCTTCAATGTGTCACAGCTTTGTAAAGAATGTAGCTAAAATCTGGTGGTGAGCTTCTGTTCTGAAATAAATGTTCAAAAGAGACTTTATAATCTCAAGGTAAAAATAATAATTCCTTCATAGAAATTTCACACACTGAATCCTTGAAACCACTGGAAATGGGCTCATGGATATTTTCCTAAGAGTCAGGTACATTCAGTTAAGTCAAATATCTGTCCAATTTACTGAACATCACCCCCTAATCATTAACCCATCAATTTGAACAGGTTGATGAAGATATTTTTGGCAAATCCAAACAGTGAATGAAGAGATTGGTATATGGGAAAGTGGAAGCTTGATAAATCAAAGGAAAGGGGTTCAGATGTGCCCATTTTCTGATTCCATTCAACTCTGTGTATAAAACTCTCCCCTTTTGTTACTAAGGTTAAAAATTATACTTTGTTATTCATGTGGAAATATCTTAATTAACAGTGGGGGAATAGGGAGGTTCTTTTCGGCTATGATTGTGACCTATCTTGGAATTTAAAAAACTCACACAAATGAGCAAATGTACACTAAAATTTTGCTAAGAACAAGGGATGTACTCAATTAGTATAGTGTAGAGTGTATGATATCATCCACAGCAAAGCCTGGCAAGCTACCCATGGCGTATTTAATATGCCAAAAACAGTAACAAGTCTCACAATGGAGACGTTACTGATGCCCACTCGAGCAAATCGATGAGCAACAGGATGACAGTGATACAGTGACAGGATAACATTGGTTTGCCCTTTCTGCCTTGCCACAGGGAGCTTAGGTTTATTGGGTTAAGTTATTGGACTAAGGAGAGGACAAACACCCCTAAGTGGTATTTTGCCCTTGAACAGAAGAGGGGCTTTCATATGTTGATTGTGCTACCCCCAATAAGGGACATTGGGGAGTGACTAGAGAGGGAGAGCAAGGCAGCCAGTTGGTGAGTGTAGAGATGAGCAGGGTGTCAGGAGGAGGCAGAAATGAGGGGAAGTGTGACACTAGAATGAGGATGGAAGTAAGGATAAATAAAGGAAATCAAAGTTAGAATGACTGAAATGCCTTGTGTTTAAAATGCTTAAATTCTTAGGGAAGTCAGCTTTCATTGCCCATTATTAATACATCACATTCTAGCAACACTGAAGTGTGCATATCCCTTTTCTTTCCATCTTCCAGCAAGATGCACATAAGCAGTCATTTTTACTTCTACTAGGTTAGTTCTCCTCACCTTTCAATACATTCCTCTAATGGCCTTTCCAATTCCTTTCCAGCCTCATCCTAAAGCCAGGTTAAATGTTCCTCCTCTGCTTATTGACCCTGTGATCTTCCATTATTGCCAGCACATCCCTGTTTGTCTCTTTATCTTTTCATCTGTCATTATCACTCACTACGGCTGTGTGTACCTGGAGGGTCTTATTTATTTTATATAGGTAACATAAGTGGAGGACACGGTTTCCTAGAACAAAAGAACCAGTAATGGATATCTCTGGATTTTCACCAGAATAAAGGTTGAACAATTGGCCTTCAATTTAAGGTAGTTTTCTATGATACCAAACATGTTTCTTGGGTCTGACCTTCACTGCTTCACTTGTTGGCATGCTCACATGTCTCTTTCTTCTAATTATTTACAGCAGCAAGGCATTTCGGTCATTCTAACTTTGATTTCCTTAAATTATCTTTACTTCCATCCTTATGATATTTATTAGGTAGTCAAAAGGGCAAAAGGAAATTTTTATGCAGGTCATGCATTCACCTGAATAAGAATTCTTCATGGCAGCAAAGGCAGGCTCCTTCTAAAGAGATTAAAGCTTTATATCTGAGAGTTCTTTAATATAAGCAGAGCATTCATATGTTGTCTTACTGACTTTTAAAGGTAATTAAAGCTCTAAGAGCACTAACAGTGAAGATTCTTTATTGATAGGCAAGGTTGTTGTTTAGAAACGCTCTGGAAGCTGACTCGTTAGAGAAGAAACTGTCCCCAAATCTCCCAGGCAAGTATCTCTGACATAAGTAGTCAGCAAGCTCATAAATCAAACTTACCTCACACAGTCATCATGCTCAGTGAAGTTTTGAAGGTTAATCATTTCGGTTCTTAATTTGGTTTTATTATTTTAAATCAGATTATGCATAGATTTTTGTTTAAGGATTAGATATATTACTAAATCAACAAAGCATTTTCAACCATGGGATAAAAATAAAAAATATTCAGTGTATAAAAATGCTTCAAGGAGATTTGCATTTTTATCATTGTTAAACTCTCTGTGATGATAAAGTAACAAGCACAACTTGGAGAATTTCACATTTTGGGGTTTTATGAGATAGTGATAAAAATAAACATGTTTCCTTGTTATTGTGTTTAGAGTAGAATGTCATAAAGCTGACTCTGTTCACAGCTTAAGTATGAAATCATAGTAGCTTATCAAATGTTTTTAAGTTCAAATAGACTTTTTAAAAAAAATGTTGATTTTCCACTTACTTTTCCCTTTATTTTTATTTTACTCATGGACTCCTTAAGTTACTTTAACCCTTAAAATTGAGAAGTGAACCAATGGGTTTAAATAATCAAATACTTTTTCCTGTTAATTGTGCAAATTAACTTTACAATTAATAGAAAATCCTAAAAAAATAGAATTTTCCTAATGTTTGTGTATTCCTCAACTGAGTACTTTCTACTGTTAATATTAGCAAAAGCTGAGAATACTGAACAGAACTGATACATGTGTCTGCCGCTTTCTGGATATGTAAAAATCTACCAGGCCTTTTCAAGTATTCTGCTTTGGGTATTATTCATTTTCTTCTTAATTATTAGCATTTATATCTTTTTCCTATCTTTATATGTTACTTAAACGTTCAAAGGAATTATTCCCACTTTGCCAATCTAAAGAGCTGCTTTTTGAAGACATGAGTAGCATGGGGAGTACCAGCATATGCTGAATTGAGCCAATCTAAATAGTTGGCAGTTGGCTGCTGTCGGAAGTAATTTTGAATTATTCTATATATTTGCTTTTGAAACATAAGTAAAGGAGGTGTCAGCAGTCTTCTCCAAACAAAGATCATTGGAGTCTTGTCATTTATCACTGTCAAAAATTTCCATGTATCTTTGAATAGTTCCCTATAGTAAACCTTCAGAGTCCTGTGATGCTTCATATTTGGAGACTAAGAGATTCTTCACAACATGGGAAACGGGTGGATTAGGTATCAAATATTTGGGGAAATTCCTGTGGATCTATCACATCCAAGCCATGGATCCCTCATCTCATGTTAATTATCAGTGCACCTGCATCTTCAACCTTTAGATCTTAAATTCACCAGCAACCAAATAGACAGTCATTGTGGCTTGCTTGTCCCTTTTGGACTTGTTAGATTGGTAGGGTTCCTTTTTTCTTCTTTTATAATTACATAGCAGGGGTCAGAGAGATATTTCAGGGATTAAAGTGCTTTCCTGTAACGCAAGTGACCCCAGTTAGATCCACAGCTCCACATATGGTCCCCTGAGCCCTGAGCACAACCTGGTGTCATACAAACCCTCTACCCCCCAAATTAAAAAAAATAAAATTACTTTAGAATAAAAGATAGATTCTTTTACAGTTTGAGGTGAAACATCCAAATCTCCATTTTTAAAAAAACACTCTCTTTTCCTTAGTAATTTTTCTTCTAGGTTTTGAACAGCTTTCTAGCAACTATGTTGGAACCCAGTTTTATTTTAGTGTCTAGATAAACATTTCTTTTTTTTTAATTTATTTTATTGAATCACCAAGTGGAAAGTTACAAAGTTCTCAGGCTTATATCTCAGTTATACAATGCTCAAACACCCATCCCTTCACCAGTGCCCATATTCCACCACCAATAAAAACAAAAACAAAACAAAAACAAAAACAAAGAAACAGAAAAAAAACAGCATACATACCACCCCTCACCCCCCAAGCCCCCGCCCCCTGTGCGTGACTGATAATTTCACTTCCTTTTCTCTTTACCTTGATTACATTCCAGATTTCAACACACAACTCACTATTGTTGTTGGAGTTTCAAAACAGACTCACTATTTTTGTTGGAATTTATCCCCCAAGAATACAGCCCTATTGACAAGGAAATATTTGATAATAAGTTTTCCACTGATGAGAATAAAGAGATAAAATGTCGCGCGGCCACGGTAGCGGCCACGCGGTTTAAAATTTCTGTATTATAGTAATTAAGTCCGCAGAGATTTAAGTTGGAAAATGAATCATTTCCCTTTCTGGAACAGCATGTAGCAAAAGCTTAGTTCACAGTCTCCATACATGGTTGCAAGCACTTGCTGGAACCCCAAATCCTAAATCTGTCTCTGGTTCCTGCTCGTTCCACATCCACCGGCTGTGCAGAGGCATGGGCACCCAGGTCGAAACTCAGCCAGAGCGCGAGCTCTGGCCCGGGCTGAGACTGCCCCGGTATCCCGCGGCTGTTTCAAGTTCAAAGCACATTTTTTTTTTCCGCGCCAAAAGTTCATACCTGCTCAAAGGACCCACAAAATGTGTCTCAAAGGACACCACGCCTTCTCCCAGAGGGGAGAGAGACCAAGAAGGAAGGATATTTCCTCCGTTAGCCGGCGTGGGGCAAAAGCTTAGTTCACAGTCTCCATACATGGTTGCAAGTACTTGCTGGAACCCCAAATCCTAAATCTGTCTCTGGTTCCTGCTCGTTCCACATCCACGGGCTGTGCAGAGGCATGGGCACCCGGGTCGAAACTCGGCCAGAGCCCGAGCTCCAACCCGGGCTCTAGATAAACATTTCTAATGTATCTGGTTGAAGAACAATATTCCACATGAGAAGCTTCTTATTAAAGGGGATGGGGGAAGGGTAAGTAGATCTTTCTAAGTGAATTTTGCTTTATATTAGGCCCATGTTCTCAATAAGTTGATTATTAATGTCCATTGCAACTAGAATTCCGTTCGTTTTCACTATCTCAAAGTTGAAATCTTCTAGTAAGTTATGAATAGGTTAAATTTAAAAAGGAGATAACCTCAATGATTGTTCTGAGAGACAATTTAGCTACTAAAAGAGCAGCTCTTTTATTTCTGCCAACTGTTTTAGGATTAAATATATAGATTTTTTTATTATTGTGAACAGTATCAAGTCCTTTAATCTAAGGAAAATTTTTTTCAGAATTATACAATATGTCATTAAAATGGGCCTAGCAAATTTGATAAGCTCTGGGTGATTTCTTTCCTTGGAGATATGTGACAATCACTAACATTTCTCCTGAAATCTTTATGTGTTGATGAATTATCCAATTTATACCGGTAAGCCATGTCTGATCCGGTTATTTCAGTCACCTTAATAATCAATGCAGATCACTGCATGATCGATTCAGCTGTAGAGATGGGAATTAATCATAAAGACAGTTCCTAAACTCTGGTCAAATGTAGTGCCCACAAATAGATGTGGTCTGTGCCAGGGATGCTTTTCACGGTGAGGACTCTTTCTCAGCTTCTGTTTTTGGGTCTTCCTTTGTTAATACAGCTTCAGTTCCTGTGCAAGTCTTAGGATATCCTGAGCAACGTGTGTCTGATATCACTTTAATGAAAATTGATCTGAACTCTAGGATAGATAATTCAGTCTTCCAAAGTCATCATCCAAATGATAACTTAAAATATTTAAGGGGACAATTTTTTTTCTTTAGTGATTCAATTAAAGTAGTTCAGTGTATAAAGAGTTATTAAGTTTATGTGCAGACTTGTGCAAACATACGTGGCTTTTCTGGTCTTTTCTTCATGTTTCCCTTATTTTTCACAAATCATATATTTAAAATGTAGGATTGGCACGACTGTAAAGTCATATTTTCTCACGTTTGTAGACTTTCTGATGCTAATCCTTTTATGCAGCTTTTCCTGCAATGTCTGCTTAATACTGATGCCAGTGAAATGAAGAACATTTATTTTCATCTTGAGAAGTTATCAAAATAGCTTTTCCCTCACATGCTGATTGTTCTTGTGTGAATCTTTGCATGGAAAAGTATACTCTATTACAAAATCTTCAAGCCCCCTGACAAAATAATCTTGGGAAATAACTAGACTGTTCTTTGTGTGAAGTTTGTGACTGGACCAAGGGTTATGTAGCATGAAAACCTACATGTGGCTATTATGACATCTGTGACTTAAAAATTCCCATTGCTCAATGAACTTAAACTTACCAACTAAATTAAGGGAAACAGAGCTCATTTGAGAAGATTCCTGGTTTGAGTATAGTATTGTGAAAATAAAACACTTTATATAACCATGATGTCAAGAAATGTTTATCTAAGTTCAATCTATTGAACACCACATGAGAAAAGTCTCCTAGAGAAAGCTGAAACAAGCCACTTTGAAGGCCATTTGACCTGAAGCTGTGTTTTATGTAGGTTCTTTCACCAAACTTGGGCTTAACGTTAGGGTAAGCATTGACTTTTTAGCGGTTTTATGTGAAGTGGTTGTATTCTCTGGAAGAGTTTGCCATATTCTAGAAGTGTTTGGGCTTTAACAAAGTTTTACAGAGACTGGTTCATGCCGGTTATGACAGGAAATGATCCAATTTGGAGCTCTGCTCTTGGCAGGCTCTCAGCTGCCTCTCTCCATCTTATTTTGTGTGTCTTTTTCTTATGGGACCATTCATTAATGGACTTGCCTTTTCTTTGACTCTTGAGAGTAGTTTAACGTAAGAGTTAATTAATATAATATGTATCAAGTGCTTCCTTGTGCAGAGCTGTAAACTTAGGTGCTATTGTGTTTTTGCTTCCCACAGTGTCACAGAAACAATTCTAAAAGCTAAGAACACATTTCATGATGGCAAATCCTGGCCTTAGTAATTGGGGTATTTTAGGGCAAAAATCCAAAGATTGAGAGATGTGTCATTAAGAAAGTACATTATTTACATGGCACATTATTTCCTTTACAACCCGTTATTCTGTCATTTGATGACTTTTTTTTTTGGTACTTTGCTCACTAACTCAATAAACGCAAATGAATCAAGAAAAAGTAGTCAAGCTAAGTGGGTTACTTTAAATGTAGCCAGAGGAGAAGAAATGCTGTCTCAAAGTTTTTTAAAAATTCTAGTAAAAATTATTTTAGGAGCTATAACTTACAATATAGATTGCGACAGGGTTTTGTGCATAGAACGTTCCAAAACCACACCACACAAAAGTGTCTGTTTCCTTCCACCATTGTCCCAATGTCTCCCCCTGAGACCCCCTATCCTCTCTTCATCATCCCAATAGTAATGTTTCCTAATAAAGACCAGTTCTCAGTCTCAGTTTCTGTTATTTCCTTACTATGTTATTTTATATCCCACACATGAGGTGTATATATATATACATATATGTATATATGTATATATATATATATATATGTACACACACATATGTGGCAGAGTCTCTTGCCCCTGCACCTGGTTGTCTTCACTGGGGCCCCTCAGAGCAGGGCAGTTTTCCCTCCCCATCCCAAGCGGAGCCCCAGCATCCAAAGACCTCTTGAACCCAGTCACAGCCATGCTCAAGAATCCTCTCCACACATTCAGAGGTGCCTCATGCATGAAGGAACCGAAGGAACCGGCAGAGGAACCCAGGTGTGCAGGACCCAGGGCTGAAATTTCCAAGCCTGCTCAGATCCGGACAAGGCCTCCTCCACCCAGACCCGCCATTTTCCAGTAGCTTGGCAGCCACACCAACAAACTGGACCCAATGCCATGTAATCCCATCAAGGCCAAGATCCAGAGACTATAAAACAATGCTCCTGGAAACGTGTGGACCTCTTATAGCCTAGTTCTCTCTCTCTCAGAGAACCTGGCAAGGTACCGAGAACATCCTGCCCGCACGGCAGAGCCTGGCAAGCTCTCTGTGGCATATTCAATATGCTAAATACAGTAACAATGATGGGTCTCACTCCCCTTCCCCTGAAAGAGCCTCCAATGCAGCACCGCTGGGAAGAATGAGTAAAGAGAGGCTGCTAAAATCTCGTGGCTAGGACAAATGGAGACATTACTTGCGCCTGCTTGAGCAAAACAATGATTGACAGGATGACAGTGATACAGTTATATATATATATGTATATATAGTATATATATGTGTGTGTGTGTGTGTGTATTCATTCTGTATCAGTGACTCTCCTGAGTTAACTTTAGCATGATACTCTCTAGATCCATCCACACAGCCCCAAATTGCATGACTTCAGATTTTTTGTCTTGTGAATATAGGAGCATAAATGTCTTTTCTGAATAAGGATTTTGGGCCTTTGGGGTAAACATCAAGAAACTCAATTGCTGCATCATATAGAAGACAAATCCCTAATTTTTTAGAAATGTTCTTTTTCTTTTTTTTTCAAAAAGCTTGAGCTAGTGGCATTATGCGCTAGCAATGGGTCAAAGTTCCTTTTTCCCATGTCTCCTCCAACCCCCAACATCAAAAATTTTGATCTTTCTGATATGTGTCAGTCTTACTGGTGTGATATCTCACAGCTGTTTTGATTTGTTTCACTGATGATGAGTGATGTAGATTATTTGTTTATATACCTTTTGGACATCTGTATCTCTTCTTTAAGTAAGCTCTGTTCATCTCTCCCCCATTTTTAAAAATGTGGATGGTTGTTTTTTCTTCTAAAATTCTACCAGTGCCTTATATATCTTGGATGGTATCCCTTTGTCAAATTAGTGGTGGGCAAATATTTCCTCCCTGTCTGTGGGGTATTCTTTTTCAAATTCTTTTCATCATTGATTTTTCAGTCCTCAAAAGGTTTGAGGTTTGTTTCAACCCACCTTCTCACCACCAGTCATTTTAAATGAATATTTCAATTGGCTAAGAGATAAGTCCATTTTTAGAAAGAGTAAGACCCACTGGTCTTAATATTTATCTTGCTGATTTGATGAAGTAAATTATTTTAAAATGCAGCGTCTTCAACAAAACAAAAAGTGTGCCTCTAAATTTCTTAACATTTACCTGGTGTGCTGTTTACTAGTTGTACTGGAGATCCAACTTAGACCTGAAACATTCAAGGAAAGTGCTCTACCTCTAAATATCATATCTGGCTATCTTGTTTGTGTTCTCTCTCTCTCTCTCTCTCTCTCTCGCTCGCTCTCTCTCGCTCTCTCTCGCTCTCTCTCTCGCTCTCCTCTCTCTCTGCTTTCTTTTTTCTTTGGTCTATGTTAGGACCAGATCTTCTTACTTTGTGGATCATCCATGTTTTTCACCTTCTCATCATTTCTGATAGACATATCTTCTATGACTGAAGCTGTATTACATCCAAAGCACTTTATTTCCTGTGTTTTGTGATTTTTCACTGTGTATCAAATCCAACAACATCTTCTTTCTGAAGATATATCAGGATGGATTAAAGGTAAGTTAGTTTCTTACAAGTGAATTTTTACATTGCTTCAATTGAGTGTCCTGGAATGCTCTCAATCTGGGAACAATTTATATTCTCTCTTGGCCTGGAATTTCCCCAGCTTGGTAGAAAAGTATTAATTTGATAATCAAATCCAAATAATGGGAGGAGTGCATCTACATATTTTCAGAAGACATATTTTCATCTACATATTTTCAGGACTCAGGCCTCATATCCATTGGCCACTAGAAGGATATTATTCTTTTATTTATTTATTTATTTGTTTATTTATTTATTTAAATTTTATTGAATCACCATGAGATAGTTACAAGCTTTCATGTTTGGGTTACAATCACACAATGATCAAACACCCATCCCTCAACCAGTGCACATTCCCCACCACGGATATCCCTGGTATACTCCCCTTTTCCAACCCTCCCCCTGCCTCCATGGCAGACAATATTCTCCATACTCTCTCTCTACTTTTGGGCATTATGGCTTGCAACACAGACACTGAGAGGTCATTATGTTTGGTCTGTTATCTACTTTCATCCCGACTGATTCCTCCAGCCATCATTATAAGGATATTTTTCCAGTCAGAAGTTCTTCAAATGTCTTGCCCTTAGATAGTCCAAACTTCATGTGTGGATCTCTTTCTACTCTCTCTGGAGACCTTAGACAGTGGCTGGTTCCTGTAAGGATCTTGGGGATGAGTTCTGGCAAGTGTCTCCAGAAGTCATTGAGTTTGGGGACTATGAAGATTTCCTCAAATACATTGCAAGTTTAGCTCTGTATTAAAAAGTATGCTAATTCCCCGGCTCCTGACCTGGCCCCCTAACTGCGGCCCGCCCTCGCAGGTACCGTCCCAGACCCTCGGCCACGCCCTCCCGGCCCCGCTTCCCGCCGCCTGGACTCCCCGAGAACCTCCAGCCGTCCCAGCCCGTGCCCTCCGTGCCCCGGCTCCTGACCTGGGCCCCTAATTGCGGCCCGCCCTCGAAGGAAGACACTGGGGGCGTGTCCCGGATCTTAGTGGGCGTGGTCTAAAGTGGGCGTGGCCTCCTCTCAGAGCAACCGCAGTTATTCTTTGTTACCTCAGCTCAATTGGTACTTGTATTTTTTTGAAAATTCACTTTTGCGATCTCAAACACGCAAAATAGCCATTAGCTTAGTCTGACACTATAAAAGCTGTCATTTAATAAGGGAAGTTTAGCACGATCAGAAAACCTTCTTTCCTCAAGAAGAAAAAGGAATAAATAACTACAAAACTCCAACTCTATACTTCCGTAACAATATGAGGAAGCAGCAAAAATCCCCTCCACCAAGAGAGGGAGAAGAAAAAATTCCAGAAACATCAATGGGGGCTACTCACATCTACGACCTCTCAGATAAACAATTCAGAGAGGAGATCTGTAGGAGAGTCGACCTACTCCAAGCAACCATGGAACAGACATCCAATAAACTAAGGGAGGAGATGAATGAAGCACTGGAACGGTCCACCAAGAAAATACAAGAAGAAATGAGAACAGAAATCTCAAACCTACGAACGGAAGTCACAGAAATAAAGGAATCGGTAGACGAATTAAAAATCTCTCTAGATGCCCTCAACAGTAGAATGACTACAGCTGAAGACAGAATCAGCGACCTGGAAGATGAGCTGCAGAAAGCATATAGACAACAACAAATCATGGCCAAAGACCTCAAAATGGCTATAGAGCAAATCAGAGCCCTGGGGGATGACTTCAAGAGAAACAACATAAGAATCATTGGAGTACCAGAACCACAGGGAAGTAACCCCAATGAAAAAACACAGTCAAAGACATCATTGCTGAGAAATTCCCAGAGCTGGAGAAGGCAGGCATCCAGATACAAGGAGTCTGAAGAGTACCAGCAAAAAAGAGACCCGAATAAAAAGACTCCAAGGCATATCATAGTCAGAATGACGGATGCTATGGATAGAGACACAATTCTGCAAGCAGCAAGGTCAAAGAAGGAAATTACATACAAAGGAGCACCCCTCAGATTTACAGCAGACCTGTCAGAGGAAACCCTCCGAGCCCGAAGACAATGGTGGGACATAGTGAAAAGACTCAACGAAATGAATGCCTCACCAAGAATACTTTATCCGGCTAAATTCTCACTCAAACTCGAAGGAACCATACACTACTTCTCGGATAAACAACAGCTCAGGTCCTTCATAGACTCAAAACCAAACTTGAAAGAAGGTCTAAAGGGGCTACTGTAAGACAAGGTGGAGCCACATAAAAACAACAAATACCACAGAAATATGACACAAAATCCTATCACAATAATCTCTCTCAATGTCAACGGCCTAAATGCACCCATAAAGAGACACAGAGTGGCAAAATGGATCCAGAAATTAAACCCATCATTCTGCGGCCTGCAAGAAACACACCTGAACAAACAGAGTAAACATAGACTCAAAGTCAAAGGATGGAAAACAATCCTGCAAGCAAACAACCCCCTTAAAAAAGCTGGAGTGGCCATCCTAATATCCGACAACATAGATTTCAGGTTGAAAAAGATTAAAAGGGACAGCGAAGGTCATTTTCTGTTTATCAAGGGATATGTACAACAGGAAGAAATCACACTCTTAAACATATATGCACCTAATGAGCGACCAGCTAAATATTTAAAACAACTCCTAGCAGACTTCAAAGAGGACATCACTAACAGCACAATAGTAGTCGGAGACTTCAATATGGCCTTATCGCCTCTAGATAGATCGACAAGAACAAAACTCAACAAGGAAACACTGACTCTGAAAGAAGAAATTGAAGAGAGAGGCCTAATAGACTTATACAGGGCCTTACACCCCCAAAAGAAAGAATACACATTCTTTTCCAGTGCACACGGAACATTTTCTAAAATAGACCATGTACTGGGCCCCAGAACATACCTCAATAGAATCGGAAAAATAGAAATTGTATCAACCAACTTTTCAGACCACGATGCGCTGAAGATAGAAGCTAACCACTCACTGACACTGAGAATCAAGTCAAACACTTGGAAATTAAACAATTCAATGTTGAACAATGAGTGGGTCAGGAAGGAAATCAAGGAAGAAATCAAAAAATACTTAGAAACAAATGAGAATGAGGACACGAGCTGCCAAAACCTATGGGACACAGCTAAAGCCATGTTAAGGGGAAAATTTATAGCTCTCCAAGCATTCCTCAGGATGGAAGAAAGGGCCCACATAGACAGCCTGACTTCACGACTCAAGACCTTAGAAAAGGACCAGAAAAAGGAACCCAAACCAGATCGAAGGAAAGAAATAATAAAAATTAGAGCAGAAATTAATGACATGGAAACCAAAAAGACAATCCGAAAGATCAATGAAGCAAAGAGCTGGTTCTTCGAGAAAATAAACAAGATTGATAAACCGCTAGCAAGACTCACAAAGAAAGAAAGAGAAAGAACCCTAATAAATCGAATCAGAAATGAAAAGGGGGACATCATAACAGAAACCAGTGAGATTCAAAAGATCATTAGAGACTACTTCGAAAGTCTATATGCCACAAAACAGGAGAACCTAAAAGAAATGGATGGATTCCTCGATTCCTACAATCTCCCAAGACTGAACAAAGAAGACTTGGAATACCTGAATAGACCCATCAATGTTAAGGAAATTGAAACTGTGATCAAAAACCTCCCCAAAAACAAAAGCCCAGGCCCAGATGGTTTCACTGGCGAATTCTTCCAAACATTTAAAGAAGACCTGCTGCCTGTTTTCCTCAAACTTTTCCAGGAAATTGAAAAAACAGGAACTCTCCCAAACAGTTTCTATGAAGCACACATCTCCCTAATACCAAAAGCAAACAAAGACACCACTAAGAAAGAAAATTACAGACCAATATCCCTGATGAACACCGATGCGAAGATCCTCAACAAAATACTGGCAAATAGGATCCAACAACTCATCAAAAAGATCATACATCACGACCAAGTGGGATTCATCCTGGGGATGCAAGGATGGTTTAACATTCAGAAATCAATCAACATAATCCACCATATCAATAAAAGCAAAGATAAAAACCATATGATCATATCAATAGATGCAGAGAAAGCATTTGACAAGATCCAACATCCTTTCATGATGAAAACCCTCGCCAAAATGGGGTTTGGAGGAACTTTCCTCAAGATAGTCGAAGCCATCTATCACAAGCATTATCCTCAACGGGGAAAAACTAAGGGCCTTTCCTCTGAGATCAGGCACAAGACAAGGATGCCCACTCTCACCACTCCTCTTCAATATAGTACTGGAAGTACTTGTGATAGCTATTAGACAAGAAAAAGAGATTAAGGGCATCCAGATAGGAAAGGAAGAAATCAAACTCTCACTATTTGCAGACGATATGATACTATATCTAGAGAAGCCTAAAACCTCTACTAAGAAACTCTTAGAAACAATAGACTTATACAGTAAAGTTGCAGGCTACAAAATCAATACCCAAAAATCCATGGCCTTCATATATGCAAACAATGAGGCAGAGAAAAGGGACATAAAAAAAGCAATCCCATTCACAATCATGACCCAGAAAATCAAGTACCTCGGAATCAGCTTAACCAAGGAAGTAAAAGACCTCTACAAAGAAAACTACAAAACGCTACTCCATGAAATCAAAGAGGACATGAGGAAATGGAAACATATACCCTGCTCGTGGACAGGGAGAATCAATGTTGTCAAAATGGCAATACTCCCCAAAGCATTATACAGATTCAACGCGATCCCTATAAGTATACCCATGACATTCTTCAAAGAAATGGATCAAGCAATCTTAAAATTCATATGGAACAACAAACGTCCAAGGATAGCTAAAACAATTCTTGGGAAAAAGACGATGGGAGGCATCACCCTCCCCAACCTCAATCTTTACTACAAAGCAGTAACAATTAAAACAGCATGGTACTGGAACAAAGGCAGAGCCATAGACCAATGGAACAGGGTGGAATATCCCTACACACAACCCCAAATGTATGACCATCTAATCTTTGATAAGGGAGCAAGAGATGTGAAGTGGAGCAAGGAAAGCCTCTTTAACAAATGGTGCTGGCACAACTGGACAACCACATGCAAAAAAATGGGCGTAGACCTTGACCTGACACCATGCACAAAAGTCAGATCAAAATGGATTAAAGACCTCAACATTAGACCACAAACCATAAGGTACATTGAAGACAAGGTCGGAAAAACCCTCCACGATATTGAAGATAAAGGTATCTTCAAAGGTGACACAGAACTAAGCAATCTAGTAAAAACAGAGATCAACAAATGGGACTACATTAAACTAAAAAGCTTCTGCACCGCAAAAGATACAGTGACCAGAATCCAAAGACTATCCACAGAATGGGAAAGGATATTTACACAATACCCATCAGATAAAGGGTTGATATCAATGGTATATAAAGCACTGGTTGAACTCTACAAGAAGAAAACATCCAACCCCATCAAAAAATGGGGCGAAGAAATGAACAGAAACTTTACCAAGGAAGAAATACGAATGGCCAAAAGGCACATGAAAAAGTGCTCTACATCACTAATCATCAGAGAGATGCAGATCAAAACAACCACAAGATACCACCTCACACCACAGAGACTAGCGCACATCCAAAAGAACAAAAGCAACCGCTGTTGGAGAGGATGTGGGGAGAAAGGGACCCTTCTACAATGCTGGTGGGAATGCCGACTGGTTCAGCCCTTCTGGAAAACAATATGGACGACTCTCAAAAAATTAGAAATTGAGCTCCCATTTGACCCAGCAATACCACTGCTGGGAATATATCCCAGAGAGGCAAAAAAGTATAATCGAAATGGCATCTGCACATGTATGTTCATCGCAGCACTGTTTACAATAGCCAGAATCTGGAAAAAACCTGAATGCCCTAGAACAGATGACTGGTTGAGGAAACTTTGATACATCTATACAATGGAATACTATGCAGCTGTTAAAAAAAAGGAGGTCACAAATTTTTTATTTAAGTGGATCGGCATGAAAAGTTTCATGCTAAGTGAAATGAGTCAGAAAGAGAGAGACAGACATAGAAAGATTGCACTCATCTATGGTATATAGAATAACAGAGTGGGAGACTAACACCCAAGAACTGTAGAAATAAGTACCAGGAGGTTGATTCCATGGCTTCGAGGCTGGCCTCACGTTCTGGAGAAAGGGCAACTCAGAGAAGCGATCACCAACTATATTGTAGTTGAAGACCATGTGGGGGAAGGGAGTTGCAGGCTGAATGAGGGCTAGAGACTGAGCACAGCGGCCACTCAACACCTTTATTGCAAACCACAACAGCTAATTAGAGAGAGAGAACAGAAGGGAATGCCCTGCCACAGTGGCAGGGTGGGTTGGGGGAAGATGGGATTGGGGAGGATGGGAGGGATGCTGGGTTTACTGGTGGTGGAGTATGGGCACTGGTGAAGGGATGGGTTCCCGAACTTTGTATGGGGGAAGCATAAGCACAGATGTGTATAAATCCATAACTGTATCCTCACGGTGGTTCACTAATTAAAAATAAATAAATTTATTATATATAAAAAAGAATAAATAAACTCTCAACAACAAAATTAATTTTCAACATTAAAAAAATAAAAAGTATGTTAATTCTGTTTTATGCATGTAGGTGTTTTCTTCCAGAAAAACTTCTGTGATATGCATTACTATCAGAAAAATGTTTCATAGTGGCTAATTAATTTTCTGACTCTACCTACTTGCGTTAATCTCCCCAGTCTAAAGAACTACAGGATATAGAATCTGTGTCAGACGAATGCAGGTTTAATACTTAAGATTGTTATTAGTTTGTCTTATGTATCTGGGTAGTAGTTGACTCAATTTACCTAACTTATTATGTTTTCTGAATATAAACTTCATTTTTTTCTGTATGTCCTACTGTGCCTATTTCACTAACAAATACCTGATGGTCAATTCAGTTTATTCAATTCTTGCCTGATTTAAGCATTAATCAAATATCCTTGCATATCACTTGAGAAAACATTGCAGCTATCTCTTTCTATTATTCTTTTCACTTAAGCATTAACATGTTTTCATCTTATTGGAAGATACTACTCAGTATCTTCAAGATACTACTCATGATTCAATAATGTCTCATCCTACTGGGGGTTGTTCATTGCAAGCGATTAGTATGGACAACAGAAACCAGACACAATCTTTTCATAACTATCTCATTATTGACTGATATAACCCTGGACATTTTATGTTCTAAAGTTTAGGTTGTATTTAGTACAATTCAGTTTGTTTAATGGCTGTGATCTGACTTTTTTAAAAAAGGTTTTTTGAAGCAAAAGATAAAGATGGTCATTTGTGGAGAATTGAGAAATGCTATTTGAAGAGAATCAGTATGAAGGCTTTATTTTATATGCTAGCTAGCCTGGAAATGCTTAGAAATTTTGAAACACATGTGATGCATACCATCAAATAGGGATTTCTGAAATTATATGCTAATTACTCATTTTAGGCTAGGTCTTTTTTTCTTTCCAAGCAGTAAATGATCCTAAACTCTTGTCTCGGTGAGGAGAAATGTAAAAAAAGAAAGAAAGGAAGAAAGAAAAGTCGGGGACTGTTAGTCACCAATAAAGAAATTGCCACTATTCTAAACCTGAGTAGAAATGAATACAATAAAAAAGGGACATAATGACAGATTTATAAAAGTAATGTTCCTTCTCATTATTAGTTTTCTGTTCTAATAGTTCTTTACCATAATCTTAAAGTTATGCAAAATATTATTTAAATGATAGTAAAGGATTCATTAGAAGATTAATAGTTCTGGTTTACCAATTCACTTACTAGGTCACTTAATTATTTAGTTCATTAATTCTGTAAATGTCAGACTTACCATGAACTCTAGTGATTTGCATAAGTAAAGTTATAGTTCTTTTGATAATCACAGTCAACTTCAAATAGAAATTTAGCATCATTTTTATATTTCAAATGGAATAAAATATTTTTTCCCCTCAGACCAATGAGGGAAATCAAATAGCTGAGAAATCAAAACAATATTATCTAGCTGTTCAGCTCCCAACTTTATCCATTAAAAGGACTATGGTGGGCAACTACAATGAAAAAAATATGCATAGGATGGATCAGAAATTGTTTTTGAAATTATAAATATGAATAACTCTACCTTTGGGACATATACTTTATTTTTAAAAAACATATTTATCAATGAAAGGACTACAATAGTCGGGATTCATATTATTTAATTTATTAAAAATGCCTATTCACTGGGAAGGCTGAAGGAAAAGTAACATCTCATTATCATAAGGGCCCTAGAACTGAGCTGGAAGTTCATTTATAATGAATATCATTTCCACCATGCTAATGCAGTCACTTCACTCTCAGGCACTGTTTACATTTAATACAAGTGAATCTATACAATATAAAATTGGTACATTATTAGATTTAACATGGAATTAGTATAAATAGCCACCAGCGATTATTTAAACTTCACCAGAAGACACTTGGACAATGCATGAATAAGATTTTCTTTTTTTTTTTCCTTTAAGCAATTGCATATTACCTAGCAAGTCTGAATAAGAGACACAAAACTCTTTATTAAATAACAATAATATTTTGGAACACTGGGCTTAAAGAGCACTTTTGCACACGCATTTTCCTGAGGTAAAATTCTCTCTAAGCCCTCCAACCCCCATAGAGAAATGAAACCATATCTTTGGGGTGTTTCTTAACCATCCATATCTTGTTTGTTCTCCACCTCCGCCCCACATTTATTTATGTATTCTCAGGATCTACATTAGATTTAGATTTGTTATGGAGGGTGCTGAATAAACAGGAAAAGAGCCAAATGCGGAAATAATATTGTCAAAGTTTCCTCCTTTCCCTTGAGATTGACACGTCCATTATGATGGCTTCCCTCTTGTAGAGAGAAAGTGAAGTTCTGGCAGAACACCCAGCGATGCTGTCTCCCACAGAGAAAGGACATCTCTTTCTGAGTAGACACCATACGTACCTCCTAGGACATTGGTGATAAGCTTACAGCTTCACTCCCCAGCCCAAATTCTAATCATGGGCTGGAAAGTTCTTGACTGGTTAGTGTCATTTCCTGAGTGAAATCTGACTCTGTCTGCAAGGAGAGGGGGAGAAATCAACATTAGAGAGAGACTCCAGTGACACTCAATAGTCCAAAGAAGATTGGGGTGGTTCTAGGTTGGAAAAAAATAAGACTCTTTTTTTCCATGTGTCATCAATCTGTAGAAAAATTATGATGAACAAACTGTTACAAGGGAATTAGCTCCAACAAACGTTGGCTCATTTCATCACCAAAGCTAAAACTAAAATCATGAAGTTTTCATTATGTCTACAATGTGGGTGGGAGGTATGTTGACCTTGGACGAACTGGGGGGACAGAGTTTGAAGGGTGATTCTTGCAGTGACCCATGCATTCATTGTTCAAATGTGTCTTGGAATATCAGAGTAAGTTTTTTTTTTAATCTGTAAAAATAAGATAACATTCATCTAAACATGGTTGTTTTGAGGATTCAGGTAATGTACAGGGAAGCATTTTGTACAGCTCAGACCTATATAATTGGAAGGTTTGATTATCTAATGAACCAGTCAGTTTTCCCTCTGCATGTCACACTTCTCCAGCCGTTTAGTCTTGTTTTCCTGCTGGCTTACCAAAGTAGCTTCCTGCTGTCTCATTACCACCTCATGTTTAACATGGCAAAGATCAAGATTTTAATTTTTTACTGGAATACTCTCTACTCTTCTCAACTCCACAGTCCCTGTGGGGAATATTACTTAAGTGCCAATCACCCTGAGTCTAACTTGCTTCAGAACCATCTCTTCCAGTCTCTCCATCCACAACCATGAGTTTGCTACATCTTGCTATTTTCTATGCAGCTGCTCTAATTTTCTAGCCTCCCCCCAAGCCTGAAAACAAATACCTAGTTCAGAGTTCTGTCATTTAAAGCATAAATTTTCTGGAACTTTTTCATCACCTTTGTGTGAGATCTCCCCAGATAAGATTGAAAAAAGTAAAATTGAGAAAGAGAGAAAGAAGAAGAGTGCTTGCCACAGAGGCAGGGGAGGGCAGAGGTGGAAACTGGCAACATTGGTGGTGGGAAATGTACGCTGGTGAAGGGATGGGTGTTGGTTGGAACACATATAACTGAAACCCAAACATGAACAACCTTTTAACTCTGTGTCTCACTGTGATTCAATAAATAAAGAAAAAAGAAAAAGTGGAATCGATGGATCATAGGACAGCTCAATTTTAAGTTTACTGAGATCTCTCCAAGCTGTTTTCTATAAGGGTTGAACCAGTCGACATTCACATGAACAGGGCTTGAGAATCCGCATCAGCACAATTTGTTCTCATTATCTTCTATAGTGCCATTCTACAGGTGTGAGATGGTATCTTATTTTCATATTAATTTGGATTTCCTTAATAATAAGTAATAGGGAGCGTGTGTTTATTGACCATCTGTTGGTCTTCCTCTGAGAAGTCCCTATTCAATTGCTCCCCATTTTTTTATGTCAAGATGACAGGCTGAGACTAGGGTGGGGATTTAGGAGAGGGAATGTGAGAAAACTAGTGGTTGAAAGTTGATACTGATGGTGGAATTGGTGATGGGACAATGTATGTCAAAAGCGCCACTATGAGTATCTCTGTAATTCATGGTACTTTAACAAAGTAAACTTTGGGGGGAAGAGGTTGAAAGAGTGAGCATGTGTGCCCACATGACAAATCTCTCTATATGCTCTACAAATTTTTCCTGGCTGCTTTACAATGATGTACGATGCTGCCACAAGATGACTGACATCTCGGACACACTGAAAGCAGAGCTGTTCTGCCAAAAACTAGGTCAGTGCACTTATTCTTTAAGAATTTCTCTTCTCTTTTCCTTTTTCTCTGGGAAGGATGGGCAGTAAAAGACGTAAGAAAGCTTCATAAATGGTAAGAACACCCAGAGTAAGTATCAATATTTGCCCTATTCCTCTAATAGGAAGGGAATGGGTACAGTCTAGGCTCAGGGTCAATTGGAAAAATAAAAAAGAGAGACAGCTATATTGTCCTTGAGTAAATGGTGGAAAGATATTACAATAATAGAGACTAATTCACTTTCACTTCAGAGAAGACAGAGAGCTAAGAGATAGAGAAGGATTGGTCCTAATCCATACTGAGTGTTATGGTGGGTATAATGACAATAACAGTTCATACGTGGTTAAGGAAAGTTTGACCATGCTACTGAGATGTATGAACTGGAGGTAGGGCATCTGTTAATAGTAAGCAGATAGATTGTGTCAAGTTAAGGACTGGTTAGGACATGAGAAAAGTTAGTACTAAGAATAGGCCATGGAGACATGCTAATGGCTCAGAATGTTATATACAGAGTAAAGGGCAGTGATAAGGTTAACATCGGTTTCAAAAAATGAAGGTAAGGATAGAGAAAACACTAATACAGATGTGTTGAACACTTGCCATGCATCAGGCACTCTGCTATATTCTTTAAATATTTTTAAAGTTATAGTTAAATATTTTTAGCAATTTAGTTAGTGAAGCATTATAGTGGTTGTTAAAGATGATTAAAGAAAGAAACTTAATCAGAGTCACAGAGAGGACAATTAGCCTCACTTCAAGCACTCAAAAATTGCTGCCAGATCTCAGTTATATTCTATGATCAGCATCCTTATAACCAGGTATGGCATGCAATACCAGGTTATTTTATATTTAAATGGACTATAACACAAAGAGATTAAATGACTTGTCCAGGGTCACACAGCTTGTTTTCTTTGAAGCTGGAGTTGACATTCAGATTAGCTTGGTTTCTAAACTAATCAAATTATACTGCAATAATGAGAAAAAAAGGATTGTTTGATCTTCAACCTCATATAAGCCTTTATTTACTAGCCTTAATTTTCAAATAGTTTTTAAAATTTAAGGTGTCATGATTTGCAAAATTGTTCATAGTAGAGTTTCAAGGTGGGATTGGTGTTGGAACATTAGCTATAATCCAGACATTAGTGGAAAATTTTCTAAAAGTGGGATGTGAATAAGGAGTGTTTTTTGTATTGGGTGAAAATTGGGAAAACCATGACACCCTTGTGCATTTACCCAGTAATCACTGTCAAAGACCAGAAAACGCAATGACTCTAATGCTCTTACACATCAAAACAGAAAACCTGTTCCTTCTAAAGTGCGTTCTTCACTTAAGGGACTTTAGCCAATAACTATTCTCTTTCTCCTGCAGTCTTAATAAAGAATAACTGAGTCTGAGGAATGTAGAGTTTTTCTGAACATCCCCTAGGGCAGGAGTAGGTAGAGGCAGGACAGAAAACTGTAACTATGACTGTGTGGTATATTCTTTTATCCAGTGAGTATTTGTTAAGCACATACTATGTCCTAGGGATGGAAAGATGAAAAATTACAGATGGGATTTCTGCCTTACCACTTGTCTGCATAAATTCGGGAAAATATTTCATTTCAGAATGTCTATTTCATCTCTTAAAATGGACATTAAAGCATGTTATGAAATTGTAGTAAGGATTAAATAATAGAATCAGTTTGAATGGCCTTTTGTTTAAGTAATAAATATAATACCCACAGACAAGTTTCACACATACACGTGCACAAATGTGCATATGCATGCAAACATACACTTACACTTAATACTTTGTGTCCAGAACCATAGCAGCTTCATAAATTTATAGGGCAGCAAGCTAAAAGGAAGGCAAAGTGCACTGAGAAATATGTAAATACATTTTTCTAAGTGATCAAATAGATTTTAATTATCTTGCCTACTTACTTCCCCAAAGGAATGCCTGGTTAACATAGAAGCTTGCATCATAGTGAAAAAGGTTTTTCAAACTAGGAATTAGTGAATTTTGAAAATATGTTGCTGGGCTTCTCCTCAAAAAAAAAAAGAAAAAATATACCTACCTATTTAGCAATTTCCACGTCTTATCTATTATCATTATGCAAGAAGCTAGTGGATGACCACCTGTTTAGCCACAAGGTGAATTGTCTCTATTTACATTGTTTAGCTAAGAAATACTTAAGACTATGCATATCCCCCTCCTGATCCCACTGGTTTGGGCCCAAAAGTATTCTTTTAATTCTATTGGACAAAAGTCTCTACACTGATTGGGTTATTAACACTTTGCCTGATTATTAAAAGTGACTCATCAAAGCAATTCTTTTATTTTTCAGACTATAAAATGAAGTGGAAGGCTTACAGTGTAAAGCATTTCTTGATAGCTTATTTTTTTCCTCTGCTCTTCTAAACTTCCTGCATCCGACTGTATCTCCCCAGTGCGCACTGAATCTTTTATGTTCTAGTATAGCAGTAACAAAGAAGTTCATAAGGATTTTATTGAAAAGTTTCTCTTCTATAAAAAGTGTATTCCTTAGGTAGTATTGCTCATTGCATTGCATTGAAAGCAGAGAGAAGATATGATTTACATTTGTGTTGTTTTTTTCTCTCACTTGCTGGGCTACCTTGAACAAGTTTCTTAACTTTGGGGAGACACGTCATATATTAGTGCATTTGGACTTTAAAATTTGTCAAATCAAAGACAGGTCAAGAAGTAGAATATTAGTTCCTCATGGGCTGACATCAAATTTACTTACATTTTGTTAAATCACTCATTTATTTAGAAAATGATCAACCTTACCTGGTTTGTTCCTCCAATTATATAGAGGCATAGTTCAAGCTAAATTTTTTTCAACAAGGAACATGGCTCCAGACAGCAAGGAAGCAGCCAGGCTGATAGGAGGAAACCATAATGCAATGTATTTAGTGCCAATACTAAAATCTGTGTGAATCATTTTGTGGGCAAGTGGAATGGCATGATTAATTCTGCCCAGAACAAGTAAAAAGGATGTAGGAATTTAGGCAAAGAAGAATATGGGCAAGGCACAAAAAGAAAATGAACAGAGATATTATAGAAAGATCCTAGTGTATGATTGCAGTAAGAAGAATAGATAGAGTTAAGGACCAGTTAGTCCCTGAAGACTTTATAAAGATGAAGTCAAATGATTGGCAGGGTGATTCTTGGAAGCTTTAGGAAAAGGAGAGAGAAAAAGAGCTGGAGAGATGGCAGATTAATTATTAAAAAAAAAAAGGTTTGAGGGTGGGAAAGGTAATACGGGAATTAAGGTTCTTACTTTGCATGTGGCCGACCCCAGTTTGATCACCAATCACCACACCTCATAGTCCTCAGGCACTGCTGGCCATGTCACTGGGAATACCTTCTGAGCACTGCTGGGTGTGGCACAAAAGCTTGATCTCCCTGTCTCCTCCCAAATAAACTAGTTTGATTTCCTTAAGTCAGGAAAAAGATCATAGAGACAGATAAGACAGGAGTAATAGCAATATAAAAATTGATACTGAGGGGGGGAATATTTCCAAGGAAAAAGTGCCAAAAAATCTACTTCCTGGCATTGAAGAGTGAGGGTGTAGGGAATGGATGATAACCCATCAGTAGCACTCTGTGTTTGTAGCTATCCCATTCATAGGGATGCTTCCAAGGATGCTTTCTTTGAAATGCTTCATCAAGCAGTTGACTTATGACACGACACTTGTGATTTTACATATTGAAATACATCTTATTACACTGTAGATTGCTTTCTTACTTTATTCCTTTTTTTCTCTTAAAATTTAGAATTAAAGCATTATTTTCATTTCTCGAAAAGTTATATTTGTAATGAAAATGTTATAAAAGATGTAAAAGGGTGTGATGATTCTGGCAGGGTGAAATTGCATTGAACTAAAAGAAAGAGAAGGCAAATTGAGAGCCTTGGGAAGTAAATGGTACCATGCTGTGTGTATTCCTACTGCGTTACTTTTTTATTCTATCTGACGATGGAGAGTTGAAATTTTTTTGTAAGTCAAAGAAGAAAATATATATGTATTATGTCATATACACACAGACATACACACATGCATGCACATACATATGTATAGATATAATTATCTTTAATATTTTAATTATTCTACAATGAACCCTTGAGGTCGGTTGTCATTTGGGGGCTGGGGAGATGGTGCAGGCATTGGACATATAACCTTTGTATGAGTCGTACCCCAGTTCAATTCTAAGTCTCGTATATTCCCCCAGGCACCACTTGGCATATAGCCTGTAACCATAAGGAAGCACCATGTCCTTGGGTTCTGACATGCAAACTTCAGGCTAAGTATTGCCTGGAGTGGCCGATGATCTCACTGAGCATTACATAGGAACCCCACTCTCACCAAAAATGAAATGCTAATGATTTTGTGGTTCTCAATTTTTCCTCATCTATATTGCACTTACTAAAATGGGGTGTGTGTCAGCTTGGAAGCTGACCTCACACGCTAGGTGAAGAAGCAGCTCTGACAGAGAAGGGATCACCAAGCAAAGGGTGCTAGGTGAGACCACAAGAGATGGGAGATACAGGCTGAAAATAGACTATAGACCGAACAAGATGCCTACTTAATACCTCTGTAGCAAACCACAACACCCAAAAAGAGAGAGCAAGCAAATGGGAATGCCCTGCCATAGAGGCAGGGAGGGGTGAAGGGGACAAGGTGGGGGTCGAGGGAGGGATGCTGGGACCATTGGTGGTGTAAAATGGGCACTGGTGGAGGGATGGGGTACTCGATCATTGTATGACTGAAACGTAAGCATGAAAACCTGTAAGTCTGCAACTTTGTCTCACGGTGATTCACTAATAAAATAAAATTAAATTTAAAAAAAACTTGCTATTTCAAAAATAAAACAAAACAAAAAAGCTTGCTATTTTATTGATATACTGTAAGCAGAAATTTCTCTTATTATATCATTTTCTAATTTTACATTAAAATAAGCATTCATACTTTTAAAATAAAAAAATGGGGTGTGTGTGTCTGTGTGTGTCTGTGTGTCTGTGTGTTTGTGTAGCATATGAGTTAGAACTCTCTTCTGCCTAACTTAAGTGTATGGATTTTCTCATGGCTACTTCTCTTGGTTTAGTCCCCCCTTTTTTTTTCAGTGTGTTGGGAATTAAACCCAGGATGTCACACATGTCACACATGGAAAACAGGTAATCCTCCTTCTGAGTTACCTCCCTAAACCTCACTTGAACTATTCCTTGACATGTCCCCCAATTCTTTGACCCTCATTGTGATAGTGACATCCACATTGTGCAGAGAGCCATACATTTTTCTCTTGTTCAACCTTAATCTTCTATCCAACAATATCATTATCTAACTAAGTGACAATATATCTAGCTAAGATATAACAATATCTAGTTAAGTGACTACCACTTAACTAGAGAATGACAATAGACTTCACATTCAAATGCGGGTTTAAAGAATAAGAAAGCACACTACAAATAACTATTTAGGGAGAATAAAAATAAAATGGACTATCCTGGCAAACCAAGATGCATATTCATCTTAAGTATGCATTCTAGGTGTGGTGAAAAATTTCAAATATTTTTCCTTAGTGAAGTGATCAAGCATTCTGTTCTTGATTAAATGGTAACTGAAAACAAGCCCTTCAGGTGAAAGGCTTTTTGAGGTCAGAGGCCATCTAATTCGCCTTTATATTCCCAGCATCTAATGCCGTAAACTATCACATTTGTGAAAGAGAGTTCAAGGCCAAGTCAAGACATTTGAATTTGCTTCTAATTAATCACTCCAGAACCAGTAAATCGTATAATGTTAGTAAGATGCCACGATTTCCTGGAATGGAAAAATATGTTTAGTATAGTTATATAAGTGGTTTCAGCTATACCAAGGTACATTTACCAAAAAAATAAAAAGAGGCTTTGTAGAAATGAAAGAAAATAGTCAAAAGCTGAGTCTTTAGTTACAACCCATCCTAAAGCTACAACCCTCAGGAGCACCACTTTCCAAACTTAATGTAAATGTGAACCCCTCAAGGTCCTCTTAAAATGTAAGTTCGGTTCTAGTTTGTAGTCTCGGGGACCCCTAAGATTCTATATTTTTAATTAGTGCTCAGGAATGCCAATGCTGCTGATCTTCAACCCACACTCTGAGCAGCAAAGGAATTAGAGTATTTCAAATCTACTATTGGTATTCATTTCCTGCTTTTAATGGTGTATTTTCCCCTCTGAAGGCCAACTACTGCTCTGAGGTCTTAAAATACTTCATTCATCTTTCTATACCCGGGCCTTAGCTCTGCACCTGGCATGGCCTAGCAAGTGGTAGTAGCTCAATTATAATTTTATTCATGGAATGAGAGAAAGTGTTGCAACTCCTGCCTCCTTACAGCTTCTTTACCCAGTAAATGGTTTCTTTCTTTGGATGGATCCAGTAGATGATTTCGTCTTGTCTTTGCATATAAAATACCTTTTCTTCATCATATTCTTTCCCTTTTCAAAACCAATTCACCTTTGGAAAACTGACATTTAATGTGAGTTGTTGTCTCTGTCTCCAGACTCTAGCTCGTATATGTAGCAACTTTAACCCTTGACTAGGAATGCTACTTGCAGTGGGGAAACCACTCTCTAGAGATTTGCCCATTCAAATTATTTTAGGCAATGGGAATTATATGATATGTGACTGATCGATTTTACTTAGCACAACAGAAACTGTATTTCTTGTTGAGTTGTATAAATTTATATTAATAATGTAAATTTCTGAAGTTGTGACTAACTCTTGGTCAGGATCTGAAAAAACCAAGGGGCATTTGGGTAGTTATTATAGAAATGAGACAATCATGAATAGATTGTTCACCTCCCTAAGTGTCCCTTAGGATGGTGGTGTGTGACATGACTTGTAAAATGTCTAGCCCCCTTGGTTCCACTTATCCAATGCCAGTTGTACCTCCAGTCATTTTTGCCAGAAAAAAATTATTGCTCTGTAAATTAAAAGCATGCCCTCCACTTGGACTACGAACCACTGCTTACAGTGCCTTAGGGATGAAGAACGTACTTTTCCTGTTCTGTCATCCTTTTACTATGATCTTGTTCTATTTCTTTTTATTTTTGTTGGCACCTACCCATTTGTTTTTAGATCATTTTGGTCTCTCCATTTGTTGGGTCCACCTTGATTCCAGTTCCTCTCGCTTGTTCTACTTAGTCAACTATCAAAATCCAGAATAAAATGAGTTCTATTCCACTTTAGCTTCTTATTTACCTGTCTTCCAGGATCTTCAAACTTGCTCCATTGCATCTACACAGAAGTTTGATTAAAGGTCCCATGTTCTTGCCCCGGAATCTCCTGATCCTTACTCTTAGTCCTCAGTTGGTTTTTCTGGGCCATCTCGTGGTGGGTTCTGCTGACTTTCAGGCTCCACTAAATGCAGGAATGCAGTCTTCTATGCCTCTCTCAGCCTCTGTGCATATAATAAATATTTGGTGGAATTTTCTGTCTTTATTCACTTGCTGAAAAACTTTGAAGCTTGTTTCAGCTCTGAGTTCTCTCCTGAGTTGCAGGTTGTTCTCTTAAATTCTAGTCTACCTTTAAACATTTCTATCTGAATTATCCCAAGATATATTAAAGGGGAACTATAAATTTTTGGATTGTTAAACTCTCTCCAAAATTTGCTCTTCCCATTCATTCACTCACATTTTCTTTATGATATTGTTGTATCTTTTCAGTTTAACTTCTGGTTGAACACACTACACTTAAAGCTTCCCTGACATCAAATAGTCCATGACTGCTTTTCTGGAACTGTGAACATTTTAGGTGGTCTTTTCTAGACTTTTGATTAGTTTTTGTATTTTTAAAAAAGACCTGTTTTATATGATATCAAATATATATTAAAAGATAAATTATAGTGACTAATTTTCTTATGCAATTTCCAAATGATTCTTTCTCTAGTCAGGAATTTCTTTTCCTTTTTTAGGGGAACGTGATGGGGGATTCTTTTTTGACTAGGTTTTATGTTCTTTGAACTGCTTTCTTGGTGAATGCAACATAAACTGTTCTTATTTTACGAGAAATATTGCAGTACTTTAAAAATATATCTGCAATAATGCTTGTGTGTCAAAGATCAATACATTTTCAAGAAACAGTATAATGTTGTGAGGAGGTGGATGGTTATTCATGGCAATGTGTATGATATTACTGAATTCCAATTCTGGTTCTGCTACTTATTTATATTTTCTTGGAAATGTGAACATCCAATTTAATCTCTCTCAGCCTCCATTTTCTTATGGCAATTAAGGTTCTATCCTATAGGGTTTCTAGTTAATTGTCTAAATATAGCTTCAAGCATAAAATAAAATGTGCTAAAATTTTATATATAAGTGAAACTAATGAAAAGTTTTAAGATAGGGACCTAAAAATCATGCATATACTAATACTGGAATAAATTTATAATTCTGACATGAAGTCTACATATTTTTTCTCCTACTCAGTAATACTGACTTGTATTTCAATTTATTACCTGTTAATTGATTGTAACCAGACAAAAATGTGACACTAAAAACTTTATTATTTGTAGACACCTTTCCCCAGGTGTCTTTATGCTCCGTGTCACTCATTTCTTTTGGGTAGCTGATACAGTGGCACCTTTGCAAGGAAGTTTTTCCTTGCCCTCATGGCCCTCATATCTAACTTATTCTAGCTTATTTTCCTGTATAATCTCCTGACATCGCATTATTTAGTATATGTAATGTACTAGACATATATTTAATGTTTATCATTCCTAACCAAAACTCATTTCCACTAACAAGTGCTTCTTTTGTTCACTTGTAGAATCATAGGTCCTAAAAAATATACCTGACACATAGAAAACTGTCCACTAAATATTTTTTGTATTGAACTTGTTTTTTTATGTAAAAAAATTGTAGTTGAGGTAACATGATTACATTGTGTTTATATTTATGCTTATGTTGCTGTTAAATTGTGTTTGTCAAATTTGATCCTGGCAAAGCTTTGTGACTACTAGAGGATAAGCATTGCTTTCCTCTTCTTACATGACAGACAAGTTCTTAGAAACCATGGATAAAATTCAAGGAATTCGTCAATTTGAATGGGGAAAACAATTCATTTCATTTCAACTAATCGCTCACTGAAATTTAGCATTTTTTTTAGTGGATGTAAGTAATTAGAAGCAAATGGCATTATAGGTACTATCATTTTGTGATTAATAGATATGACATATATTTTCATATCACATTCAGCTGTTGCAATTATCTTAAAATACAGTTCACATTCATCAGTACTCCAAAATTATGATATTTATAAGACCTGTCACTTCTACTGATATTTGTTATGATAAAGAAGCAAGTTTATTTCTCTATCAGGAAAAATTAATAATTGGGCTCTTCAAAATTCCATTATTTTATGCAATTAAAAATGTGCATCCTGAGAAAGCACCCATGGTCTTTGCTGGGTTATTCAAGGAATCCATTGAACACAGAATAAATGAAGATACGTTGGAATAGAAGTTCAGCGATTTGGGATTTGCTCAGCTCACTTAAATGGTAAGGAGCAATGACAGAATAGAACTCCAGTCAGGTCTATTTAATAGCATTGTTCTTCATCACTAGCTTTATGAAGAAATGAGTATACAAATGTGATGTAGCTAAATGTCCAATTCCTAGAGATTTTTAGCATGATCACTTTGAGATATTTATTTGATCCCAGTTCTACTATTCATTTTCTATACCTGCTACACAAATTTCAAAGTAGTCATTCATAAGGAAAGTATTCTTTTTTTTAAATTTATTTATTTTTAATTAGTGAATCACCATGAGGGTACAGTTACAGATTTATACATTTTTGTGCTCATGTTTCCCCCATACAAAGTTTGAGAACCCATCCCTTCACCAGTGCCCATTCTCCACCACCGGTACACCAACATCCCTCCTACCCTCCCCAATCCCATCTTCCCCCACCCCACCCTGCCACTGTGGCAGGGCATTTCCTTTTGTTCTCTCTCTCAATAGGTGTGGTTCACAATAGAGGTGCTGAGTGGCCACTGTGTTCAGTCTCTAGACCACATTCAGCCCGCATCACCCTTCCCCCTCATGGCCTCCAACCGCATTATACTTGGTGATCCCCTCTCTGAGTTGCCCTCTCCCCAGAATGTGAGGCCAGCTAAGGAAAGTATTCTTTATAGTATCACAATCCCGATCGTCTTACCAGAGTGTGCATCCATCAGCATTGCCCACTCCAGCCACATGAGCTACGATATAGAAAAATGTGACGATTAAAAACTAGTACCAAACTGAAGGAGTGCATCTCTCATAGGGTGACATTTATAGCTCTTGTTTGAAACTTTAACTTACTGGGTCGCTGGATATTTCATGGTTTGCATTTCTGATGTCTAAATTCTCATGAGAATAATAATTTTTTGTTAACCTCTGTTTCCGCAATTGTTCCATTTTGATAAAAGCGTTCTTTATTTAGTTTCAGTTATTTCATGGCATATTAATACTTAAATATTTGTCATGTTTCAGTGTTGATTTATATTTCATCATACATTATTTTTGAAGATATAAACTTCGTAATTACATATTAGATTTGAATAGGATATAATTTTTAAATGAACATGGAAATGCAAGTTAATAATTTAGAAACATACAAAATTTGAGAATAACACAAAATTTGAGAAACATACAAAATTTGAGACAGCATATGAATTATATGAATGCAAATATATATGTGTATATAGTGTTAAAAGGTGAAACTGATATTTGAACCTACATTACCAATTTCTAAGATATAATACTTTCATTATCTCCTAATAGGTGAATAAGTGTGGCAAGTGGGATTGTAAGAAGATGAAAAAAATAAATTTGAAAATTTGGTAAATACTGTTTTCAGTATAGTTATGAATATGCATTATTTCCCTTATTACATTAATTTATTCCTTGGAGAATGATTTACAATAGGAGCTCTTGGCCTTTGGTAGAAAAATGACTAAATGCATTTGCTTAGAGATTCTGCCTAAGTAGTTGTTTCAGTACAAAGGAAAGGACCAGAGTGATAGTCAGTGGGTAGGGCACTTGCCCTCAATACTGCAAGACCTGAGCTCGATCCCTGGTCCCCCTAAAGTCCTCTGAGTCTACCAGAAGTAATCTCTAAGCACTGAGCTAGTAGAAAACCCTGAGCACTGCTAGTTGTGGTCCAAAAACAAAACAAACAAAAAACAAATAAAGGGGGGACACTTTAAACACACCAATAACTTAAAGGATCCATCTGGGTTTCTGACCAGACATGTACTATTTCTGGCATAGAGCATAGTTGTTGCCTTGTGAGGATGAATCCCCTGTGTGATTGATGACTTGGCACATGTGAATTTCCCTGAAATAATTAAACTCCTCCCCATTTTGGGTAGTGGAGAGGGAACACACATGGTCGTGCTCAGGGCTTGTTCCTGGATTTGTGCTTAGAAATCACTCCTGGAAGGAATGGAGCACAATATGCAGTGCTGGGAATTAAATCTAGGTCAGCCACATGAAAAACATCTTACCTGCTATACTATATATCTGACCTTGGAGCACCCTTCTTACACAAACTTATCATGTGTTTATACATTAGCATTCTTACAGCCTTGCATAGTATATTATCTTGCTTGCTTTTTTCCCTAAGGAACACCAAAATAGTTTATTATAATATGACTTTACTTCTTGAGCAATGATCATTTTCCCTTTAATTTTTCCCATAGCCATTTCCTTTTGTTGATTTTTTTTTTTATTTTTTTGGCCACACCCGGTGATGTTCAGAGATAACTCCTGGCTCTGTGCTTAGAAGTCAGTTCTGGCAGGGCTCTGAGAACCATATGAAATGTCAGGGTTTGAACTCGGATCAACTGCATGCAAGACAAGTGCCCTGCAGTTGTACTATCTCACCAGCCTTTCCAGTCCATTTCTTTCAATATTCCATTTTATTCAGCAAGCAATAATTATTGTTGGTCACGGCCTAGTATTTCTTGATTGTGAGAACTACCCAAAGTGTCTTTAATACATTCTCTAGATCTTTTTATAACAGTTATTCCCACTCCAACCATCTTTATTCTCAGAGGACTGATACAACCATCTTTCATGCATTCCTTGGTTAACAGGTGATCATGGAGTGACTTCCACATGTAAGGCATGATGGAATGTCACATAACCATAAAGTCTCTGCTCTCAGAAAATTTAAAATTTCATTAAGTAAATGAAACCTATATTTATAAAATTATCTGGCAACTTTGTAAGACTTTTTGAGATTAATAGGAAAATGCAAGAGCAAAAATAGACCCGACTTCTTTTTTGGTGGCAGAAATCAGGAGAAAAGTAACTCTAGTCATAATTGGTGGGAATTTAAATTTGAAAACAGTATGGAGATTTCAAAAAAACTCCAAAATTTCCAAAAAAAAAAACCATAACTAATGCATAACCTGTCAATTTTACTTATAATTATCTAATCCAAACCCCCCACAAATATACCTATTAAAAATATGGTAAATGTAAATGCACTACTATGATCAATGCAGCACTACTTATAATATCCAATATATACAATATCCAAGGTACAGAAACAGCTTGCATGCCCATTGGCAGGTTAGTGAAAAAGATTGGTGCAGACACATGGTGGAACACCATTCCCTCATAAGAGAAGATGAAATTTTGCATTTTGCTACAAGGATGAAACTAGAAGAGGGTATTAAGCAAAGTAAGGAGGAAAACATATATTTGTTTATCTAATTCACACGTGGTATATAAAGAAGATGCATGGGAGTAGCTATTACTCAGTGAAATGGATCCCTTTCAACTCTCATGAAAGAACTGAGTTTATCATGGTTGAATCATTGAAAGGGTCCAGAGGTCTGGGTAAGGAGATATTGATGCTTTTGTGGATGGTAGATATTCTGTGGTAAAAATGTACCCCTAAGGAAGATAAATATCCATACTATCATAAACTAATGTTGCTGCAATTAAAAAGTTAATGAAAAGTAATAAGAAGCTACTTGAGTTTGAAGGATCACTGTAAATTGACATTAATTGTGAAATATTCCTAGAGAAATAAAAAATATTTCGAGCTGAAAATTCTAATCTAGGAAGAATAGAGAATTCTGCCTAGTGATTATGACATATATAATTCTGACTTATTTAAAAATGTAATAGATTATTGAAATAAGTTTATTTATAAAATTAAAATAAAATATGACCATAGTCAACTATTATAAAGCCCATTTACCTTTGGAGTTTTACGATCAGACCAACTCGGAAGGGTTTCCTGGCCTTTACCTGTCACTTTAGAATAACCCCTGTGTGTTGTTCTGTATCAAGAACTTGACCCTCTACCTAGGGTTGTGTAGTTTAAAAGATGAGAAAGTATAGATGAAGTCTATGCCCAATGTTGAAAGTAGCAAGGATAAGTAAGTCTTATCTGCACATTGTCAGAAGTTAATACTTTTGATTTTTTTCTTTTAGGAGAAGACTCAAGCAAGTACAGAAATGGGGAAAATGAGCTTTTAAGTAGGTGGTGGGAGAAAAAACATACTGATAAAAATTATAAACAATATCGCAGGGGACCTTTACTAAGCAAGCTCCGTGAATAACCAGGGAGGCATGTTTACCAGAAGAAGAAAGATTGAGCTGGCTGGCGCCTCTTAAATGTGCACGCTCAGGAGGAGTTCAGGACACACATGTGCTTTTGTGTGTGTTTTCTCAGAGGACAGTTTCTAATCTCAGCACTGTTTTCAAGTGGGTGAAGGTATGGGATTTCTATAACGGGTACAGATATGTAAAGGTCCATTAGGAAGTTATCTGATATTTAAATGCAAAAGTGCAATTAAAATCCCACTACCCTTTTCATAGTTTGTTTTTACTTGAAGCAGTTGGGAATTAAAAACAACTGAAATGGGGGTTTTTTTTCTACTTTTTTGGTAAAACTTTCAAGAAGTTCAATTTTGGACTAAGCCCAAACATAGAGTCAGTAAGCCAAAAATGGACTATTTTCACAAAGAGTTGAGTGATGGAAAGCAGAAGCTGTCATGGAAAGTGTTATGTGAATACTCTCATTAAAAAAATGGCTGTGGACTGGAAATAGGTATTTCTTTACCTTTTAAGAACTTTGGCATATTATTTCCCTTTGGTGGATGATCTTTTGAGCTAATTTGCCTACATTCCAAATATTATGGGTCTTGTGACAGTATTCAACATATATGTTTTTTTTTACAAGACCCATAACCCCGCCCCTACCCCCACCTCTACATCCTGGGCTGTGGGCAGATTCTGGACATGTCTCAACCAAAAGTCAAAGTGGCTGTTAAAACTCCAGATGCAGTGACTGTCTAATTGACTTTGATTGACAGGACTTTATGCTGTCTAATTCACCTTTTTTAGTATTGTATAATTCATAATTTGTGAATATAATTTATAATCTTTTGGTTTACTCTAAAATATTATAATAAGATATTCTAAGAAGGACTGAACAAATTATTTTAATAATTTTCCAAAACTAAAGAGTAGTGATTCTCAAAGTGGGATACCCAAGCTTTAATATCATTGGGAATTTGACAGAAATGCAAATCCTTACCCTCAAACCAGGTTTTTGGAATTAGAACCTCTGGGGCTGGAGCAAGTAATTTCTGATTTACATGCTGTTGGTAGAATTTGAAGTTTAACATTAAGTAGTAATACTATAGAACAGAGAACCAATGTTATACAACAGAAGAGTTGCTGGTACACTGCGGGTAAAACTAGAATTTTTATTACTGAAAAGTCTAAATATCTTTAAAAATATGTGGAGAAAAATTGACTGCTTACTATTCTGTAACAAGCTATCTTCTGATCTGAAGGACTGAAATACCTTCACTAACTCATTCAACATGCTTATTTGAGAACTTCTTAAATGATCATTGTATATTTGCCTGTAATACAGAATGACTGATATGGTTTTTATTAGTTATTTTCTAGATGATAGTTTTGGGTGTAGTGCAACTTAGAGAAAATTTTTTGTTCAGTTGCACAAAACTCTAAGATGATCCCTGTAACTTTAACACTTGAGAAATATTCTCAAGTAAGGATTAATGATAATATAAACAATAACTGAAAATTATGGGATTACTCCACTTGAAAACAATCTTCATTCTGTCACTTGTACTTTTGTTCACATAAAACCTGAGGAATACTGTCTGATAATATCTATATTTTGATAGATATAGAGAGATAATATCTGTATTCTGATAGATATACACCTTATCTTATTTTTAACAAGTACTATTCTATTGTGTTGAAACTCCAATTTTCCGTTGATATCTGCTGCCAAAAAGAAGTGAAAGAAAAGCAGAATTGTCCCCATAGAAGAGCTTTGGTTAAGAAACTGGGAAGTACAATCTGTAGATTAGCTCCGGCCACTGGCAATTTTTAAATGTGAATGCACTTAACTACTCTGAGACTCTCTTATCTCAGTAGTGGAAATTAAGAGATTGAATTTTATCCCCCCCCATTCTGTTTTAATTAGTTATTGTAGTGTTATATGATCATCAACTCAGTGGCTTAGAATGGCAACCATTTATAATTTCTCATAAGTCTGCAAGTGCTTGTGGTAGCTGCACTGACCTGTGATGGGTTTAGGCCATCTCAGTTTTTGTCACTGCTAAAACATAGTTGCTGAGAGCTGACTGGGTTTGGTTTGGTTTCTGTGTAATATCTCATCTTCCTGCAAGAGACCTTGTCTTAGTCTCAAATTCATGGCATAGTTCAAGAAAACATGCAGAAGCATGCAGTCTCTCAAGACAAAGATGCTAAATGAGTACCACAATAGAGCTACCCTACACTATTGGTCAAAGGAAGTCACATCCTGGGCTGATTCAAAAAGGTAGGGAAATATACTCCACCTTCCATGGAAGGCACTGCCAAATCCTAAGGCAAAGTCATGCTACAAGGAGACTGTCAGTTGCATTTGCAATCTATCTACCTTCTTACTTTCAAAACACTGAGAAATACCACGAAATACATTCAATTTCATGCTACTGAATGCTCATTGGGGGGTGTTTTAGGTATACAGAAATATTTAGGAAAATGGAAGATACACAAAGGATATAACATATTTATGAAAACTGGAGTAAGCATGTTTTAAGCAAGGCTTCTCTTTAATTATTGTCTGAGTTTCACATAAAGTCTGCTTCATCAACTGGATAAATATTTGACTGCTGTTCAGTAAATTGCATTAGTTTACTTTAACTGTATGCTCAGCCTTATTCAGGCATCCTACATTAGGCAATGTAGTGTGTAATGCATCTCTGCAGGTGACCAGAGCTATTCTCTGTATGAGGTAAATTAAAACTCATATTTTAAAAATTAAACATTCTTGCACTTCATGATTTCAATATTTAATTATAACCTGTGTCAAGGCCTAATCTCTGACTGAGTCAGGCATGAAATTAATCAAAAAAAAAAAGAGGCAAAAGCTTAGCAATTCCACACTGTAAAAATAACGTGGTTTTTTTCAGTCACATGTGATGTTTGTATCAGTGTTATGAAGAGGACCCCAATATCCAGCAGGTCAGTAGACTAAGTTACCATAGGTGGAAACACTGACCTATTCGGATAAGTCAGAAACCGGAAATGTTTAATTTTAAAATTTAACTGGGAACCAAACCTTTGTTCCCTCTCTCCTGCTGTCCCACAAATGGTAAGGGGGCTAAAGCTGAAGGGATAGTAAAAGGGTTAAGTGGCTTGCTTGCATGTACTTGACATTGGTCTGATCTCCAGCACTGCATATGGTCCTCTGAGTACAGCCCACACTGATCCCATATTTCAGAGCCAGGAGTATGTGCTTAGCACTTTGCGTGTGGTCCTTAAACAAAATAAGAAAATGGAAAGAAGTTACTGATCTACTTGAATAGTAGAAAGTTAAGAGAGGTAGCCCATAGAAGACCCCACGCCTTCCCTAGAAAGAGATATGATCACTCAGGCACTACTAGGAGAAATTCTCAAACATAGAACTGGTAGTAGCCCCTAAGGAATGCTGGAACATTTAGAATATAAAATATCACTGTATCACTGTCATCCTGTTGTTTGTCAATTTACTCGAGCAGGCACCAATAACATCTCTATTATACTCAGCCCTGAGATTTTAGCAGCCTCTCCTTACTCGTCTTTCCCAACGATTGGAGGCTCTTTCAGGGTCAGGGGAATGAGTCCTATCATTACTGTTTTTGGCATATAAAGAATATAAAGTATACAAAAAAACCCACAAAATAATTAGAATATAAAATTAATGTGTTCACTATCTTGGGTAGAATAAAAATAAAATATATGCAACAATTCATTTGTTACCATGCCATGTTTATCCCTTTTCATATATTCAAATTGTTTTTAAATATCTAAATTGTATTAATAATGCATATCAAAATTTCTAGGAATACACAGGGTGGAAATCACAAATATTGATAGACTATTTACAGAGACATTTATAAAAACTTACAGAGAACATCAGAAACTTTAAAAGAATGAACAAATTTTAAAAACTGGTATAGAACTATAAGAGTATATTGATCAAAGGATGTGGAAAATGTACCACCTGTATCACCTGTCATCCTGTTGATCATCGATTTGAATAACGTCTCCATTCATCCCTGTTGCATGCTTTTATCAGACTCTCCTTACTCGTCCTTCCCAATGTTGCCATATTGGAGGGTCTTTCAGGGTCAGGGGAATGAGGCCCATTATTATTACTGTTTTGGGCATATCGAATATGCCACAGGTAACTTGCCAGGCTCTGCTGTGCAGGTAGGATACTCTCGGTAGCTTGTCAGGCTTTCTGAAAGGGATGGAGGCTTTTGGGGTAGCCTATAATCACCCTTACGGGTGCTCCCAGCCTACCAAATGCAAGATTTTGGTCGTCTGGCATGTTGTTGACCAAATACTGCGTCTCTCTCTTCTGGGTGCTTTGTTTTATAGGCCCAGCCCGGATCCAAGCAGGCTTGGAGGTTTCAGCCACAGGTCCTGCATACCTGGGTTCCTCTGTTATTTTTTTCATGCATGAGGCTCATCCTAGCATGTGGAGAGTGGCCTTGAGCATGGCTGTGGCTGGGTTTTGGAGGTCTTCGGCTGCTGGGGCTCTGTTTGGGGCGGGGAGGGTAACTCAACCCGCCCCCCCCCGCGCCCCTCAGAGGGACCCCTGGTGAAGACAGCCTGGCTCCTGGCTCTGGAGCAGAAGGGTGAAAAACATAATGAGATTGATTAGTAGAATTAACATTAAATCAGAGATTTAGCAACAACATGAGCAGGTTGCCAAGACATGGTAATGAAACAGACAACTTTGATGGAGATTTCATTATTTTTTTGATCACAAGAGAAGGTGAACCAAAAGATCTTAAAAAATTGACAGCATGGGGCTGGAGTGATAGCACAGCGAGTAGGGCACTTGCCTTGCAGGTGGCCGACCCGGGTTCGATTCCCAGCATCCCATATGGTCCCCTGAGCACTGCCAGGGGTAATTCCTGAGTGCAGAGCCAGGAGTGACCCCTGTGCATCACCAGATGTGACCCAAAAAGCAAAAAAAAAAAATTTTTGACAGCATGAATCGGGTTTAATTGTGCATTTTTTGTTTCTACAAACTAGTAACACATCCTCTACTTTTATATTTTAGGGGAGATGTTTGGTTGGGGGGCCACACCCAGTGGTTTTCAGAGAGAATTTCTAGCTCTGTCCAGGAATGACATTTGGCAGTCCTCACTGGACAATATGCAGTCCCGGAGGGTTCATCTGGCTTCATGACCTCTACAATAGCGGGCAAGACAAGTGCCTTACCTCCTGAACGTGGCCCCATCCTCTGCTTCTAAATTGGATAGTAAAAAAAAAACGTTCTGATTATTCTGATTATTAAATCCAAGTGACCATCATGGCAGATGTGACAATTATCAGAGACAATGATGCGATAGCTGCTTTTATCTATCAAAATAAATCTTTAATTGTGATCAGAGAGATCGTACAGTATAGTGGGTAAGGTGCTTGTCTTGGATCCCAGGCACATATATGGTCCCCTGAGCACATATATGGTCCCCTGAGCACTTCCAGTGATGATCCATGAGCAGGATCCAGAGAAATACCTGAACACTTGTAGGTGTGGTACAAAATAGTTTTTTTTAATTCCTTTATAGTCAATATATGTAAAATTATTTGTCAAAAATTTGTGCCCCTTAATTTTATTAGAGAATGGAATTGAATAGGAAATATTATATTGTGATGGATGCTATAGCAATATATTTACTCAGGAATTTTTAAACCCTATGAGTTGTATTTTGCAAGTGAGAAAATGAGATCAAAGATATTAAGAAACTTGCACATATTTGCATAACAGTAAGTGAAGAAGTGGAATCCAACTCTGGTTTATCTGATTTTACAGTTCACATGGTTCATTACTTCCCAGTGCTGACTCCCAGTATTATTTCTTTAGTAAAATAAACCTTCTAATATAGAAAACATAACATTCACACTTAATCACACAATGTTGGAAAATTCTAGTGCCAAATCCTAGCACAAACAGTTTAGAAAAAAACAGGAAAGAGGATTGAAATAGATTAAAAATAACAAAAAATAAAGGAGTCAATCCTTTATCAGTTTAACAATAAAAGCACCAGCTTTCACACCTTTGCCATTTTCTCTCCAAGAACATGTTGCTCAGATCCTGCTTTCATAACTATTCCTTTTATTCAAATTCACGGTCAAGAATATCTGCATAAACATACAAGATTTTGCAGGTGTTTTATTTGTAATTAATATTAAACTTAAAGCTGCAGGTATTCATTGCATACTTTCCTACTTAGAGTATCAGACTGTTACTACTTAAAGCTGCTGGAATGATTTAGAGAAATCTAGAGGAAGACCCCAAATTCTGTTGTAGTTCAGACCAGTGATTTATGTCTTTCTTTCAGTGATTTACAAATTAGGATTATTAACCCTCCACAAATTTCTGATCCAAACTTTTAGTTTTCTTCATTTTAATTAGAAATAAAGTTAAAATACAAATGTTTTATTTATTTGTTAGGTCAGTAACTCTGAAATTTAAGTTTCTACTTACTGATGGTTTACACCAACTTATAAATTCTCTAGTTGTAATTAAATAGCAATTAGTATTTAAAAAAGTAACAGTATTGCAATTGTAACAGTAATGAAAAAGAAAAAATAAGGGAAAATATAATAGAATATCCAAGTAATAAGGGTAAATGTTATTTCAGATCAAGAGAGACATACATCTACACGTGTATCTGAAACTGAATGCAAAACATATTCCTTACTGTGTACCATAGTTAAACATTGAAGTCAATGTAGGAGGATTAACTAGACCTTATAAGGTCCGATTTACATATATTTAGGTCATTTTTAATCAGGTAAAATTATAAAAATACTCTAAGGCCAATATATTATTATTTTTTGGAGATACTTAAATAATCATTGGTCCGCTGAGAAATCTAATTAAGAAGCTGATAGAGATTGTTCACCTCTTCTAGTTTCAACTTATTCCTGTTCTAATTGCTGACAGTACAGCCGTCTTTTTTGAGAGGCTAAAGTGTTATTGCCTTTACCCACTCAATTTAATCTATTAAATGAGGAGGTAATGGTCAATTTTTGCTATTAGACAGAAAGAGTTACATGTAAAAACTTCATTTTTTTCATTAATTATTTTGACTTTTTGGAGACCCAATTTTAACATTAGCTTTAACCAATAAATGTTTATTGGTTTAAACCAATTGTTTAAACCAATATGTTTAAACATATTCATAACCGTTAATACTTTTAATTTTTTTAAAGCCTGGAACTCTGGTATTTGTATTAAAGCAAAAAATGTCAGTATCACTCTGGACGCCATCAAAATGTCGTCAAGCCCTTCCATGGATCTCTATGATTCAGATTTTAAGCTGAGTGTTTGAAGCCCAGAAACATGTTATTTATAAAACATACTATGTAATTGCCAGCATTGGATAAACTTGTGGGAATACTATGTTTCTTTTTTGTATTCTCACCAAAAAGCCTTTGGAAACAAATTTTATTATCATCTTCATTTTACATCTACTTTAGAGGTGAGGAGATAGAACCTTACATGGGTTAGAAAATCTCTCTCTCTCTTTCCCTCCCTTCCTCTCTCTTTCCCTCCCTCTCTCCCTCCCTCTCCCCCTCTCTCTCTTTCTCTCCTCTTGCTATTCCAGGGATAGAACTTATGTAGGAAATTCAATTGAGATGCCAATTTTTACTATAGAGCAGATTCAGTAACTAAGCCAATCAATCCTCTTTACTTGTATATTTTACTTAAACTCCTAAGCTATAGCTTGGAGAAGAGTCTTGTGTCCTAACCACCTTTTCTTCCATCCCTTTCCACCATCAAACACTGGTTTTAGAAGAGACAATGCCATCTCCTTCTTAAGTTAAGGAAGTATGGTCCCTTCAAAATCTTAAAGACAGATTTGGTGATAGTTTTAGTATGTTAATGACACTTTGTAGTACAAATGACAGTGATGATTGTGATCCCATACCCCTCCATCTTTCATGTGTCATTATCACCAAGGTTGTAAAGCAACGTTGATCATTGAAGCTTCAAGGATGCTACACATAACTGGTATTTTACATGGTGCAAAAAGTTTTAATCTGTTGCTATAGAACCTGGAAACAGGAAGAAAATACTAAGTAAAAACTTACCTAATCTCTTTTTGCTATCATAATTAACAAATTATTTTCAGGCAACATAGAATCCGCCCCCCCTCCCGGCAAGCTACCTATACTCTCGGAGTATCCCACCTGCACGGCAGAGCCTGGCAAGCTACCAGTGGCATATTCGATATGCCAAAAACAGTAACAAGTCTCACAGTGGAAACGTCACTGGTGCCCAATCAAGAAAATCGATGAAAAACGAGATTACAGTGCTACAGTGCTATAGAATTGGCACAGCAGGTAGGGGGTTTGCTTTGCATGCGGCCAACCTGAGTTCGATTCCTCCGTCTCTCTCAGAGAGGCCTGTAAACTACTGAGAGTATCCCACCCTCACAGCAGAGCCTGGCAAACTTCCCAAGTCGTATATGATTTGCCAAAAACAGTAACAACAAGTCTCACAATGGAGTCATTACTTGAGCAAATCAGTGAACAACTGGGCATTAGTGACAGTGACAGTGGCAGTGACAACATAGAATACGGAGAGTTCCAAACCTGTACAATGTTCCTTACACTTTCAGTGTTGTTTTACATTGCTTCTATCTAGTTCCAAAATATTTTTATTACTTACAAAGAAAATATTGTACCCATTAAGCAGTTAGAATTTATTCATCTTTACCCAACTACCTGGAAGCATTAATATGCGCCTATTCTGTGCATGTCACTTTAGAAAACAAGATACTATGAGGGGTCTGATTTCTTTCACTTAGCACTTTATCTTTCAATGTCATCCACATTGTACCATATATCAACAACAATTCATTTCTTCTCATGAGATTATTTCCATTGTGTGAATATAAAATATTTTGTCCATCCATCATTGGCACTTTGGGTTGTTACCACATTTTGGCTATTATGAAACATGCTGCTCTGAACTTTTGGATACAGAAATTTGCTTCACCACCTCTTTTGAACATATACCTAAAAGTTGAGTATCTGCAATATACGATATTCTATATCAAATTAAAAAAATACTCATGGGGTATATGTAATACCTGAGTGTGTTTTAGAGCTCAGAGTTATATTCAGTGGTGCTTGAGGACCTGAAAGTACCCAGAACTGGACCCACTAAGTGTTTTATGTTTTCAAAAAGCACCAAATCACTTTCCATAGTGTCTGCTCCATTTTACATTCCCACCAGCATCTATTGTTGGGAATAAATAAATCGGCTCAATTTCACCTCCATCTTTTCCAAAACTTTTCATTTTTTTCTTAATTATTTTGTATTCTAGTTATTCTGTTGAATATGAATTAATAATCGTTGTAGCTTGTGATTTACATTTTCCTAACAGCTAATAATCTTTAGCATTTTTTCATCTCCTTGTTGGCCCTTTGGATATCATATTTACTTGAAAAGCTCATTCAAATCCCAGATTTAACTTTTGGATACCTTTCATATAATTATAGGAAGTTTTCTTTTTTTTCATTTGAAATAAATGAGTTGCCTTCATTTGCAAATGATAAAAACGATAGCTGGCTACCTAATACCAGGAATATTGCTAATAATCTAAGTACACTGGATCTTTAATTTTGTTTATCCCTCCATTTTAAAAACAAGAAAACAAAGCTAGAAAGGTTAAACTGAATGTGTTTCATGATAAATGAAGAAGCTGGGGTTGATTTCAAAGTCAACTCACTCTGCTTTGAAAGTTGTAGCTCATCTCTAAGGGAAGTGGAAGGTTCCCAAGCAGTGCTCAGAGGACCCAGGAGCTATGTTAGCTTTGTTCAGTCCAGTGTGTGCTTCTGGTGTTTTAGTGCTTGGCCTACCAAGGTGTGTTGCTTGGGTGCAGTGGTGCTGAAAGGTCTCTTTTGCACTACTTTAGGGAAAGATGGTATGAAGTGCTGGGGATGGAATACAGAACTCTCACCTGCTAGCCATCTCCATGGTCTGTGAGTATCCATGCTTTTAACCTCTGCATCAAGGGTCTAAACATTTGTTTACATCCATTTAATATACTGGAAACTTATTTTTAGCTCTATATAATGTCATATATTTTAATAACAACTTTAAGTAACTATTAAAGATGTAATTTCCCATATTTTATTTAAAGAATATCATTAGGGGCTGGAGTGATAGCACAGCGGGTAGGGTGTTTGCCTTGCATGCGGCCGACCCGGGTTCGATTCCCAGCATCCCATATGGTCTCCCGAGCACCGCCAGGAATGATCCCTGAGTGCAAAACCAGGAGTAACCCCTGAGCATTGCCGGGTGTGACCCAAAAAGCAAAAAAAAAAAAAAGAATATCATTAAAATTACAATGACTGGATCACACTTTAAAATGTTTCCAAGGACTTTCCACTGCTGCACGAGCACGATCCCAGAGGCCAACTAAACTACTTTGGGCACCAGCAGCTCGCAGAAATGTCTCTAGACTGTGAACTGAGTCACTGCCCCATGCGGCACTGGGGGGGAAGGGTTTTTCTCTCTCGGCCCTTCCTTTCAGAGCACAGCATGGCGATCACTGCTTTTTTAGCACAAAATGGAGGTACGAGCCCAGCAGCAGCAACGGGACACGCAGGAGATCCTGGGATGTGGGTGGGTGGTACCGGCCCCGCCCTCCACCAAGATTTAAGCTCAGTAGCCACACGTGTGTGGCCTTTCCACTGCTTCACGAGCATGATCCCAGAGGCCAACTAAACTGCTTTGGGCACCAGCACCTCGAAGAAATGTCTCTAGACTGTGAACTGAGCCACTGCCCCATGCGGCACCAGGGGGGAAGGATTTTTCTCTCTCCGCTTTTCCATCTTATGAGCACCACAAAAGGGAAGTAAAAGCTTGTAGTGATGCAATTTCTGGCAGAAAATTCCCTGGACTTTGTTACTAAAATACAGAAATTCCAAACCGTGTGACCTCATATCTCTTAATTGTCAGCAATGTAAAACATTATCAAATGGTTCCTTTTCAGCAGGTCTGACTTTGGGGGGAAACTCCAAACAATAATAGTGAGTTTTTTGTTGAAATATGGAAGGTAATCAAAGTAAAGTAAAATCTATCAACTACTAAAAAAAAAATCTATCAGCTACACAGGAGGGGGTAGGGGTGGGGAGGAGGTATACTGGGGCTCCTGGTGGAAAATGTGCACTGGTGATGGGATCGGTGTTGAGCATTGTATAATGGAGACTTAAGACTAAAAGCTTTGTAACTTTCCACATGGTGATTCAATAAAAAATTAAAAAATTAAAAAATTAAAAAAAATGTTTCCAAGGTACTCTTAAATTCCATAGTAGTATGGTACCCAGAGACATTGATTTTAAAAATTCATGAACAATTCTTTCTTTTTTTGTTTGAAATTGTACTTTTATTACATTGCTTTTCGAGCATGTCATCAAAATATTTTTTTCATGCTCAAAAATCTTTTATTGGTCATCCTCTCAAAGTTTCTGTATCAAAAATATAAATATAAGTTAAAATTGAACTTTAAATACTTATAACTATTAATGTGACTATTAAATTTTCCTATGAGTTAAATTATTATTGCAATTGCTACAAACAGTTAACTAATACCATCAATACTCTATTTTAGATTTTGGTAACTTATCATAACTACAAAAATTTTGAAAATACAAAAATAGGATTAATATAGTTCCTTGATTAAAGTAGAGTTTGGTCATTGACTTTTCACTTTTCTTTATCATGCAAGAATAACTTTTTTGTGTGTTTGTGTGGTAAATCTGGGGAGTTAATTTGACAGAAATTGTGGGAAAGGAAATAGTGTGTTCTGCCTTCAACATGAGTGTAAGGTTTTGGAGCTGGTCAACTTTAAGAAAGATTACATACAGAAATAGGGGATTTGGAAATAAATAACTTAAAAATTATTCAGACATCCTAACCTTTGAAGAAGCTTTGTGTATTTCTAGATTTAAAAGCTTACACCAAATTATAAAATTTTAATATAAGACAAGTCTTCTAAAATCACCAGTCTAATCAAGTAGCAGACTCCAGAAAGAAATAACTACTGAACAGTATGACTTAGTATGTCTGCTAAGAGTCTTGCACAATTGATATTGTTTAATTGTTAAAAGAATTTTTCAGAGGTAGGATTATTCTCACTCAGTATACATAGCATAAAATTTGTATGGATCATGAAATTATTAAGCTGTCAAGCAAGATGTTAAACTCGTTTTGTTCCTTCTTTTTCCTTAATTTACTAGATTGATATCAACTAAAAGAAATTCAATTCAACTCAAGTAATTCTTGTCTGAATTTTTTTTTCTTTTGAAAACTTTTACACTGTATCACTGTCATCCTGTTGTTCATCGATTTACTTGAGAGGGCACCAGTAATGTCTCCATTCGTCCCAGCCCTGAGATTTTAGCAACCTCTCCTTACTTGTCTTTCCCAATGATTGGAGGCTATTTTTCAGGGTTAGGGGAATGAGACCCGTTGTTGTTACTGTATCTGGCATATTGAATATGCCATGGGGAGCTTGCCAGGCTCTTCCATATGCAAAGGACTTAAGAAGAGAAAAACAATATTTACAAGTCAATAGAGCACAAAGAAAAAAGTTACAAGTAAACACAGAGGAATGGGAGCACTTTGATGGGAGTAAGCCAATAAACCTCAGCACCCTCTGGCAAGGCAGGAAGCACAAACCAGAGTTATTCTACACTCACTGATTAGGTCACTAGAAAAATAAATTAAGAATTATCTTTCTAGCATAAAACTTTTACAATAATGTTATTTTGCCATTTATTTATTTTTTATTCGCAAGGACACTCAAGATTTTCTGCTACCTGTAATTAATAGATAATAAGGAGGAAAATGAGGGCTGAAAATGTTTTGCACCCAATATTTATCAACAATAGAAAGATGGGTAAAAACCCCTATAATTTTCAACGGGTGTGGAAATAGGGGGTCCCTAGATCAGACTTTGCAGAACTAGAAGATTGAGACTCAGATTTTACCCAGGAGAGGTATAGGGGCAGTTGTCTGTGGTTAGAGGAGAGGTAGTAAGAAGGGTCACTGCACAAACACATTTTCTTCTTCTTAAGTAAGATAATTGTAAGACCAAATGACCAAACTGTGGGATAATTTCATTTCTCACATGGACAAGATTTCATGTTTTTTAAGATAGAGGGTTGATTATATAATTTATTCATGAGTTCATGAGTTTTAAGGTGTTAGGTTTAGCCATGATTCTATAAATAGAGTAATAAAAGCACAGACCAACACCTTTCACTTTTCCTGTAAGTAACTTCATGGTCAGATTTATCTGGTATACTGAGCAGAAAGCCATTTTCTATCACATAATGAAAATATTTGGAAAACCACTAGAGCAATGAGAGTTATAGAACTCTTAAAAACTGTAATTGTCTTATTCCATTATTAGAGTGAAAGGATTTGGAAAATTTTTAGTGTCCAAGTAAATGGCAACATATCATTTTGAGATTACTAACTGATTGTCCCACCCCTTTACATTTGCAGTGCGATGAGATTAATGGGGTGGGGGGGGGGGAGAGAGGGAGGAACAAAAAAAAGTAAAGTCAGAGGGAAATATTTTAAAGAGGATCTCTGCTCTGCTCCGAAGCATATAGGCACTAAGCAATAGTAAATAAACACCAACTTTGCTACTTTTTAGCACATTTAAGGGACAGCATCCTGAAAAGGTGGAACATGGAGGTGACAGATTTTGAGTACTTTAAAGGAATCTGTTTTTCCGTCCTTGTCCTTTTATTTCTTGTCCCAACAATGAGAATTTAGTCATGACAGTCATGACAGTGTTCAGTATTTATCAATATGTTTGTGCGGGAAAAATCTGAAAAATGTGAGGCATACTCATCGGTTTTTGTTCTAGAACATCACAAGAACAAAAAATATATCCTCAGTATCAGCATTTTTATTTGGAAAAAAAAACACTTAGTGAAGTTACCTTAAAAGACGGATAAATACTGGTGGACAAATTGGTTCATCCTGGGACCAGTTTTCCAAGATAAGTGAACACTCATTTCTTTGAATCCAAGAACTATACAACAACCTGACAAAAATTCTAGGCACAGTCTCAGCTACAACAGGTTCCTTAGAGATCTCACAAATGACATTTCCTTGCATGCAACTTGATAAACGTAATTCCCAATCTCCAACTTTTCCTGTATTGCTTCATTTCTAATCTAATTCTTTTTCAAGAATTGTTTTATGCCTCTTAATGTATTGTTGGGAATTTGCTTTTAGGCTCATGGGTACCAAGGAGCAAATGAATAGCAATATAGTTGAGTCTTGACAATCTAAGCAGTACATTGTGAATGCTACAGCAACAAGGAAACTAAAAAGGAAGAGAGAAATGTTTGATTTGGGTAGATTGTTTCCTTTGCAATTTTGTTTTTGTGGAATAAATGCAATACAGGCAATAATTATGTAAGAATTTGTTGCTTTAGCAAATGAAAAGCAGAAGTAAGTCATTTAATTTTGGAAGAACTTGTCATGTATCATCATCATTTGCAGGAGGAGACAATTATAGTTATTTTGCAAATAATGATTTTGTCTATTTGGAAATATTATATTTAACAAGAACACTTCTGAACGTACCCCTGGCATTAGGGTAAACTCAAAACTCTAATGATGAGAAAGTTACTGCTTTATCATGTCTAGGATCATAGAAATTATTGAAAAAAATTAATTTCAGGTTTAGAAACAGTTCTTATGGTTAAGTTCATTTATGTGCATAATATCAAAAAGAATGTGTCAGTACAGCTCAGTGAAAAGAAAATAATCTTGTTATAAACATGGAGTCCAATGAACATTATAAAATATTTCATTATTTGCCTTATCATGTCACTTTATGATTATTACAGTAAGAATGAAAGTAAAAGTCATCTCTCTTTTTAGTGGCTTTATTGAGGCATAATTGATATACAAAATGAACATAATTAACACATGCAATTTGATGAGTTTTGTGCATTCCTTATGTGACTTTGGTATCAGGGTAATACTGACTTAATTAAATGAGTGTTTTATCACAACCTATTTTATGAAATTATTCATCCAGTAACTATTAGTTCTTCCTTGAATATTTGATACAGTCAATCAATGAAGGCATATGGATCTGGAATTTCATTTGTGAAGAGATTTTTAATTAACCTAACTTACTTATTTGCTATAGGTCTACCAAGATTTTCCATTTCTTCTTGAGTCAGTTATGGCATTTTTTATGTTTCAGTGTGCCTTCTTATTTTTTTGAATTAAAATTTTATTAGGGTATCATAGTTTACAATAGTGTTAATATTATTGTTTTAAGCTTAGAATCATGTTTCAGAGATTTTTTTGGGTTAATTGCATTAATCCCTTTATTGTTTCTTTATATTCTACAAATCAATGAGATCATTTGTCATTTGTCTTTTTCTTTTTGATTCACTTCACTTAACATAATCTTCTCCAACCCCATCCATATTACACAAAATCAAAAAAATCATTTTTTCTCATGGCTAAGTAGTTTTATATTGCATTTGGGTAACAAAATTTATACAATTTTTTTTTGTTGAGTATTTTGGTAGTTTCCAGATCTTAACTGTTGTATATATGAATTGATTTTTCTTTTTGTTATTGTGATAGATCTTCTGAAGTAGAATCATTTGATCATATGAAGTTCTGGTTTTGAATTTTTTGAGCAATTTTTATAAACTTTTCCATAAAGGCCGGACCAGAAAAATAGTCTCACCAAAAGTGAATAGGTGTAAAAAAAAAGACATGTGCAGAGAAGGGGGTGATGTGTGTGTGTTGTCTGCAGGCTCTCGGGGTGGCGCCCTCTCTCTCTCTGCTCGCATTTGATGCTCTCGAGCCGCTGTATATGGACCACATCGGGATGGCTCCTCCTTTGTGCTCTGCTTCTGTGTGTGCCGCTGTGCTCTCTTCTGTCTCTCTCTGTATCTCTGTCTCTGTCTCTGTAGTCTCTCCTCTGGTCTCTTCCAACCTCTCTCTGTCTCTGTCGTCTCTCCTCTGGTCTCTTCGATCTCTCTTCTTTTGATCTCTCTCCGGAGCCCTCTCATTTCTGTCTTCTCCCTTGCTTCTGTGTCTTCTCTCCACTTCTGTATCTTCTCTCTTTTGTGTCTTCTCTCTTTTGTGTCTCTCTAACTTCTGTGTGTTCTTCTGTATCTTCCTCTCCACTTCTGTATCTTCTCTTTCTCCTAGAGTCTTAGTTTATATAGCAATCATGTAGGGCAGTAACACAAAGGTGGGTTAAACATCTAACAAATTAACAAAGGAGGGTAAAACCACTTCTCTAGGAGATTAACAAAATCTCATCTAAAGAGATTACTCAGATTACTAGGAGATTTGCTTAAGGGCGGGATCCCATCCAGGGTGTGTTACTTTCTTTTTTCCTCAGCTAGTAATCTGCTTAAATAGTTATAGTAAATTTACTTCTGATATTTCTAGCAATGTCATTCTGTATGAGCACAGTAAGAGATATATCAGACTTAAAGTTTGGTTCTTCCTGAGGACATTCACTATATATTCCAGACCACAGTCCTCAGGAAAGGTTAGTCTTCCTAACCCCAGCAGGGTCCTAGTCTCGTCTCGAGAGTAAATGCTGTTACTTTTGTATCATAACAGCATTTGTCTATGATCATGCTCTCAACTTATAGTTGAGTATTGTGGCGCTTTGGTCTGGCCCATTTCGATGCCAGGCTAGCTCACAGCTTGCCCTGGGTCCATCCTGTCCCACTTTTGGGGTGCTAGGAACTAAGGACAACTGAATTGAGAAAGCAGATGCCCAAGAGTGAATATTATTGGAGTCAATCAGCTCCCAAGTTATAAAGCATAATATTAACTGTCGTCCTGTGTCCATACAGAAAGGACATTGTTTTAAGGTAAACTAAGTTCCCTGCAGCAAGGCTAAAAGGACAAACCCAATGTTATCCTACAAATAGGGTTCCATTTTCATTACGTCACTACCAACATAATAAATGACCAGATAATTTCTGGTTATTTTGTTGTTGACGCTTTTTTGTGGGGGCAGCAAGGGCTCATGTCAGGCTGTGCTTAGGGCTTAGTCCTGGGTCGACATTTAGGGATCCCTTCCATCAGAGCTCAGGGGCACACTGGGTGATAGAAATCCAACCCAGATGGTTTGTGTGGAGGCAAACACCCTACCTGCTGGTTCTTTTGCTCTGGTCTTAGTTTGGGGGTACTTTGATAGCCTATTATCATTTGTATTGAGATATTATCTCATCGTTGTTTTTATTTCTTTGTTAATCAGTGGTATTGAGCACTTATTCATGTGTCTGTTGACTGCATATGTTTTCTTGAGGAATGTCTCTTAAGCTCCCACCTTTACTTGGGAGGAGGGAGGGGGTGGAAGGTTTGAACCATACCCAGCAGTATTCAGGGTTTATTCTGGGCTCTGTGCTCAGGAATTAGTCCTGGCAGAGCTCAGAGGGCATAGTTGAAGATTAAACCAGAATCAACCACCTTCAGCACACGTGTCTTATCCCTTACAGTATCTTTCTGGCCCCACCACTCTCTGTTTTTGAGGGGTCATTCTGTTTGTTGTAGGTGAGCTTTATGAGTGCTAGATAATTAGATCTGAGATATCAGCTCTTTGTCTAATATTGATGTTTTTCTGATCAATGATGTGTGATTAATTTTTCATTCCATTGTTGTCTTCTGTCATTTCTTTCACAGTGCAGACACTTATTAATTTGATGTAGATGAATATTTTTTACTTCTGCTTTTGTTTCATGTGCCATTGGCTCTACAAGTTAAAACTCTTCTAAGGTCAATATTATGAAGCATTCTGCCTGCTTTCCCCAATGTCTCCTGTGGATAGCAATCTGGCATTGAGGTCCTTTGTCAATTTTGAACTAACCTTTGATTAACTTTTGTGAATGGTATGATACAGGGTTTAGTTTCATTTCTCTTTCTTTCTCTCTCTTTCTCTTTCTTCCATTTTTATTTTTTTTCTATCTTTCTTTTATTATTTTTCTCTTCTTCCCTCCCTATTCAATTGGTCCGACAATCTGTCTTTATTCCAGTACTATAATGCTTTGATTAGGATCATTAAAAAGAAAACAACAATATAAAGGGTAAAAACAATAACAAAGTTTCAAAATCAGGAAAAGTGATACCTCCCATCTTCTTCCTGAGAATTGTTTTAACCATTCTAGGATTGTTATGGTTTTACACAAATTTTAAAATTATTTATTCCATGTTGTTGAAGAATGCTGCAAAAATTTCTACATGTATTGCACTGAAAAGTGCTTTGAATATAAAGCCATTCAAATGATATTAATGTCTTAACACATGATTAAAGAATACATTTTTATTTTTCTCTTTTTTATCTTTTAGTTTTGATTAATAGTTTTTACTAAATAAGCCTCTCACTTTCTTTTGTTAAGTTGATTCTTAAGAACTTTCCAAAAAAAGATCATGAGTGGAATTTAAAGTCATTGTTTATAAAGAAGTATGTAGCATATTTCTGTGCATTTAATTTTAGCACATTTTATTTTTTTAAATTTATTATCACTTGTATCACTCCATGTGTAGTCCCGTTGATCTTCGATATGCTCGAGCAGGCACCAGTAATGTCTTCATTTGTCCCTGTCGAGAGCTAGTGCAGCCCAATGATATCTGCTCACTCCAGGACCAGAAAGAGCCTCAAATCGTTCAATCAGAAATTTGATGAAGAAATCTGACCATCTAATTGGTGGGCAGCCAAGAGGTCTTCTGACATCCCGTGGAGTCCAGTGGGTAACAGCTCTAGTCCAATGGTCGTCTCTGAATCGCATTACATGACTAGCCCATCTGATTTTTGATGCTTTGGCAAAGGAGACAGCATCCCTGATTTTTGACCTTCGACAGAGGTCAGAACTCCAGATTCCTTCTCTCACCTGAGTGAGACATGATATTCCCAGCATAGCTCTTTTGATTCCTCTTTGAGATACCCTAATAGCATTCTCATCCTGTTTGCGTAGGGCCCAGATCTCTGAGGCATATGTTAGTGCAGGAAGAATGGTGGAATTGAAAAGATGTGCCCGGAATCAGAGTTTCTTTGTTCTCTTAACCACCTCTTCGACACTCCTGAATGCATTCCACGCTGCTCTCTTCCTCCTGCACAGTTCTGGCACCAAGTCATTCCTCATGTTCATTTCTCGACCCAGGTACACATAGATGCTACATTCGGAGATGCTCGTTCCATTGAGAGCAAAAGGAGCTTCAGGGACCAGTTCGTTTTTCATGAACATCGTCTTGTTGAGATTCAGCTGCAATCCGACCTTTTCACACTCGTGGTCGAAGCCGATCAGCATTTGTGCCACTTGGCTAATGTTTGGTGTTATGAGAATGATGTCATCAGCGAAGCAGAGGTGGGGTAATTGCCGACCGTCTATCTTCACTCCCATTCCTTCCCATTCCAGTTGTCGCATGATGTTCTCAAGGGCAGCACTGAAGAGTTTCAGTGAAATGGTATCACCCTGCTGCACCCCTCTCTTTACATCAATGATCACTTCCTTGTAGAATGGTGAGATCCTGGTGGTGAATCCACAATACAGCTTGTGGAGGATTTTGATATACTGAGTTTGAGCACCCTGTTTGGCTAGGGCTTCTATGACTGCCTCAGTCTCAACAGAATCAAAGGCCTTCTTTAAGTCGATGAACGTTAGACAGAGGGGTATCTTGAACTCTCTCGAAACTTCAATGAGTTTGGTCACTGTGTGGATATGGTCTATCGTGCTGAATCCCCTTTTAGCCTTTCAGAACCCGGCTTGCTCGCATGGTTGTCCTTTGTCTAGTGTTCTGCCTATTCTATTCAGGATGACACGAGTGAACAACTTGTAGATGACAGACAACAGGCAGATTGGGCAATAGTTGCCGATGTCATGGATGTCTCCCTTCTTGTATAACAGAACGGTCCTACTGGTTTTCTACTGGGAAAGAAACTTGCATTCAGCCAGGTAGCATGTGAAGAGTCAGGTCAGTGTATTGATGAGTACTGGCAGCAGATTCTTCAGGTGTTTGGGTCATTAATAAATTTATTATCACTAGGATTTTTTGGTGTGGTCTTCAGGTTTTCTAAGTATATCATCTGTTAACAGTGAATTTCTTCTTTATCTATTTGAATCCCTTTAATTTCTATTACTTACCTACTTGCTATGGCTAAGACTTCCAATTTTATGTTAAATAATTGTAGTAAGAATAGAAGCCCTTGTTTTGCATCTGAAATGAAAGGAAAATTTTATCTTTTCTCCATTGAGTATGAGGTTAACTGTGGGTTTGTGATTGACAGTTTTCATTATGTTGAGGTGACTTTTTCTATCTCTATTTTGTTGGTTTTTTGTTTGTTTTTATTGGTTTTTTAAACCATAAATTTGTTGAATCTTGTCACTTTCTTGGCATCCATCAATTGATGTGATCATATGACTTATTTATGTCCTTCCTTTTATTAATGTGCTATATCATTTCAATTGATTCATGTATATTGAACCATCCTTGAATCACTGGGATAAATTCCACTTGACCATGTTATATGAACCATTTAATGTATTGCTGAATTTGGTTCACTAAGATTATGTCCTTATCCTGAAGCCCTAATTTGATTTATATGAAAGTTGTCACATTATTTATTGTTCCACAATGGAAGTACTTTAGTAGATTCACAATATTACTATTGGAGAAAGTTTAAGTTTTTCTGAATTTGAATAAAAAAAGCTATAAAAAATTTAGAGAATGTCTTACTACTGTTTTTATGCCTCTCAGAGAATTGTGTCTATATTGACTAATACTTAAAGCTGTATTTTTCATGATATATCAAATGTGAGATGGTCAAGACAGAAAAGGGAAGGAAGAAAGAATAAACCATTTTGTCATATAATCCATGTACAAAATAATATTTTGAAATTTTTATAGCAGCATACTTGTAAACCTGGCTACTCTTTTAACAAAGCTTATAAATTTTAATATGTATTTCAGAAAATTACATATAAATGATAGATAAACTAATAAAAGTTCAATTGTCAAATGAGAAGATATTACAGTGGTTAGGGAACATGCCTGGCACATACCCTACCTGGGTACAATCCCAATCACCACATGGCTTAAGCATCACCAGGTATAATGCCAAATCATTGTTCTATTAGCCCTGAAGGTGCAACACCAAAAATTCCAATAAAGATGATATCTTCCAGTCCTAACAATTGAACTGGTTGGGCAAATATCAGTGGGGTGACCTATATGTACCCTAACCACCACTTGAAAGTCCCTTCTCCCCCTATAGTTCAAATATATATGAAATTAAAGATAGCATAGTTTTATTAAAATTTTATTTTATGTCTGATTAAATAAAAAATTCTCATATCTTATCTAACTATAAGACTATAAGACCAACAACTATAAGACCAAGATGACTGCCCTCCGACGTCCTGATGAATCTATCACATCTTTCAGAAGGACAATGGAAAAGATTATCCATGACTGCTACTCAGATCTCTTTGATAGCCACATCCTCCTGCCCACATACCAAATTCTGCAGGATGGATGTCATTCCCAGCATTCTCCCTTCCATAATCTGACACGCCATTTCATTGGTAAAGAAGCGTACAGTACCTGGTCCAGACAAGGTCAGACCTGAACACCTGAAGAATCTGCCTCCAGTACTTGTCAATACACTGGCTCGGCTCTTCACACGCTACCTGTCTGAATCAAAGGTTCCATCCCAATGGAAAACCAGCAGGACTGTCCTGTTGTACAAGAAAGAAGACATCCACAACATTGAGAATTATCGCCCAATCTGCCAGTTGTCCATTGTCTACAAGTTATTCATTCAAGTCATCCTGAATAAGATTAGCAGAATACTAGAGGAAGGATAACCATGCGAGCAAGCTGGTTTCCGAAAAGGATTCAGCACAATTGACCATATCCACACGGTGACCAAGCTCATTGAGGTTTCGCAAGAGTTCAAGATGCTGCTCTAACATTCATCGATTTAAAGAAAGCCTTCAATTCTGTTGAGACTGACGCGGTCATAGAAGCCCTAGCCAAACAGGGTGTTCAAACTCAGGACATCAGGATCCTCTGTGAGCTGTATTACAGATTCACCATCAGGATCTCATCATTCTACAAAGAAGTGGCCATCGACATAAAGAGGGGTTTTGCAGGGCGACACCATTTCACCAAAACTCTTCAGTGCCACCCTCAAGAACATCATGCGAAGACTGGAATGGGAAGGGATGGGAGTGCAGATAGACAGTCAGCAACTACACCATCTCCACTGTTATATCATTCTCATAACACTAAATATCAGCCAAGCATTTAGAATGCTGGCCGACTTCAACCATGAGTGTAGAAAGGTCTGACTGCAGCTGAATCTTATGAAGACAAGGTTCATGAGAAACAGATTAGTTCCTGGTGTTCCATTTGCCCTCAATGGAATGACTATCTCCGAATACAGCAGTTATGTGTACCTAGATCGAGAACTCAACATGACAAACTACCTGGCACCTGAACTGTGTAGGAGGAGGAGAAGAGCAGCGTGGAACGCCTTCAAGTGCATCGAAGAAGTGGTTAAGAGGATGAAGAACCTCTGGCTCCAGGCACATCTTTTCGACTCCACTGTTCTTCCTGCACTAACATATGCCTCAGAGACTTAGGCCCTATGAAAACAGGATGAGAATGCAATTCAGGTATCCCAAAGAGGAATCGAAAGCTATGCTTGGAATATCACGTTTCCCTCAAGTGAGAGAAGGAATCCAGAGTTCCAACCTCTGTCGACAATCAAAAATCAGGGATGCTGTCTCGTTTGCCAAGGTGACGAAAATCTGATGGGTCAGACACGTACTGTGATTTAGAGAGGACCGCTGGACTAGAGCAGTTGCCAACTGGATTCCACAGGATGTCAAAAAAACACGAGGCCATCCACCTACGAGATGGTCAAACTTCTTTGTCAAGACCCTGAATGAATGGTTTGAGGCTCTTCATGTTCCTGGAGTGAGCAGATGCCATTGGGCTATAGTAGCATGTGACAGGGACAAATGGAGACATTACTGGCGCCTGTTTGAACAAGTCGACAAACAAAGGGATGGCAAGTGATGCAAATGATCTTATCTAAAATATTATAATTTTAGCAATAAATGAGTAATAGCAGATATTACCTGTTGTGAGCTAGTACATTATAAATCTAATTTCAAAATGGAATATTAAATACATGATCTTTATCTTGAAATATTGGATCTGGGACACTTTCAAATCATGTAGCCTCTATTTTTTGGATGACTTCTGAGCTTAGAATGCAGTTCCTGGAGCTCTAAGGGAAAAGGCTCAGTTTTGGATACTACTGGGTCAATTATTCTTACTACTTTTCTATGACCCTCTCAGAGAACCCGGCAAGCTACCGAGAGTACCGAGCCCGCACGGCAGAGCCTGGCAAGCTACCAGTGCATATTAGATATGCCAAAAACAGTAACAATAAGTCTCTCAATGAGAGACGTTACTGGTGCCCGCTAGAACACTTTTCTTTGAAGACAAATGTTGAAATGGAGGAATATGAATGCTTCTCTTCAGTGTTTCACAATTGTATTTGAAATTCTTGAAAACATTGCTATCAAGAGGTGAAATAACTTTTAAAGCCTACCTCATTGTGTATCAATAAGTAAATAATTAACATTTTGTAATTTAATAATAGTCCCCAGCCTGCAGAGGAATGTGGCAGGATCTACGATAGAATGCAGGTTTAACTCAGTTCCATTGCAACTGTGAGTATGAGTTCCTGATCTGCATCATATACCTTCTTAAACATTTATTGGAATATATTTGTCATTTGAATTTATATTAGTTACACTGTTCTTGTATCTATAGTTTGCCCATTTCTAACATGAAAACTGCTCTGGGCTGTCTAAAAATCTTTTAGAAAACAAAAATTTAACTGAAAATTTTCAAATATAAAGAAAAGAGATAATATAAAGATATTTTTTGCAATATATATAACATCCTTATGTTAAATTTCAACACGGTATATTTACTGCCCTGAATACAAGGGGTTATCCATATTGTATAGAAAGGATAAAATAGTCTGAATATTTTTGTCATTTTTCCAAATTCTTTATACATAAAGTTAAATGACAATTGGTGTAGCATGCATCCAATAAAAGAGAATATGGATTTTTGCATGAAACTCTTGTTGTTGTTACTGTTGTTTTATGGTTACAGTCAGTGGAACTCAGGACCCCTGTGATAGGGCCTCCAAGACCACTGCTTGGAGAACCACACAGCACTGGACACTGAAACCAGGCCTCTGACAGGTAGAGTGTTTTAGCTCTGAGCTTCTCCTCCATTCTGGTATTAACTTTAATTTTAAATAAATGGAGATTCACCTTCTGTTGCTACATAATCTCTCATTATTTTCTAAGGGATATAACTCAAAACTGCATTTTTTTCTGAGTAATATTTTCTTATGCAACAACTCATCAATTTGCAAAATGCATTTTGTTTGAACTGTATACCCCCAATAGTATTTGCTTGTATCATTTCAGAAATGAACAGAAGGCAAATAAAAAAATATCAATGAGATTGGGCCAGAGAGATGGTACAGTATGTTGGGGATGAACTGAACTGCCAGTATGAGCCCAGTGGTTTGGATGATGCTGAACATATTCTTTTGGCTGCTTTAGTAGATAATTTCCTAAATTATAACAAAATTGTCAGTCTTCGTTTTCTCACAGATCTTAGGTACTAAGTCTGTTTGTTGTCAGTATGCAGATCTTAGGAACTAAGCCTGTTTGTTGTCAGTATGCAGATCCTACATTGTTTTCCTGTATACAGAAGAACTTTGCATGATCTTCTTGTAACCTTTTTTAATGACTTTACTGTATTGAGCCCTATGAATTATAGAATGGTAATAAAAGGAGACTTCAGGGCTCTCTACCTTTGTCTAAGAATCAGAGAGAACCTAGACCCTCCATGAAATACATTTCTTCCGAGTTCCTTGTCTCAGCGCCTCCGACCGCAAGAAAATTCACGCAACAACAGTAAGTATTGTTCTTGCCGGCTATGTAGCCTACCTGGGTTTGATTCCAGGTATCTGGTATAGTCTCCTAAGCATCACCAGCAATAATTCCTGAGTGCAGAGCCAGGACTAACTCCTGAGCTTCGATAGGTGTGAGCCCCCACCAATAAGTAAATAAATAAACCCAATGACAATAAAAAACTCTCCCTATCAACCTTGGTTTTTAAAACCATGCAGCATTGGCAGGATGCTTTTAATTTTATTATACATATTTTATGTTATTTCTTAAAAAAAAGTTACTTATTTTTGATTTGAAACCACACTGTAGGTTACTTGGGAGCTGCTTGAAGCTGTGTGCTGGTGGCTACACCTAGCAGTGCTTAGGAGATCATATGATGTCAAGAATGAGCCAGAGTCAGCTGCATGCGAGGTGCCTTAACCCTTATACTCTCTCAGTGTCCTGCCTTTAATTTTAACTTGTTCAAGCCATTAACAATTAATGGGTAAACTGACATTTCCTTCCCCAGCTATGTCTATTTCCTAGAGAATGCCATGTAGTGATTAGCTGAAACAAAGATTAACAAAAAAAATAATCATGCTACAGTGAAAAATAGGATACTGTAATTGCTTTAGTCCAGTCTTGGACTACCACAGCAGTAATACTATCTGTACCCAAACTCAGCCTCTTTTATTTTTATTTATTTTTTATTTTAGAAATATGGACTGGAGCAATAGCACAATGGATAGAGCGTTTGCCTTGCACGCGGCTGACCCAGGTTTGATTCTTCCGTCCATCTCGGAGAGCCCGGCAAGCTATGGAGAGTATCTCGCCTGCACGGCAGAGCCTGGCAAGCTACCCGTGGCATATCCGATATGCCAAAAACAGTAACAACAAGTCTCACAGTGGAGACATTACTGGTGCCCGCTCGAGCAACTCGATGAGCAACGGGATGACAGTGATACAGTGATTTAGAAATATAGAGAAGTTTATTGAAAAGTTGAGAAATAGATACCCCTCTATCAGGAAGGAATTTCGTATAGGACCAAACTAAGTATGGCTGTGTTTATGGAGTTTTTAATAGGAACATTGTGTCTTTGTGCTACCTATCAAGCAAACTATCAGGGGATTCTCATTTGTTTCCTAGAAATGTCTTGTTAACTTAGGGCCCATTTGTATTATTAAGATTACCATCTTGCATTCCACCTTCGACTGTGATGAAAGTGAAGTAGACTGGAGAAGCAGAGGTAGAATGATAATATTTGATACATCTACATTTTTAGTGTTGAAAGACTTTTCTGATAATTTTTTTTTATTTTCTGCATCAGATTTTTAGAACAGCGAAAAATGTTAAGATGACTGAAAGATTGCTGGGTCAAAACAGAAAAGTTATCAAATTACATCCTATTAGAGAAATTTCTCATTGGATATTTTGTGTTTCAGCATCTCTTTTGTTTCAGTTTAACTTGTCAAGAAAGTTTATATGATAAGTAACATTGAAAGACAGAGCGAGGGCATCTCCTGTGGCAAAAGTCAGGCAGATTTACTTCCCATTACAGACTTGGGTTGCCTGAGTTTGAGTTTCATGTGATAGACCTGTTCATTGTGTACTTAGGCATCATTTCTCTGTTTCTCATTGCTCAGTAGAACCGGAGGTTTGGGAGTTGGTACAAATGATGATTCTCAAGTTACTATATTACCCTGATAAACAAATGGTTCTCTGTCTCTGACCCAAAAGTCTCCTGTCTTCTACCAACATCTATGAACTGTCGTAGGTTCAAGCCTATGAAGTTGTTAATTTTTAACTTGGGCACATATTACATTCTTTATAGCTCTTAGCAGTCAAATATGGTTAATATCCGAAACAAAAATATTTCATCTTTAAAATGTCTTGCAATAAGTAAATGCAATGTATCCTCTCTGCTAGGACTGCTTAAATGGTAGTCATGAAATGATTACATTTGCTCTGGGACAGGTAGCTTTTTCAGGAAACTGCAGACAAGAAAAATCACTCTTTACTCTTGCAGAATGAGTTCCAAACCAAAGGTTCCTTCTGATAAGCAAGTGTGTGCAAATGCACGCACACAGACACACACTCACACAGACAGACACACACAGACACTCACACACATACACCTTTCTATTTGGTAATTTTTCTCCTTATCTAGAAAAAATCAGGCAAAAGAAAAATCCTTGCAGAAAATTTCATCCTGTATCTAGACTTCCAAAGCAAAACTTTGTAGGAGGACTCTAAGCTTGTATTAAAAATTATTTTATATTTTAGTAATAGAATAAATTTTGGTCCCATTCTCTTTTGCAGCAATACTTTTCCTGCTTTGTACACTAACAGTGATAAGTATAATCCCATCAGTCTATTTCTTTTAGAAATTGCTGGTCTGGGGTGTGAACTCTACTTGAATTTAACTATGTAAACTTCTTTATAACTTTGAATGACTAATCTTACATTTTTGCATTTACCACATATTGTTTATGTAATTAAAATCTCTTTCTAAATTAACAGTTGTTAATTATATTTGAGTTTCTTACACTGTAATTTTCTTTTATATAGTATTAGTGTAAGGCAGTTTCTTGATGATGCTTAGATGCTTACTTACGGTGCTTTTCCTCTATCAACCCTCTTCCTCTTTGAAACCAACTTCCTTTTAAATTTCCAGTGACCTTATACTCACTCAGTTCTCCCCTGTCAGAAATCAACTTTCAGGAACTTTTATAGAAGAATAAGTTATTAATAATATTTTCTATTACTATAGCACATCACATGTTGCTCCCTACATTCCACCTATGCTTGTTTTGTGATAGAAATCCAAATTACAAACAAGAAAGCTAATGAATACTCTTTCAGGGATCTGGGAATACCCCTGGTACCAGAAACTTACGCCTTGTAACCTTCACTTTGAACTCCAAAGCCTGATACTAGTGGAAATAAAAATCTCCTGCTAAGTAGGTACAAATATAAATAGGGAAAAGACTAGCTTTAAATGCTTCCAGAGTATAATGCGAACTAAAGGCAATTTTGCTTCTCATTTTAAGTGCTTTATAGATCACTGAAAACTTCTCCTACCAATTTACTGAGTAACCTTCCTGTAATAAGATCTCACCTTGTCTCAATTTTTTTCTTCTATAAAATGAAAATACTACTAGCAGTTCCTATTTATAGGACATCCAAGATTTTAAAAAGCTTTAGGTAGGAATAAAGTGTAATTTTTTTTTTTTAAGCTGTGGTTGCCTTCTAAGGGAAAGTAGTGCTTCTTGTATGGAAAAGGGGAAAGGGCGCATCAGTTTGTGCTACAATAGCTTAAGGTGCCTGTGTATCAAACAGGATTGACACTGTCTAGTTTCTTTCAAGAAAGCTGTAGACTTCCTTTGATTGTAGGCTCTTAGACTAATAAGCAGTGCATAACCTTGTTCTTAAAATTGAGAATTCAGCTTTTGAATAACTTCATAGACAACCTGTTCACATTAGCTTAAGGTACAGTAGATACTGTTGTACAGTTATTGTCAAAGGCCAACAAGAAACAATTGCAATAAGTTACACGAGGTAATCAAGTCCACATTGGAGGGTCAGTACAGCATAAGAGTCTCTGGAGATCTGGTGATCACATCCCAAGTATGCTATTTGCCTGTTGAGCAATTCTGAATAAGTCTGTTCGCAAGTTTCGACCACTATGAATTGAGAATGAGCACAAAATCCTTATACATTTGCTATGAAGATTAAATGAGGTTGCATATGAAATACTGAATATATGGCAAACATAATATAAATGTTTTAAGTATTAATAATGAAAAAATAATTATTTCTATTATCTAGGAGGGTTTGGAATATGACCAAGATTCTCAAAACAGTTTTAAAATCATATCTTTCAAAAGAAATGCTGTATCAACATAAGCCTCTGAATTCTTCAAAAGAAAGAAAATTCCTATTAAACAAATTTACTCTACAGTCTAAATATAATAAAAATGAGCCTTAAATGTTTTTAACTTGTTGATAATTCTCAAAATATCTTCATATTTTTTTATCTGAATGAGATAGTATTCAATTTTTATATCTATTATTGTACTACACGTCTACAAATGCTTTGTAAATCTATAGATGCTCATGGCTGGTCATGCAGGAATGAAATATTTAACTACAAAAATATCTTGTGTTTGGGAAGCTATTTGCTGACATCTCTTCCTCTGATATTTGGAGAACATGCAAAATGTTTTATGCACAAGAACTTGAAGGAAATGCTCCCATAGTGACTTTCAGAATATTTTGAGAATGCTGCTAATACATATTTTAAAAGTGCTTTCTACTGTGTAGTTTTTCCATTTTTTTATTATTATGTAAAATCACATTAGGCAAACTAATTCTCCTGAAGAACTCCTTGGTTCATCCCATCAAAAATAACAAGGAATTATGAGTATCCATAAAAAGAAAAAAATATTTGCATAGCAGAAAAAAATATTTGCATAGCAGAAAGTTATTTTTATTTACTCATTGCATTTATGATAGAAAGTTAGACATTTTTTTCCTATTTAAACTAACTATAAGTGTTTCCTAGTATGTGAAAGTTTAAAGTTGCAAAAGATACTAATCAGAGGTAGGAACTTGTGTTCCATGTGTCTTTTCAGTTTCAAAAGGATTTGTTTAAATCTCAACCTCTGTTACATGTTAGGCATTATTTGCAGACCAATACACAGAACTAAGATCAATAGGCAAAGAAATTTAAACTTTAGTCATATATGTCACTGATAAAAGTTCAGCCATCTGAGTTTACAACATAAGTCAATGGGACATTTTGATTTACAAAACTAAATTTTAATATGTATATGCATAATGAATTAATTCATTAGGTAATACCTTTAAAATCAAATTCTGGATAGATAGAACTTCAGGATGTGATCAAACATATAACATTGTTGGAGGAAAATGAATGCATTGGTGGTTGTTGTTACTCCTGTCATAATTAGTATAGTGTTAGAATTTATGTAAACTTCAAAATCCAAATAAATATAGTTTACATACTTAGAATCTATATTTGTTTTTGTGTTATAGAATCCACCAACATTTTGGTGAAATTATTAACCAGTTATATTTGATTGATTACATGGTGAAAATAATAACGATAAAGAATAAAAATGGGGGATGAGGGAAAAATGAATAAGGATAGTAGGGGCCAGAGAGATAGCACAGGGGGGTAGATGCTTGTCTTGCAGACAGCCAACCTGGGGTTGCTCCCTGGCACCCCATGTGGTTCCTGGAGCCTGACAGGAGTGATCCCTGAGTTTGAAGTAAGCCCTGAGCACATCAGTTGTGGTCCAAGATTCAACAATTTTAAAAGTGTATTATGAAAACCTGTTGTTTTTGTTTTGTATTAATAATTTATCCTCTTCTGACACACTTGCATATAGTCACCTATCTTATTAATGTGAAATCAGAATCCAACCAAGTTCTTAAAATATGACAATCAGCTTGTCTCCACAGAAAATCAAACTGGTTATTTATTTTGTGCCAGATACTACCCCAGTGGGTAAAGTAAGATTTGTATTGGTTTTCACAGATTATTACTTTCTACTGCGGTCAGACTAGCCAAAATGAAGAACAAGCTTTAAGTAGCACTGTAGCACTGTCGTCCCTTTGTTCATCAATCTGCTGGAGTGGGCACCAATAACTCTCCATTGTGAGACTTGTTATTACTGATTTTGGCATATTGAATACCCCACAGGTAGCTTGCAAGGCTCTGCCGTGCGGGCGAGATACTCTTATTCGTTTTTTTTTTTAAGTTAACAGATTTTATTTAGAGGTTTTTGAGGGATACTCTTAGTAGCTTGCAAGGCTCTCTGTGAGTGACAGAGCAATCGAATATGGGTCGGCCACACTGTGGGCTGGAGCGATAGCACAGCAGGTAGAGCGTTTGTCGTGCATGCAGCTGACCCAGGTTCGATTCCTTTGCCCCTCTCAGAGAGCCCGGCAAGCTACTGAGAGTATCTCACCCACATGGCAGAGTCTGTCAAGCTAACCGTGGTGTATTGTATATGCCAAAAACAGTAACAACAAGTCTCACAATGGAAACGTTACTGGTGCCCAGTCGAGCAAATCGATGAGCAACGAGATGACAGTGATACAGTGATACAGTGATTACTTTCTAATGGAATGACAAACAATAATATAAAATCCAAACATACAGTGAGAACACTGACTTTATCTACAGTAAATTTTCTAAATTGTTTTATGTGCTACCCTGTAAAAAATATACATGCACGCGTGGAAGGGTGATGTGATGATGTGTGTTTTTCGAGGGCTCTCCAGGCGCCTCTCCCTTGCCGCTTGCATTAGGTGCTCTTGAGCTGCTGTGCATGGGCTGGAACAGGATGGCTGTTGGCGATGGGCAGGCAAAGGAAGAACAAAGATCAAGCAAGGACCTAACTGGTTGCTGATTAGTTGCCATTTATTCAATCTCCCCTCTCTCCCATCTCACACACTCTTCCTAGCCCCTCATTCCTAGATCCCAGATGTCAGGATTTTGACTGACTTCACTTCTGGATTCTGACTCTGACTGCTTCTCACTCCAACGACTCCCTGATTCTCTTTTTCTGCCTCTTCTTCCCGTTCTCTGCTTCTCCTTCCCTGGATTCTGACTCTGATTCTCTTCTGACTCTCCTATAGTCTTAGTTCATATAGCAATCACATAGGGTGGTGATACAAAGGTGGGATTGAACATTAACAAATCAACAAAGAGAGATAAGGCCTCTCCTCCAGGAGATTAACTCAAGGATAAAATCACAACTAAGGAGATTGCCCCAGATTACTAGGAGATCTGCTTAAAGGCGGGATTCCATCTAGGGTGTGTTGCTTTCATCTTTCCTCAGCCAATAATCCACTTAAATAGTTATAGTAAATTTACTTCTAATATTTCTAGCAATGTCACTCTATGAGCACAGTAAGAGATATATCAAATTTAAAGTTTGGTTCTTCCTGAGGACATCTCACTCTATATTCCAGACCACAGTCCTTAGGTCAGGTTAGTTTTCCTAACCGCATCAGAGTCCTAATCTCGTCATTACTTTTGGATCATGACAGCATTTGTCCATGACCATGCTCTCAATTTATAGTTGAGTATTGTGGCACTTTGGCCTTGCCCATTTCTATGCCAGGGTTGCTCTTGGTCCATTCAGTCCCTCGTCAGAACCCCGCTTTTGGGGTGCTAGGAACTAAGGGCAACTGAGTGGAGAAAGCTGATGCCCGGGAGTAAATATTATTCAGAGTCAATTAACTCCCAAGTTACAAAAACATAATATTAACTGTCTTCCTGTGTCCATACAGAAAGGACATTGCTTTAAGGTAATCTATATAAAAGACATAATTTACAATATAAGTTCAGTGTCCTTAGAAGGATTTGATCTTACAAGCTAACTGAATCTGATTAGGGAAAAGGTGATTAACTGGTTTGGGAAGAGAGCACAGAGAATAGTTTACAGATAAACAAAGTAATGGGAGTGACTCCAGAGCACTGTGATGGGTGTAACCCGATAAATCTAAGTTCCCTGTGGCAAGGCTGAAAGGACAAACCCAACGTTATCTTCACTACCCCATCTGATAAAGGTGATTTTAAAAAATCAGAGCCAGGAAGATATCTTGGGAAAGTCATTTGTCTTGCAGATCCCAGTATGTCATATGATCTCCAAAGCCCCACCAGTTTCTCTCTCCCTCCCTCCCTCTCTCTCTCTTCCTCCCGTCTCTCTCTCTCCCTCCCTCTCTCCCTCTCTCTCTCCCTCCCTCTCTCCCTCTCTCTCTCTCTCCCCCCCTCTTTGTTTCTCTCTCTGTCTGTATGTCTATCTTTGCAGAAATTGATTTGACTAAAGGCTTTGGAATAGTTAACAATAGCAATGAGCATGTGGGGTATGATTACATATTGATTTGGTGAGAAAGGGCCCTACCTTTTTCTCAAAGTTCTCATGGGTTGAGAGTTTCTGCTGGATAAGGAAGCTAGTTTTGTCTTTGTTCCAGGCATTTCCAAATTTCTATTAGCTTTTGAAAATGAAGATTTTCCCCAGTGGATTTAAACCAAGTATTGTGAAAAATAAGGTGACAGGAATCTTTTATGGGTAATAGGACCATTGTTTATCATCTGCAAACAACTGAAAACCATAGATAAGAAGCAGCTTATACTGTTCTATGAACTTCAGGTATAGTTAATGACATTTCAGCTTCAGCAAGGGTGTCAATGCATTAAACATTTTTTAAGTAATTTATTATATTTTTTAAAATTTCATTCATTTATCAAATGAGGGGCTGGAGTGATAGCACAGCAGATGCTATGTTTGCCTTTCATGTGGCCGACCTGGGTTCGGTTCCTCCATCCCTCTTGGAGAGCCTTGGCTTGCTACCAAGAGTATCCCGCCTGCACTGCAGAGCCTGGCAAGCTACCTGTGGCATATTTGATATGCCAAACACAGTAAAAACAAGTCTCACAATGGAGACGTTACTGGTGCCCACTCAAGCAAATCGATGAACAATAGGAGGACAGTGCTACAGCGCTATCAAATGAAAAGTTCAGGAGATTTGGGGTCATGTCGTCATTTCTTTTCCTAATAACAAACTTAGAAATGAGTAGTAGATGCACCATGTGTAAGAATTCAGAGATCAGCTTGAGGAAGATCCATCTCTGCACTAAGTATGGCCATCTTGACTCCATTTGATGGCCACCTCCTGTTTATGCTGTGCAGCTAACTCTTTCACTGACCCTGCGTAGCACACACATCCTAAATATTAACTTATGGATATTGAGGAAAAGCACTAGGGGAGTCTGACATTATTCTGTGTAAGCTAAGACAAAAGATTTGACACCTGCTGTCTTAAGGGCATTGACTTCAGTATTCTGGGATGCCTTAGATAATGTAATGTGAAGGCCCCAGGAAACGCTAAGATGGGAAGAAGTTGAATTTTACAAATCCACAATTTAAAGAGAATTGGGACTTATCAAAATACCTTCAAACTTTCTCACAGCTTGCTTTCTAGGGTATGGTCCCAGAGGAGAATCAGCTGGAAAAAAATGTTCTGCTGGCCATTGTTGGTAGTGGGGTGCAGGTAATCAGGGTCTGGCAATTTGTATCTCTCCCGATTATGTACAGTGCGGCGTTTGTATAATTGATTTCTTCATACATATTTCATTATTATTAATCATCATAAATAAGTAAGTTGCATCTTTTAATGACATAGGAGATGAAGAAACAGACTGTGTCCGTGTGTGACAGTGCTGCACAGTCATCATTAGGGGGATTTATTATTTTGGGAAAAAAAAGCAAGTTAAAAGACTCAGCTCAGTAGTCACAAGAGCAATTTAGGGTTTATTGTGCAAAAACCTAAAGTGGAAACAATTCTTCTGAAACTGCTTCACATGCATGTAATTCAAACAACCTTCTTTACAAGGCCTTTAGTGCATTCATGCTAGTACAACAAAGTTCTCTGCCCAAGTTATTCCTTTCAAGCTTCGTAGTTTAAGCACCATGTGAATACCTTGGCCATAGGAGCTCACTGAAGCAGCAAACACGGAGCTCAGTATCTCGCCTTCAAATAACAGGATTCTGGGGAAACCTCCTTTGCTCCCTTCAGAGGCAATTAATGGTTTTGAATACACCTGGAGATTATTAATTCCATGAGCAGCCTCGAAGCTGCAGGTCACATTTCACTTTGGTCTGGTAAGAAACCAAAAAAAAAAAGGATTTTAAAATGTAGGCAATTTTTATTTTAATGTTTTTTTTTTCTCCCTGCAAACTGTTCTAGCTTCCTTTGGCAAAGAAATAAAAATTTCCAGTCTAGGGAGCTTCAATGTATCCTATGAATATTACATTTGTAACCTCAGTTTAACTGTTTAAAATAGGAAAGGAAAAAAAAAGTGGAGAGAGAGCGAGCACACCTCAACTTAAAGAAGAGGCTGGCCAGGCAGGTTGGTTCGGTTCTCCAGAGTGCACCTGGGGAGGTGGCGGCCGTGCAGAGAGGACCAGGGCGCATTTAGCGACACAGTCCTTTTAGGGCTGCTGTGTGATCACTGACTCCTAATCCCACGTGCTCAGCAGGATCTTGGGTGCTTTTGATTTCTGGCCTGGGTCATAATTGAAGAACGGCTAGAATTATATCATCAGTTTTATAAGGTGACTTTAAACTATTTAAAAAAAAATGGCCCTCTCCTTGAAAATTGGAATGCATATTTCTCACTGCTCTGTGTAATAGGGTTTACGCGAAATCCGTCCTCAACTCGAGCTTCACATTAGAATCCCTAAGGGAGCTTTTAAAACAGTAGGAATGACCAGTCCCGCCCAATGTCTGATTTTAATTGATCTGAGGTGAGGCTCAGGAAAATTTTAAAAGCTTGCTGGATGATTCTAATGTGCATTTGGGGTTGAGCAACTACTCTAAATACTTAGAATAAGTTGGAAATTACCCTGATTTTTAAAAATAATATTCCAGTTTTATAAGATTTTCCATGCTTCAGTGTATGAGACAAAGGAAAGTCACTTATTGGTATGTTATGTCTTAAAATTTAGATTGGAAAATTTGAAAATGATTTGTTTGTCTTTTCTAAGCAATTTTGCTTTCTTAAAATTAATTATTATCGGTTAGGTGATATGTTTCCTTATTATTGATACTCAGGACCCTGTACAAATATTCCCATGTTTGCATATTTTAAAAATTCTCTCTTAAGTATTTTATTTCATATCTGCTGAAATGATAGCACAGCGGGTGGGGCAAACCCGAGTTTGATTCCTCCACCCCTCTTGGAGAGCCCCGAAAGCTACCTAGAGTATCTTGCCCACGTGGCAGAACCTGGCAAGCTACCGTGGCGTATTCGGTATGCCAAAAACAGTAACAACAAGTCTCACATGGAGACGTTGCTGGTGCCCACTTGAGCAACTGAATGAGCAAGGGGATGACAGTGATACAGTGACCTCTCTCTCCAGCACATACATAAACACATGCAAAGATACATGCATGCAAGAAAGCAACAAGCACTTCTGGTATCAATGTATCTTTTTTAAAAAACTAAAAGTGGAAGTGTCTTAGACTACTTTTAGGTTAAGTAAAAAAATAATTTATCCATTTACTGATTTCAAAACAAACATTTGCAGAGCATTGTCTAATTAAAAATAAAAAAAACAGGGATTGTTTCTCATTTGACAAACTAAGTGGACACTGACACTTTTAAAGTACTGGTACACACACACACACACACACACACGAGGGAATATTAAGATATGATGGGTCCTACTTGTTAGAGTAGAAAAATAAAATATCTAGATTTTAGAGCAGAAAATTCCTAGAGAAATCAGCAAATCCATTTGCCGCTTTTCACAAACAAGTAACCTGAGGTTAAGAGAAACACTCATTTTTCTCATCATCTCTTTGCTTTTATTAACAGAAAAGGAACTTGTCTCTCTAGGAGACCAAAGTAGAATTAAAAAGTTAATGAAGTTGACAATTAAATGATTTATTTTGCTAACTGTGTCAATCAAAGGATATCTGAATGTCTTTGTCACTCATTTTTATACTTATGATAAATTTTATACCAAATAAGGAAAAGGTGAATATATATATTTGAGGATGTTAATATCAACAAAATTAGAAGTATTTGAAAATCTCATAACCCATGATGTATAAATGTGTTACCATGTAATTATCTGGAGCTCTGCACCTTGAAATAGAGTGAAGGTAAGTGCCTGTGATTAGGCCCCATTATACACATGGAACCTATTACAACACATCTGATCTCAAAATGGGTTTATACTAATAAATACTTTTATCAAAAGCTATATGCCAATAGTAAATATTTTATTTTAAGATAAAAATGGTAAAATATACTTATTTACAGATATGTTAAATAAATGGATTTTATCTTCTAATGAAATTCAAAACAAAAGATGTCTGATATATGATCATATGCTGAATTTTTCCCTTTCATTAATACTAAATGCTCAAAGGTATAGTACTATATTTTACCCCCTAATTGAACATTTTAATGTCCAAATGACAAAAACTTCAAATATATTGTTACCATAGTGAGCATTATTTAAAATATTTTAAACACTATGCATATCCTGGCAACGGCTATTATTCAACACCATGAATAAAAGATTTACTTGCATTTGCCAGTGAGATTTGGGCAAAGAAGATTAAAACTGCTGAGAGACATTGTTTCTTGGTTTCTAGAATACTAGAAATACTTAAAGTACTCTTATGGAATACTTTTCTTCTGAGCCTTTGTAGGTTTGGAGTTTAAGGTTAAGTAGCATTTAAAATAAGGTTTAAGTTTCCTCAGTTTTTAAAGCACAAATATTGAAATATTACAGGAGGTTTGGGATCTAATTAGGACCTGACACCTACTCTTTGTGAGTTACTTTCCTGGATCCCTGTGCTAATCTGAGTGTACACAGAACTGGAACTTTTGTAATATCTAGCTAAGGTAGAAATGAGATCAAGCCTCTTTGGTTCTCTGTGGCTTGAAATAGAACACTGGACCCACTCTGGAAATCTAATCTTCTAGAATCCCAAGAGAAGATTAGAATGAGGCTGACTTCTAAAAAGAATTGAAGCAGAGTCATCAGGAGAGAGAGCAGAAAAGGGTGTTGATAGGATGCTACAGATCAGAGACTATATGGCCATTACGGTCCTTAAAACATGCTTTTCCTTGGAGTTCATATTTAAGCTGACACATGGGAAAAGGTGTTATACATACAAATATCTAGGGGAAGCATGTTCCTTGAAGAAAGAAACAAAAAAGCATCATGTGTCTAAGGGAAGGACTAGCTTGATGGGTTGCATTGCTACTCAGTGGTGTAGGGTAGCCCTGACACTGTTTGGATGGCGAACTGGTCATCTGGCATCTAGCTACTCAAGGCGTGATCCCAGGGTTAGCACATTAATGACCTTGGTACTTACTACAAATACAAGAATTCTTTCCCCTTCCCTAGTTACTCAAAATATGTTTCGTTTTTAGCAATAACCCCAGATGTGTCTTTGTACATGGAAGTTTGAGAGGTAATGGGCCAATTGATTCTAGTGAACCAATGGGTTGAGTGAGGGTAGATCTTGCAGAATTTCTCCCTCTCTCTCCATCTCTCTCCCTCTCCCTCTCTCTCTGTCTCTCTGTTTTTCTCTTTCTGTCTCTCTCTGTCTCTCTTCTCTCTGTGCTTCTCTCTGTCTCTCTCCCTCCTGCATCCTTCACTCTCTTCCCTTCCTCCTCCTGTGTGTGTATGTGTGTGTGTATGTGTGTGTTTGTGTGTGTGTGTGTGTGTGAGGAAAGCTACAGGAGAACTATAAGGGGGCATGCAAGGAGGAGCAATGAGGGCCAAAGCTGAGAACCACTAAGTGTGGTAAAGAGATGTTCAAATAGGCATGGAAATCATTTACTTCTTTTAAAATCGCTCTTATATTTCTCAGTTATAGCATCAACACAGATTATCAGCCATATTATCATTATCACCCCATGTTCTAATCCTACACACAAGTGTCTAACAAAGCTCATAACATCCTTAACACTATATTGTTCTGAAGTTATATTCTTTGTTTCCATTTAACAAAAATTTGTCTATAGTATAATGAGAATGTTTAACTTCTTTGAATTCTTAGCCTCTAGAGAGTGTGGTAAACATTTGTTGGATATGTTGTCTGAGAAAGTGTCAGTTAAACTAAAGAATCTGTTCATATAGAATCCCACCTTATCCTTACCTCCCCTTCATTTTCTCATGCTCTAAGCACTTACATTTGAAAGACAATGCTGTAAAAGGAAATATTTAAATGTACAGCTTCTACCTGAATACCAATATTTTAAATTTAGTAAATCTTATGAAATGAAACATAAAGCTTTGATACTCTTTCAGAATCAAGCTTGTTCTCTGAGATGTGATATGGAGTCCAAGAAGCAGTGTTGCAGAGTAGCCTGGGCACAAATCGTGCAAATGTAAGGGCACTGTCATCCCTCAATGCTGAAATGGATTCTCAGAACTCTCCCATCTTCTGGGGCTCCCGGCTCCTTAAATCAGGATTATTCCTCTGCTAGAACAATTCAGGAGGCTTAAAGCTGCTGTTTCCAAATATACCCATAGGAACTTGGTCTCTTTCTACTCAGGAGGACGCACAAGGTCTCATCTATGTTCAGTTGCTTTATTTAATGTTTAAAAGAAGACTTACAGTGGTAACCAACTTTATGCAGCCATATTAAATAATTATTTAGGATATATAAATATATTTATATCCAACATTGCTTGATTGATTTGGCTAAGCTTTCTGGCATCCCTGCTCACCTTTTCTGAAATAGGATTATCACACCTGTCACTGTCATCCTGTTGCTCCTCTATTTACTCAAGTGGGCACCAGTAACGTCTCTATTCCTCCCAGCCCTGAGATTTTAGCAGACTCTCCTTACTTGTCTTTTCCAATGATTAGAGGCTCTTCCAGGGTCAGGAGAATGAGACCTATCGTTATTGTTTTTGGCATTTTGAATATGCCACGGGTAGCTTGCCAGGCTCTGCCCATGCGGGGAAATACTCTCGGTAGTTTGTCAGGCTCTCCGAGATGTATGTGTATATGTATCTATATGTAGATATAGATATATATATATACTTATCACTGTATCACTATCATCCCGCTGTCCGTTGATTTACTTGAGCGAGTGCCAGTAATGTCTCTATTCCTCCCAGCCCTGAGATTTTAGCAGCCTCTCCTTACTTGTCTTTCCCAACAATTGTAGGCTCTTACAGGACCAGGGAAAAGAGACTGTGTATATATATATATACACACACACATATATACACACACACACATATATACATACACACATATATACATATATACATATACTTATATATCTCTATATAGATCTATTTATCTATATCTATATCTATCTAGGTAGATATAGATATAGATTAGATATAGATATAGATCTCACTGTATTGATGTCATCCCATTGCTCCTTGATTTGCTCAAGCAGGCACCAGTAACTTCTCCATTATGAGACTTGTTACTGTTTTTGGCATATCAAATATGCCACGGGTGGCTTTCCAGGCTCTGCCGTGCAGGTGGGATACTCTCAGTAGCTTGCTGGGCTCTCCAAAAGGGGCGGAGGAATTGAACTCAGGTCAGCTGCATGCAAGGCAAATGCCCTACCTGCTGTGCTAGAGCTCACCAAGTGACTACAACACATGGTTTATAATATTTGAAGTTCATCTTTATGTTATATCTTTAATCAAATAAATGTATACATTAAAAAATGATGAATAAAACTAATGTGTCTGTCACACTGGTTTATATAAGTCCTTCAAGTCCAGCACTTTTCCCAATAATCAGCATTTTTGGAAGTGGTTTATTCTTTCCCTTTTATCCTGTGATCATTCTAGGAGCTGGAACAATCCTACCACCTACCTCCTACGTGAGCAAGTTGTATACATGTACATTTATACTTTAAACAAAATAAAGTATTTGTTGATTTTTAAAAAAAGGAAAAATAAAGACCCTTTCCAGAAGGGAAAGCTGTAGGCAGCTTGCTGAGGACAGAGCTAGCTGTGGGCTGTGGACACAGCAGGCCCTGACAGGCTGCTGACCATGACCGGGTCTGCACTCACTTTTATTCTTAGAAAGGGAAAGATATATGTATATATACACACGTACATATACATATGTATATGGGTTGCCTACTGTCTGAACTCCATCAAATATGGTGTGGTAATTATGAAAAATAGGTAAATAGTGTCTTATAATGTATCTTGAAAGTGACCTGGAGCGTGGTGGCGGTTGGGTAGTGGAGGTCAGGTCAGCTGGGTCCCTTGGGGCAGGAAGGGTTCTCACCGGTCCCCCTCTGGGATGCCCCGAGTGAAAACAGCCTGGCTCGGAGTCCAGTCACATATTACATATTTTAATTACCAAAATATGATTATATTAGATAGTCTTCATCACATTATACCATAAGATTTATTAATATAGTTTGATTTCATTGTTGTCAATGTGAAAAAGTACAAAAAAATTGGCATTTGGCATTTTGGCATTTGGCTATCAATTTATTTATTAAGTCTCAGTGCTGATGTTCCTTTTTAAAAAATTAATATTCACCATATTGACTTTAAAGTTAAATCCAGCTGAAATCACTTTTTAAAATAAAGCATTCCCCTTTCATCAGTGAAAAGTTGGTTTGCCGGCATGGGTTCACTCTTGAGCACATAATCATTTTAGTAACCTGTGAGTAAGTGTCAAACATTATGTGCTAGAACAGGGTGTCAACTATGACTAGTTTAATAGACGATTTTCCCTGCTCCAGACATTCATCATCTCTATAGCTGTGTCTTTGCCAAAGAACTAAAGTTTCTGTTCCTTTCTATCCCAGTCAGTGGATAAAATAAACATATTTCTCATGGAGATTTTATCACTGTCAGATTATAAACACAAAATACCTCAGGCAGAAGATAATCTTTCAGGTGGCTTCAAGAGCTTTATTTATTTATTTTTCACATATAGAAATAAAAGATTAAGACTTGACATTCCAGATATCTGTGGGATTACCATTGCATTTTGATGATAATCATGCACCTCTAGATTTTATACAGTGGGTTTAAAAAATTAAACTTAAAATTAAATCTGTGAGTAGTAAAATAGAAAAAAATATGACAAGCATCAGATAAAATAGAAAAATGTGACAGGAATTAAAAAACTAACCAATCTTACCTTGTAATATATGTCTTCTGTATAAAATCCAGAATGAGTGAAAGTCAATAACATTCACATTACTTACACTATGATCACTTACTTCATTTTTATAGTGTGTTTCTGTATCTCTTTGATATGCTAACCTACAGGACTTCAGTAAGATTGAGAAATCTTGGGGCCAGAGCGATAGCACAGTGGGTAGGGCGTTTGCCTTGCACGCAGCCGACCTGAGTTTGATCCCCGGCATCCCATATGGTTCCCCGAGCACCACCAGGGGTGATTCCTGAGTGCAGAGCCAGGAACAAGCCCTGAGCATTGCCGGGTGTGACCCCCCCCAAAAAAAGTTGAGAAATCTTACTGATAGGTTATTTAACCTCATATTAGGTTATGGAATATGACTTCTTCTCTGAAATGAAAGATAAAAATCTATACAATGAGCTCTGAATGGAGACTTGTTTATGTCTACGTATTTGTAGTCTGATTTTCTGTCTTCATTCATAAATCCCTCTAGTGATGGGCAATTATTTCCCTCCTTTCCATTCTCTCTGTTGGGTCTTCCCTATGACTATTTCCAGGTCTAATCAATGCCAGTCTAGTCCCCTAACACACTTCCTTATAAATGTTACCACTTCCCCTTGTATGTTCATATGTTCAGTCAGATTTAAGGTTATCTGGATTGTAGAAATAGTCCCATCTTTTTAACTAATGTCACTCATATGCTGCTCTCCTGAATTCTAGCCTTAAAATCTTAGTCCCTGGCCTTTCTCTGTTTAGTTTCCCAGCCTCTATGGCATGAGAGGATTTTGAAGTAGTAGATATTTTGGCCCACCCTATGAATGCATATGCTAAAACTGAAATGTGGTGGAGAAAATCTAAGAAATCCTCATGTTGATAAATAGAATCATTGAACAATAACAGTTAATCCTGAATATTTTATCTTTCTCTGATAGTGTATACCAGCATATAAACCACTCTACATATTATGTGATAAGATTGACATGAAATCTGAATAATAATTTTTACTTTTAAAGTTTTGGTTTTCTTGTTTTTTTTTTTTTTGCATTTTGGGTCACACTCAGCATGCACAGGGGTTATTCCTAGCTTTGCAAACAGGAATTACTCTGGCAGTGCTCAGGGGACCATATGAGATGCTGGGAATCAAACTCGGGTTGGCTGCGTGCAAGGCAAATGCCTTATCCACTGTACTATTTCTCCAGCCCCTTAATTTTTACTTTTAATACTTCTTTTATATAAAGTATTTTGCCAAATTCCTTGTAAACATTGTTTAATGTATATAATATCTTCAATTTCAACAGAATACTATAAATTAGGTTTGATTTCTTACATGCTTCATATATGACACAGAGAGACTAAAATATGTGAAAGCCTCCAGTAGGTAAAGGAGATATTTGACTTGCAGTGCATGCCAATGCATGTTCTTAACCACTAAGTTAACTCCTTGAATACAGAGATTTCTTGATCATCTTTACTTAGTAGTTGTAACTCGGTAAAATATCTATCTTCTGCATATGATCTCTTCCAACTACAATATCTAAAACAACATAATCCGCCTAAGTTAACTGTTTGTCTCATTTAATCATAATTTCTATCACTCACTCGAGTTTATATTGATTTATTTTATGTTTGTTTATTTCTTTTGTGAATAATTTTACTGAAATAGAAGATGACAGGAAAGTTATTCAAAGATTTATTCTCCACTCTTAATACAATGCCTAATATACAGTATATACTCAAAATACATATACTAGGTCAATAAGTGGACACATTTTTATGTCTAATTCTAGCATAAACAGTAGTACCAAATAAACATTCTAATTATGTGTGCTGAACTAAACTGAATTTCTAAAGTTCTCTTACTGGTAAGGAAATGCTCGAGGAGAGTAAACGATTTTCTCAAGGTCACATTTTATTAACTGGAGAATATAAAACATGAGCCCAGGCTTGTGCTTACCTTGTAGATCACTCAACACTGATCATAGAGCTGCAAAAACTGAGTTGAGGCATACTGATACCTGGAAATGTTATTTATTAGAAAATGACATATAAAGAGTCTACCGAGTTGGATAGCTAATTTCAAGTGGCTCTTATGCAAGAATTGAACAAATGTCAATTCCTAAGTTATTTCTTTATATATGATTCACAAGGATATTCGTAGACTTTTCCAAATATATGCAAACCAAATATATATATATGTATATATATGCATATATATATTTGAGAGAGAAAAAGGAGAAGAGAGAGAGGTTGCACAATGAATAGTGTAGCATAAGTAGAAGAACTCAAAATACATTCACTTTTAAACTTTTGCCAGTCTACTTATCCATGGAAATGAATTGAGGGAAGACATTGAAAAGATAAGAACTTTCCTTTTAAGTAACTGTAAGTGCCAGGAAGTAGGCTCAAAGGACTATATCAGATGCATGTGAGGTGCCCTGAGTTTGATCCAAGCAACACATAGTTCCCTGAAGCCCGCTGGGCGTGTTCTTCCAGCACTGTGTGTGAAGGTCTTGGCACTGTTAACTCTTACCTTAAATCAAAAGCTAAAAGACGGTTTGAAACTACTCCAGATTTTGAATGAAATGTTTTTGACATATGGTGTTTCACTAATTCATTATACAACAAGACACATGTAATTTCTGAAAGAATGTTAATGGCACATATTAACAATGCACAATATGACCCCAAATATGTTTATATGTGCCCTGTGAGATCTTTTTTTAATTAGTACTTTATCTTTGTGGCAGATCAATATGAGTGGGCTGCAAAATGCAGCCAAAGTAGCTGAATGAATTGACCTGTTAAGTGAGGTTTTTTAGTATTGTTTACCTGAATAATAATATTTACCATATATACATGGTAATAATTTTAACTAAGCTGCTGCTTTTGGCAGTAATTAATAACTACTGTCAGCTGCTTCTGAAAGTCTGCTCTTAGTTAGATGTAATAAAAAACATACATCAGCAGAGACTGACTCATGGTTTCCTGAAGTGGATACAGCATATGCTTTAAAGTCAATCCAGCCTCATTTCAAAGTTCGATTATGCCATTTACTAGAGGATGGATATGAAGGAAGTTATCTCTGTTTTATAGTTTGTTCTGAAATGTAATTGGAGTAATGTTTATGAAGTACCTACCTAACTAATATCTTTCTGCTTCATAGTTTGCTCTGAAATGTAAGTGGAGTAATATTTGTGAAGTATCTAGCTAATCCAGTGTTTTCCTAAAGCAGATGTGACTTAGGAAGTCATATGCAACCTAGATTTAAGATCCAAAATTGTGTATCTTAAATTTAGCTCTAACTAGAATGCTATTAAAGAAATTGGTCTTTATTTACATCTCTTCTAGAATATGAAATGTGCCCTAATCCAATGCTCACCACAATTTTCACTCAGTCACTTTTGTATCTTCCTCAATTTCATGCTTCTTTACTATCTCTCATCTAGCCTTCTTCATTCTTAAATAAGAATAGCGACTCAAATATTTGTTTTCTATATACCCAGTTTGTCATTTAAAAATTTATTTCATTAATGTATGGCGGCAGAGTCTCTTGCCCCCTTGCCTGGCTTTCTTCACTGGGGCCCCTTGGAGGGGGTAGGTTGAGTCTCCCTTCCTGCACCGAGCAGAGCCTTGGGAGCCAAAGACCTCCGGAACCCAGCCACAGCTATGCTCTCCACATGCTTGGATGAGCCTCAAGCATGAAGGAAGGGCAGAAGAACCCAGGTGTGCGGGACCTGGGGCTGAGATCTCCAAGCCTGCTCAGATCTGGACTGGACCTCTTCCACTCAGATCCCCCATTTTCCAGTAATTAAGCAGTCACACCCACAAACTGCCATGTAATCCATCAACGGCCAACATCCAGAGACTATAAAACCAAGCTCCTGGATGTGCATGGCTGCATTTTCGGCAATGTGACATCTTATAGCCTAGTTCTCCCTCTCGGAGAACCTGGCAAGCTACCAAGAGTTTACTGCCTACATGGGAGAGCCTGGTAAGCTCCCCATCGTGTATTCATATGCTAATAATAGTACCAATGATGGGTCTCATTCCCCTGACCCTGAAGAGCCTCTAATGCAGGGCCATTGGGAAGGATGAGTAAAGAGAGACTGCTAAAAATCTCAGGATTAGGACGAATGGTACTGGGCCAGCTCGAGCAAATCGACGAGAACGGGATGACAGATGCAGTGATACAGACTAGAGTACCCCATTTCATTCAAATTCTTCCTAAAATCTTGACCTTGAGCTCCATTAGTCAATCTTATTTTTTGTTGTGAGCTCAAGGTAGTCACAGAGAGATTGGTTTTTTAATATATCTTAGCTACAATTTGTTTCTTTTTATCTTTGAATTAAAGTAAGATTTATCCTTCAAATTGTCTTCCACTGCTTGCTGATTTGAGGCTTATAGTAAACATAGAGGTGGAAAATTTTCTTCTTCTTACTTGTTTAGGTGTAAATCCTAGTGCCTATGAAGTTTGCTGTAACTTGTCTTGTTATAGTCTTATAAAAGAAATGCTATAGTCTTATAAAAGAAATCAAGTCACAATAGTTTAGGTCATATATTAGTGGTAGTAGAATCTCAAGTAGTCACTAGCACTTCTAAGCATCCAAGACCTAACCCCCTTTCAGCATTAAATTCCCTGAGCTAATGATAACTTGATAACTTGATAACCTAAGAACAGTGTTGTCTAAAATTCGTTGTTTTCCGGAAAGGACTAACTATTGTGAGTGGTTCCAAAGACTCCTTGATTGCAAACCACAAGATGGCAGCCATGTCCTGGACCTTCCATTACTGCAGAATTCTGAGGCAGCATCATTAAACTAATCCGTGTAACTTTGACATTGATGTCTTTTCTTTTTCCAAACTATGTCCATGGAGATTGAGATTAAAATTAACTTATATTTCATAACTTCATAAGTGAGTGTGAAAGTTCTATCCAATGTAACAAAGATCTGGTTTTTATTCCCCACTATTTTCCCACTCTTAGACAGGCATTCTTTCCCCCAGATGAGAAACCTTGAAATCTGTATTATAGTTAGTATGTCTCTCTAATGTTAAGGTTGTATTCTTAGAATTATGACACTAGTTTTTGACTTCTAATGTAGAAGTTCATTTTTTCGACAAAATCCTGACAGTGGGTTCAAGAATTTATCTGGCACAAGATAAAAAAATAATATTTTAATCTGAAATTTATTTACATGTATAATCTAAAAATAAAAACCTCTAAGAACCCCTAAAAGTGTAAAAGGTGAGATCCATTTTTAAAGCTTTATTGAAGTATAATTTATATTGTAACATTATCTAAGATTATGATGTACAGTGTGATAATTTGGTACATATGTGTACTGTAAATTTTTTCACAAAAATTAGTTTACATATCCATGGACCCAATAATTACAATAATTTTTGATGTGGAGAGAGGGTTTAATATGTACTCTTTTAGGGATTCCACAATGAAATCTTATATTATTTATGGTCTTTCTTTTAGTAGAGTTGTATGCGTCAACAAGGATATTCTCAAAGCCCTATCATTTGTGTTATCTTGCTCTCCATCACTTATTTCCACTGGGAAGTGTCAATGTCTCATATTAGAAAATGCATATGTACATAGTCTCAGGTTATTATGTCAAAATTTCATATTGTTCTTCAAAGGACAAGATGATTCTTGACTTCTTTGCCATTACAACATGCTAATGAATCTTATACTAAACTGATTCATTTCCAAGATCCTTGCCAGCTTATTCTCTCTAGATTTCCTTCTTCTACTCCTCATAATATCTATAGGTAAAGGGCTGGAGTTGGTACAGTGCTATGCTTCTTTTCAGTATGTGCTGCATTTAAGATGTGCCTCTTTCCTGCTATTGTATTCAATCTCACTTCACTCATAAATACTCAAAAACTCACATGTACAAACACACAGGTACATACTTCTGCTACTCATTAGTATATTGCTCAATTCCATAGCATTTCTATTACCCTGTTCTAGTTCATTCTCATCTACTCCTGTCTGTTTCCTTTTTCTAGAGCTGTCATTTCTCAGTCTGGCTTGTTTTTCTTCACTGATATTTGCAAAATAGATTAGATCTAGAAGCTTCTTATAAGAAGCTAATTTATAAATCAGCGACTTTGAGAAACAACTCACTATCAAAATTCCAGGGGATGGTTGAGGAATACAGATTGACAGTTCCTCTAGCATAGAGTTATAAATCTGGTGTGAAGTCAAGTTAACCGTAATTTTAAAAAGGATTTCAAGGGATTCTAATACCCACATCCTGTACCTTTTAGTTACAAATTCCCAGAGCCTAGTAGGGCCCAGAAATATAAAATGTTAATAAATATGTATCATATAAATAATAAAATTATTGTTACTTTCAGAAGTTCAGGTATTAGAGATAGTTGGTCAGAAGGTCATAAATATTCTTCAAAGAAAAATTTCTATAAAAACAATTTAGGGACTGGAGCCATAGCCCAGCAAGTAGGGCGTTTGCCTTGCACACGGCCAACCGGGTTTGATTCCCAGCATCCCATAAGGTCCCCTGAGCACTGCCAGGAGTGATTCCTGAGTGCAGAGCCAGGAGTAACTGCTGAGCACTGCTGGGTGTGACCCAAAAAGCAAAAAAAAAAAAAAAATTAGAGAAGAAATATGAGTTCACCAGTAGCAAGAAATCTACTTAAAAACATCTGTGATCTTTGAATATAGTTTAGTGAAAAAAATATAGACATGGATATGCTTTTTATGCCTATACACATAGTAAATATATACATGCATGATATATATGCAAACAGATGGCAAGTTGACTCTGGTTATGCCCCTTTTTTGTCATAAAAAATGTTTAATTGTTCTTGTCATAAAAAATTTTGGTTTTAATTTTGTTGTTTGGGAATTTTTGTTTGTTTTAAACCTTTATAAACTATTGTTAGGCAGATGAATAGTTTGGAGAAGGCTACACTAGGATTGACTTGGGATCTGACAGAGTTTTCCTACTAATCTATATGAGTTTAAAAAATCAAAATTTCCCACTCTGGTTGTAGTTGGATTTAGGGAACTTGTCAAATTAACAGGTATCTAGACTTCATTAAGACCAATTCAGTGAAAATCTCTATAGTTCAGGACAGGTATTTAAGTTAGAATTTTTAAAAAATCATTCTACTTTGCTGATGAGGTTGAAAATCACTGTAAATAATGTTAAATATATTACAAGTGACTGACTACCAATAATACCTAGTATTTTTTTTGAATATTTTTTGCCAAGTATGTCCTTGTCTATTTTTTAATTAAATTATGATTATTTTGTGATGCAGATGCAATTACTAGTCCTAGTACAGGTGATAAAGGATAGCATGAGGGAGAAAAAGTAAATTTCCCAAGGATTTGCAAATAGTAAGTTAGAATGTGATTGTCCCAGCACTTTGATTCAGCGCTTGGGCATTTAATTATACCTACACTGTTTGGATAGTCTTTAACATGCTGAAAACTCTGATATGCATAGCACTTCATCTACATTTACTATACTAAAAACAAGAAATCTTCTTAACTTCAGTGCTGTTTTCCATCGACAAAATCAAGTACTTTAATATTTTGATCATTTTGAGATAGTTTAGTATTACATATATAGAACATAACAAACGTTGTTCCTCTTTTCAGTTTTGACAGAGAACTAGGGAATTAAATTAGGCCAAATCTTCATACCAGTAAAAAGACATTAAAGATTATTCAAATAGTCAAAAAATCCCAGCCCTTCTTTCTCTTGGGTCGTGCAATGTATTTATTAAATTCACATCAACTAAGTATAAAAAAAATCTTAATCTAATTAGCATCTCTTTATTATAGCAAAGCCTCAGTTGAATGGATTACAAATAACAGAGCTTTAAAATAATTGAGGAAATGTTAAGACATTCTATCTCTCTCATTTAGGAAAAAAAGAGCAAGCAATTTGAAATTGTGAGTCTTCAAAAAGGTGTATCTCTATTGTTCTTCTTCTGAAAGCCTATTCTGCTAATTATCTGCATATTTAAGTAATGTTAGTTTTCTCTTGGAATCCTTTAGAAATCAACACAGAGCTAACTAGTATGACCCCAGAACCAGAGAGACAGACAATCTTTCATTTGGAAATTAGGACATATAAACTTGTATTGTTATTTATTCTTCATCCTCTTTTAAATATCCACAGTGTTACTGCAATTAGATATCAAGTCTGTACATTCTTTCTCTTTTGATGCTGAGCTCCTAGCAATAAACACATAGGGATGGTTGAGTAATAATAGGAGGAATTCAGAAATAATCCTCTGTGTAGCTAGCCTTTCCATCAGTAACGTATAAGCAAGTTGCTATTCATTGGGTATATTTAAATCATTATCAATAAAAATCATAATATTATTATTAATGTAAACCTACTTTGCTATATTTATAATATAATTTTAATATTTTATAAAGTTTATTGCATGTGATATAATTTTTCTCTGTATTTATGCTTATATTATCATTATCAGCTAGATTATTTTCTCTTTTCCCAGACTATTATTTGAAATTCTAATCCAAGAACTACAGAATGTGACTATAGTTGGAAGGAGGATTTTGAAAAATGATAATTAAGTTGAAATTTATCATTAGACATACCCTTGTGGAATATGACTGTATCCTTATACGAAGAGGAAATTTGGACACTGACAGGCACAAAGAGAAGACCCTGCAAAGCACAGGGAGAAGACAGTCATTTGTAGATGCAAAGAGAGACCTCAAAATAAGCCAGTGGATTCTGTGGACCTGGTAGTTAAATACAACTATCCCTTGATGTTACAAGATGAGAGCACTTTTGGGTGGATCCCACTTCTTATACTTTGTGCCTTGCCTTTATTGCTTGTTTCATCTCTTGCTCTTACATTTTCTTTTTCTTTCATTCTTCCTACAGCTAAAAATGTTTTTACTTTGTTATACCAGATGTCTTTGTAAATATCCAAAATCTATCTGTGATCAACCAACTAAGCAACTGAGTTATGTTTATAACTAACCACCTCATTTCCAAATATGTGACTATTTCTTTTTTTTCTTTTTTGGGGTCACACCCTAGCGATGCATAGGGGTTACTCCTGGCTCATGCACTCAGGAATTACTCCTGGAGGTGCTTGGGGGACCATATGGGATGCTGGGAATCAAACCTGAGTCGGCCGCATGCAAGGCAAACACCCTACCCACTGTGCTATCACTCCAGCCCCAATATGTGACTATTTCATAGTGATATTATTTTTTTTGTCTGTTTGTTTTGTTTTTATTTTGGCTCATCCAAACCTTTCTATAGTTCCATGTCCTTGGAGAACTGTAAGAGGTTCAGCACTACTTCTAAGTAGCAAACATCCCCATAAAATACTTAAGTATCTTTGCAGACGGTTGCAAGAATGCTTTCAAATGAGAATATTAAAACACAGAATATTTTTTTGAATGTGTGGGAAGGAAGGAAATAGAAAGTCTTATCAGTAAGTCGAAATATGAGTATATATTGTATTAAAAATTATACCAGAGTCAAAAATGCTCTGCTGAAGACTGGGTTGACCAGAAGACCCCAAGACTCTAAGTGAAATCTCTCATTCACAATAGAAATGATTAAACACTCCTTTATATAATACACTAGTTTCTTACAAAACATTTCTTTAAAATATTTCAAATAGTATCATCCACCTGCCTTCCCTTTCCACTGACCTCCTGCCTAGCACCTTTAAATTGGGCAGCAGGAGATGTTGTAGTGAACATATTATCTTTATAATTTCACAAGTCCCGCAGCTGGAGTTCAGGATCAATTCCTACACTTTAATACTATCTGCCAAAGAATTTTTAGACTACATACCTGACAAATATCCTGAGCTATAATTTATGGATATTTCCTCTACAGGAAATGGTTGCATCTGGTTTTTAATACAATTCCTTTACAGTGCTGTAAAAACTAAATGATCTCACAAATGTCAACAGACTCTAAACAAAAACAAATAAAAGGAAAAAGTGAAACAATAGCTATTGATACAAACTTTAGGTCCTGCATGTTTAATAAGGCACAAATTTCAAGCCTGGTCCTGTTGCTTTGGGGATGGGGAGAAGGCTGTGTTTGGACCACACCCACCAGTGCTCAGGGCTTATCCTACTTATGTGCTCAGTGGTCACTCCTAGTGGTACTCAATAGAGTATATGCAATGCTGGGGTTAGTGCATGCAAGAAAATCACTTAACTTCCTGTACTATCTCTCTAGCCCCCTATTTCCTTTCTTTTTTCATTCATGATCTATCCTTGTATTTCTTCTTTAACAAAAAATATGGATATTTGTGGTCATATCTTTATTTAACTTTCTGATTCAAATATGTTTACCTTAGTGAAAATATTATATGTAATGTATTTAGGCAAAATGGTGGTCTTTTAAGTTGTATATATGCATTCCCACGTGTGTATATTATCTTTCAGAAAGATGATCCCCCCAAAATTTCATTTATATATATCCAAGTTCCTTGCTTTTCCAGATATTCCGTGTATCCAATTGCATATTGAAAATCATCTACATCCATGATTTTAAAGAAAGGGAAATATGTCTAAAAAAGTGCATTTATTATCTTCCCTTCCATACCAGGTCCTTGTCTCATGTTTCTAGTCCAGGGGATGTAAAGCCATTTTGCTTCTGTTACTGAATGCAATCACCAGTACCCCCATCTTCTTCTCTCCTTCCTCAGTGCCCTTCGAACCATTCACCTGGATTAATGTTATAGGTGTTCTGGAATAGTTCATTTTATAGCAACTTGACCAGGTAAAGGGATCTTTAAAAAAGCCAGTATTATTTCTGGGTATATCTGTAATAGTGTTCCTTAAAAAATAATTATTTCATTTAGTTTTTTGAATAAATAAAGATCCTCTTTATTTATTAATGGTCATAATTCAATCCATTGAGGGCCAAAATGGAACAACAAATAAAGACAACGGCAATTTTCCTTCTCTTATCTTCCCCCTTCTTCCCTCCCTTCGCCTCGCCTCCTCTTCCCTACCCTGTTCCTCTCCTTGTCTTCGTTACTCTCCCCTTTTCCCCTCTTCTCTCCCTTTCTGTCCTCTCCATTGCCTTCTTCTCCTCACCCCATCCATTACCTTCCCACCCTCAATTTTCTTCCTCCTCCCCCCCTTTTCCCTTTTCTCTCTCTCTCCCTCTTCCTCTACTGCTAGTTCCATCTCTTCTTTCAGCTGAATGTCTAGCTCTTGACCTCTAATAACATGGTTCCTGATTCTCAGGCTTTCAGATACAGACTGACTAATTCAGGGGTTTTCCTGCGTCACCAGTTTGCAGCCAACAGATTGTGTGACTTCTTGGCTCCCTAATTCCTACTTCTGCCTCATAAACAAATCTATGGATCGTATTGGTTTTGTATTTGTGGAGATCTAGGACTAATATATATTTTTTATTTTTTTTAATTTTTAAATTTTTTTTGTTTCATTGAATCACCATGAGATATAGTTACAAGCTCTCATGTTTGAGTTACAATGACAAAATGATCAAACACCCATCTCTCCACCAGTGCACATTCTCCACCACCAATATCCCAGGTATACCCCCCTTTCTCACCTTCCCCCTGCCTTCATGGCAGACAATATTCCCCATACTCTGTCTCTACTTTTGGGCATTATGGTTTGCAATACAGATACTGAGAGGTTATTATGCTTGGTCCTTTACCTACTTTCAGCATGCATCTCCCATCGTGACTGATTCCTCCAAACCTCATTTTCTTAGTGATCCCTTCTCTATTCCAGCTACCTTCTCCCCTCCACTCATGAGGCAGGCTTCCAGCTGTCGGGTAATCCTCCTGGCCCTTGTATCTACTGTCCTTGGGTGTCAGTCTCATATTATGTTAGTTTATACTTCGCAAATGAGTGCAGTCCTTTTCTGTCTGTCCCTCTCTTTTGGACTCATTTCACTTACCATGATACTCTCCAGGTCTATCCACTTATACGCAAATTTCATGACTTCATCTCTCCTAACAGCTGCATAGTATTCCATTGTGTAGATGTACCAAAGACTAACATATATTCTAATCTCAACTCATCTTCTGTATTTTTTTATTGCATTCTCACCACTTATTTTCCAAAATGCAACCAGAAATAACACACCAAACAACTGACCCTTAAAAAGTTTTGAAACCCTTTTGTATGGTTATTACTTCAGTTCATTTTATTACTTTAGATATTTTAAGCTATTTAAAGGACTAAAGGACTTTTCAAAATCTTTTTTTTTTCCAGCCTCACCCTTCACTTTCTGATGTCCATTATCTTAATTGAATTCAAGTATCCTTATTTTTATACTTTGGATTATTAAATTCAAATGATAGCTCCTTTTAGTCAAAATTCTTCTTCAAGAACCCCTTCTACTGCCCAGACACTGTGGTGCCCCTGCAAGGTACTTGCATGTTTTCCCCCTTATACTTCCCCCATTATATTTTGCACATCTTTTGCTTGGGTCTCATCTACTACACTGACTGCAAGCAATTTCTATCCTGTTCATTTTTTAATACACAGTATCTAATATGCTATTCATTTTCAGTGAATCTTTTTTCTCACTCTGGAGCCTTCTTTACATATTCTTTCAATTAATGTTCTAACTTCATTGTTTAAATAATTTCAAACACTGATATATTAAAGATTCTACTTACATAAAACCCGAAATGTATTAGATTTTTATTCAATTGTCAGCCATTTAAAGATGTTCAATAGTGGGGAAAGGAGCTATAGTTAGCTGAAGGTACTTACGTATTACAGAAAACATCTTTTAAACCCTTAGTATGTTTCTAAGTTGTGCTTTCCTTTATTTTTGTTTTTTTCTCCCTGTGAAAAATATTTCTCTCCTCTTATTATAGATAAAGTGTATCCACTACTAATTTGAATATATGCTATAAATGATAATACTTAAAAAGACTTTAAACAGTTGTTATACTGTTCCTTGATAAGGATGACTATACCTAAAACTTTCCAAACGTTTATCTGCTTAAGAATAAGCTTAGAATGTATATTTTAGGAAATATGTATCATGTACATTAATTATAGGCCATATTTATTTGAAGACAGAGTGTAGTTCATTAAAAAATTTCATTTTGTCAATGAGTAATGCCATCTAACATTACAAAATAATGCAATGCATTTAGAGTAGACACCTAAATAGCTTCTTTAAAATGCTGATATATTTATGTATACATTCAAATGGCAAAGATAAAATATTGGTCACATTTTTCCATTTGGGAAACTTTAGTGTTTCTTTGAGCAACATGATAAAAATCTCAGTTTAACAAATACTGTAAGTTTGTAGTTCATTCCTGGCTCTGTGACTTTTCCTGTTTAGTTTTTAGCTTACTTGGTTACATAACCATTGCTTTTGCTTAAAGGTCAGCCAAGAGTAAAGTTATATCTTGCTGGAGGTGAGATGTAAACAATGTCTGATCTTGCCCTGCCATTTTTCTTAAATCTTCCACAGAGCTGGGTGAAATTGTGCCAGTATTCATAAAAGAAGATTATGTTTTAGAATCTGTATTGTATTATTCAATAAATATTTCAAGGTGTCTGCAAACAGGGATTAATGGGTATTATATTTCAGGAAACTAGAAAGGTATCAACTAAAAGAATTAAATAAAACACTCATATTTGATGCTCATATAAACTGTAACTTAAAATAAAATGTGTGTAAACTTCCTTTTCCTTTTGTTTCACTTTCCTGTCATAAGATAATACAGAATAAAATGACATAAAACCAAAATAAAAGATTTTTAAAGGTATAAATTTGACCTTCACACTGAAAAGTAATGCCTTTTTTCAATCATTGATGTTAATAGCCAGCGACAGTGCCTGTAAGCAATTAAAACATCTGGATGTTTTAATGTATGTTTCAAAGCTTCAGTACTGTGTTTTACTGATACACTAAATATCAGTGCAATTGAAAGCACCTGGACATGAAGGAACAGTACCATAAGATTTTTTAACTAAAATTTAGTGTATTCATCCATTCAGTGTGGATGAATGAGTGGTTGAGTATATAAAATTCAGTTGTATTCAACCATTCCCTCACATTAAAAATGGTTGATTTTAAAAAACGTTTTATTTCAATCATCATTGAAACAGTTGATACACAAATTGGATCTTGATTTGATACTTGTACATAATATGATTATTAGTGATATTGCATCATTTAAAAAATATTCTCTAGAATTCCTTCAAGAACCTAGCTTAATGTTCCAATCTTTTGTTTCTATCTGTTACTGCCCTAGAAAATTTATAAACAGAACAACTAGGAATGTCTAAAGTAACCTATAGTAATTTAAGAGTATTTTCTTCATGTTACTCTTTATTTACATATTGAAATTTTAATTGGGGGAAGGGGAATAAATCTCTTTCCTTCAAATATAACCTAGATCTTGAGCAAAGAAAATTTTTAAGATCTAGGATCTTGTCTGTTACTTTTATTGTTTTGCCCCTTTCTGGGCATGTTCTACTTTTAAAATAAACTATGTCAAATTCAGGGCTTGGGTTAGGTCTAGAAAGAATGGACGCACGCAGCCAACCGGGGTTTGATTCCCAGCATCCCATATGGTCCACCCAGCACCTCCAGGAGAAATTCCTGAGTGCATGAGCCAGGAGTAACCCCTATGCATAGCCAAGTGTGACCCCCCCAACACCAAAATGTTACATTTGTTTTAGGTGTACACCATAATGATTATATACAGATAGCTAGATAGTTAAATATAGATAGATGTGTGTGTATGTGTGTGTGTGTGGCAAAATTTTCACATCAGTAGGTCTACTTAATACCTGTAAGTCACTTTGTTGTTGTTATTGTTTGGAGGCCACGTTCCTCTTACAGAGTTCAGCAGACTATATGGGGTGCCAGGGATCAAACCCAGATTAACTTTGTGAAAGACAAGCACCCTACCCACTGTTCTATCAGTCTAGCCCTCATTCAAATTATTTCTATGCATGATAAAGCTTGAAAAGCAAGCCTGACATGAGCGATTCTAAATTTAGGCTTTCAATTAGGATTAGATTACAAATAGAGTTTCAGGATCTATTATCACTTGTTCCCTCCCTCCCAAATTCTGTCTACTGATCTGGCTGAAAACTTGAATACCATTTTAATTAAGCACTCTAGGTGATTCTCAGGTGAGACCAAAGGTAACTACGAGGCTTACTCAATATACGTAGGTGAGTTGAGACCAATCTTTGGCTTAGGGTGTAATAGAATCTATCCAGTGAGTTTTGTTGATCAGGTCAGCCTCTATTGGCCAAACTGGAGTAGATTTTGGGGATCTGTGAGAGGGAAGGTTCTCTGAAGGAGAAACTCAAAGTTCAGTCTGAGGATAAAGCTTATTGTTGCAGTCTCTCCTGAGACAAAGAACAGGGAAGGGAGGAATTTCCTGCATTTCAAAGCTCTTCTGTGTGTGGGTGTGTTGGTAACAGGTGAAATATCTGGGAGGAGTTTTATAGGCATATTCATAAGACAGATATTTCATTTCTCCACATAATTCACCCAAGAAAGAACCTTAACAAAGGAAGCATAAGAACTAACTGGTTTAGTGATTACTATGTACTAGTTCGCCTATGTCCACCTTTCCTACTAAAATATCATGATTTTACTTCCCTATCTTTGCTGTTCCTGCCATAAGAGGTTGTTTTCAGCTGCTTCCCCTCTCTTTCTGTCCTGAACTTGAAGTGGGTAGCTTTTGTTTGTTTGTTTAAGACCACGCCTATCTGTTCTCTGGGCTTACACCTGGGCCTGGGTCTCTGCTCAGGGGTGACTCCCAACAGTGCTCAGGGGCCTTTATGCTGTGATGGGGATAGAATCTGGATTGACCTTATACAAGCAAGTTCTTTACCTTCTGTATAATCAGTTAATTTTTGAAAGTGCATATCCTTTATCTCCCAGAGTCTTTTCTCTTTTTTCTCTTCTCAGACTTCTGGGAAGCCTTGAACAATTTCTACCATGAATTAATGATCTAAATTATTGAAAATGTTCCCTTTGAGATGTTAACTTGGGAAAGTGTTACATACAACGTAGGAATGCATTGACCTATCAATAAAAACAAACTCCATGCACAGGATATGCCTCTATATAAAATGGCATAAGTAGTTTAGAGATTAGAATACAAAGGGTTTGCAAAAGTGCACCAAGAAAGAACAAAATAGCAGGAAAGAATAGAATAGACAAATATCTGCCAGCAGCAAATATGTGGCAGGCAAGCATAGAATAAGACTGTTTAGGGTCTTTTAAATGCAGTGGCAGTATGAGCAAATATAAGAATAAGAAACTGTCAGGATTTTATATTTTATGGGTGCCTTCTGACAGCTATGCAAAACTCCCCTGCATCTGATGTTTACCTATTGAATGTTGATGTGCTTAGAACTGTCCTGAATGTGTTTGTCAATACTGGCTAGCTTACTGGGAGCCCAGGAGTTGGAGTAGAACAATACTGTGTTGAATATATGGTTAGCCTGTGAGGTCACCTATGGTTGGCCAGGCGACCTAAAATTGGACAGTGTCCTTATGTTTTTGTCTGACTCTCTGTGACCAACCTCAGTTGAGGGAGGTCAAAAATGTAAAGCTGATTGCTATTAGACAATCCAAAATTCCCTAAGAGGGATATTCACTTGTATCACTTGTAGTCCCGTTGATCTTTGATTTGCTCAAGCGGGCGCCAGTAATATCTCCATTTGTCCTTGTCTCGAGCTAGTGTAGCCCAATGATATCTGCTCGCTCCAGGAACAGAAAGAGCCTCAAATCATTCATTCAGAGATTTGACGAAGAAATTTGACCATCTAGTGGGTGGGCAGCCACGAGGTCTTCTGACGTCCCGTGGAATCCAGTCGGTAACAGCTCTAGTCCAACGGTCATCTCTGAATCACATTACATGGCCGGCCCGTCTGATTTTTGACGCCTTGGCAAACGAGACAGCATCCCTGATTTTTGACCATCGACGGAGGTCAGAACTCTGGATTCCTTCTCTCACCTGAGTAAGACATGATATTCCCAGCATAGCTCTTTCGAATCCTCTTTGGGATACCCTAATAGCATTCTCATCCTGCTTGTGTAGGGCCCAGGTCTCTGAGGCATATGTTAGTGCAGGAAGAATGGTGGAATCGAAAAGATGTGCCCGGAATCAGAGGTTCTTCATTCTCTTAACCACCTCTTCAACGCTCGTGAAGGCATTCCACGCTGCTCTCTTCCTCCTGCGCAGTTCTGGCACCAAGTCATTCCTCATGTTGATTTCTCAACCCAGGTACACATAGCTGCTACATTCGGAGATGTTCATTCCATTGAGAGCAAATGGAGCTTCAGGGACCAGTTCGTTTTTTATGAACATCCTCTTGTTGAGATTCAGCTGCAATCCGACCTTTCCACACTCGTGGTCGAAGTCGATCAGCATTTGTGCTGCTTGGCTAATGTTTGGCGTTATGAGAATGATGTTATCAGCGAAGCGAAAGTGGTGTAATTGCCGACCGTCTATCTTCACTCCCATTCCTTCCCATTCCAGTTGTCGCATGATGTTCTCAAGGGCAACACTGAAGAGTTTTGCTGAAATGGTATCACCCTGCCACACCCCTCTCTTTACATCAGTGATCACTTCCCTGTAGAATGGTGAGATCCTGGTGGTGAATCCACAATACAGCTTGCGGAGGATTTTGATATACTGAGTTTGAACTCTCTGTTTGACCAAGGCTTCGATGACCACCTCAGTCTCAACAGAATAGAAGGCCTTCTTTAAGTCGATAAATGTTAGACAGAGCGGCATCTTGAACTCTCACGAAACTTCAATGAATTTGGTCACTGTGAGGATATGGTCTATTGTGCTGAATCCTCTTCGGAACCTGGCTTGCTCGCATGGTTGTCCTTCGTCTAGTGTTCTGCCTATTCTATTCAGGATGACACTAGTGAACAACTTGTAGACAACAGACAACAGGCAGATTGGGCGATAGAGGGATATTACCTTCAGTATACTCCTGGTGGCCCTTGAATAAGAAACAAGAAAACAGTGCAAATACGTTTGAATTTTAAAAGATATACTTATTTAAATATATATATTTATTTCCTAGATTCAGACACCTTCCCTCTCATTTCCTATTCTTTGAAAGTAAAATTGTTATATTGGTATCTAACAGTTTCCATTAATAGTTAACAGAGGGATATTTCAAAATATTCTGAGCAGTAAACCAATAAAAATTTTCTTTCTCCATGCATATCCAGAAATTTTACTGATAATCTCATCTGCCAATTTCCTCACCAAATACTCACAGCTTAATCTGTTATAATGGAATTTTAACCTCCCAAGGAAACTCTTATGGGTTATTTCTTGATATTTTCCCATAATGATATAATTTGTAGCTTTTAACTGAGCAGATGGTATCCCAAAATAAAAATTACATTTTACTGCCTCGGTTATATATAGGAATAAGCTAATACTTTCAGTTTCTGACAAAGGGAATGAAAGTAAAAATATTATGTGCACCAACTTTGTTTATTTTGGGGGGGGGAGCTCCACCCAGCAATGCTCAGGGGTTACTCCTGGCTTTGCATTCAGGAATTACTCCTGGTGGTGCTCAAGGGATCATATGGGATGCTGGGTATCGAACCCGGGTTGGCCGCATGCAAGGCAAATGCCCTACCTGCTGTGCTATCGCTCCAGCCCCCAACTTTGTTTTCTTAATGAGAGCATATTCGTTCTCTTTCCTTTATGCTGTTTGGATGACCAGAAGGTCCAAATTATGATTAGTTCTGGTACTGTGTACTTTAGGATGATCAGCGCAATGTAGGCCATGATAGGGAGGACCCTGGGCTCCTAATGTCCTAGAGTGACATATTGAATCTGCATTACTCTTCTCTGATCTTACATCTGAATTTTCATCTGTATCTGCCTCCCTCTAAGTCAGTGGCTCTCAAGCTTGGCTCACATTAGAACCATAAGGGGTGCTTTAAAGATTATATATTTTTTCACTCCACACATTTTAACTTTACTTTCTTTAAAGTGGGTCTTCTGACTAAAAGTTAAAAATAAAATGTTTTTATTGATATGTAATTCAGTTATGAACATCTCAAGTTTATTGTCATAATTGTTTATATGTGTACTCAAATATATACTCTCTCTCTATATATATATCTACATATATAGTGAACTGATCACCACAAGAAGTCTAGATTAATGTCCATATCTACATACAGAACTCCCTGGATAGTCAAAGATTATGGGGGAAAAGAAGGGAAATTTTTCTTTTTCCCAACTTTAAGTTATACTATTAAAGCTATAGTAATCAAAATTGTGTGATCCTGGAATAAAGGTAGATTCTCAGACCAAGGGAACAGACTGAGGGCCCAGAGAAAAGTCCTTAGTTATATGGACAGTTAATCTTTTATAAGGAAACTAGGTACATGAAGTGGAACAATGTTCTTCAACATATGGTATATGGTATGGAGAAACTGGTTTGCCACATGCCACATAAAATGATTCTGGAACCCAGTCTCACATCATATACAAAAGTTAATTTAGTGGTTTGAGATAGTACAGGAGGTAAAAAGTTTGGCTTGCTGTGGCTATGGGTTCCATGACCCTAGTTCAAACACCAAGCACTACAGATGCTCCCTTAAGTCACTCCTGAACAAAGTTAGAAGTAGCTCCTGAGCACAACTGGGTGTGACCCTCCTACCCACCTCCCTAAATATTTATTGGGGATGAATGCATCTGATAAAGCTATACCCCAATGTAGAAATATCAGTACATAGTATTGTTTTCCTCTTTGATATCTTGCATCTTTGTACTAGTTGGACATATTTCTGTGTTGATTGACTAATGTGGACTTTTGATGACAGCCAAAACTTAATCTTATTATTGAATCTACAGTGCCTTCAACTATGCTTGATCTAGAGTAGGTTTTCAATAATTATCTAATAAATGGAAAAGTGCAGGAACTAGTCTTAACATAAAATTTTATTTTAAAATTATGTTGTGCAATTGGTTTTTGTTCTTATGAACTTTCTCAGTAAAGTTTTGACCGTATCTTTTTTTCTGGAAATTATTAAATTTACAGACACCCACATTAGCTTAGTAGTATTTTACCTTTTACCTCTTGCTAATCAGTAATCTTTATTATGACCAGCACACTGTACTGGACTCTTGGGAAAATAAAATGTATAGAAAATGCATGACCTCTAATGAGATTGAAAAAGCAGTTTATAAGTAGCATATATGAATATTTTATTTTCTATGCTAATTTATTTTATAATTTATTATATCAGTATAAAATATATTTAACTTATTTAACAAAATAATTGAAGAACACTTTTTGATTTATTGTCATATATTAAGCCTCAGAGTGAATTATGTGTCCTGTTTTTCTGATTATATATTCAAATTGACTCTATACTCAGAAGAATTTCTCCTCTGTTGGTACAATTCCAGCACTCTGTGTCTTATGCTCTTTCTAAATTAAACACTGGGCAGAGATTAAAAATTCAGTAGTCCTTAAGGGATCATAGGCATATATGCTGAATTCTAGAATGGCTTCTAAGAGTAATTCTTAAAGAGATTTTCTTTATTTTGCAGGCAGTTATCTTGAATTCTTCTCACTTTATTTGGAACTAGAAGTAATTTTAATAAAAAAATTAAGCACTTAGAATTCAGTGTATGTCCCTATCTGTTTTATAGTAGCCTTTCTCGTTAACAAGCACATTGCAGTAAAATTAATTTATATTAGGAAACTCAATTAAAAATTTGTAATTTTGTAAGGCACATAACAAACCCAGTGAAGAATGGGACTAGTGCTCTCTTGCTCAAATCTGATTTTTTCACCTTAAATATTTGTTAAGTTGAGTACTAATGGTCAAATAAGAAGTTAGCAAATTGTAATATTTCAGGAGATTAATTCAAGAAGGTGATCAGACAGAAAGAAAAGGACATTCACAATTAACTCATTTAGAAAATGCAAGTGTAACATTACTACTAATCTAGATTTAGATTCAGGCTGAGATGTATTTTATGTGAAAAAATATTAAATTTGCACATTAGCCTACTTTTGATTCATAATAAGTTTCTTTAGCAAAATGTCCTAAGAGTAAGAAAGGGAATTCTGCTTTGCCCCAGAGAGAAATTCAAAGATTAATTCTACCACCTGGAGCAAAAAAACTTAGAGCAGCTCTATCATCAACACGATAATCCCAATTGAGAATATTATTTTCCAAATGTTTTTAAATATATTCTTGTTTCTCAATACATAATATTTTTAGTCTATGATACCAAAGCACATATACTATATGAACTATCCTTTATGTATGTATATGATGCTTTTCAAATGTTGGCATATATGTTGACTACTAATTCATTATTATGTGGTCTATTAAAATAAATCATTCTTAATGATGTTTTGAGTTCCACAAATTTTTGTTTTCACTCTATAAGCTTTTTTTTTCCCTCAAAGAAGAATCAACTGGTTTATAAATCAAAATTACCTTCTAGTCATGAGTGAGTTCTTAAACTGAACTGAGTTCTTAAACTGAACAAAATTTAAACTGTTTATATAGTTCATAGTCACAGTTTCCTTTATTCATTTTAACTTAAACAGATTATACTACTGGGAATTTAGTTTATTATTTGCCAGCAATATCTAGAGACTCTATCAAGCGTGTAATGTGGTATATAGGTCATGGGGAGAGTGGTAATGAGAATCACTAAAGAAACTTCAAAAAGTTTCTTAAATTCTAGATGTTAAACACCTTAGTTGAAACTATCATTTACAATTCATACTACAAGAATATTGTCCTCAGAGATTATGGGTAAAGATTAAATCGAAAAGGTTTAAGAGATATTACAGGAGATGAAATGCTTGACTTGCATTCAAGCAAATCACCCTGATTTGAATCCTCAGTTTGATCCCAGAAATGCCAGAAAACACTCCTGAGCATAGATCCAGGAAAACACCATTGGATATGCTTGTCCACCAAAACAGCACAGACACACACACACACACACACACACACACACACGATTAAAAACAAAGGCAAAGATTCTTTTTCTGCCTATAATCTCTCAAGTTCATACTCCCTTATATAACTAACATCTATGACAATTTTTTTCCTATATTAATCAGGATATTTGATTCCCAAATGACAAAAAAAAACAAAACACAAAAACACCAAACCCACCCAACTCAAGCTTACTTTACCAAAAAGAAAATACATTGACTCACTGAAAAAATAAGAATGTGTTTTTCTCAAGTCAAACTGAATCCACAAACTAAATGAACTCATCAAACTCTGGTTTACCTTATTTCTACAGTTTCTTTTTTTGGCTGTTAGCCTCTTTCTCTCTTAATACAAACAGATGTTCTCTATTTGATAGAAAATATCACGACCCACAATTTGAGTCATAGTATTTCTGTGTGTGAATCATGGGAAAGGAGAATATCTCTTTTCCAGTGACTTTCTGAAATTTTCTGGGAAAGACACTCCTTGGCTCAACTCGGATACACCATGATTGCCCCGGTTAAGCCCCAAAATAAAGCCAGTGACGACAAGCACAGGCTTCCAATAGGAATCCCAAATGAATCATGTGGAGCTGGGAAAGAGAGATATCAAACCTTAACAGACTCAGGAAAGATAGAGATGGGAAAGGATTTAAAACTATGTTACATTGCACACAACTTCTCTTTGACACTTCTAATATTTGCCCCCAAATACTGCATTGACTTCTCATTAGCTTGTGACCCCTGCCTGTTAGTCATTCCCTAAAAGTCTATTCTAAAAATTTACATTCTCAGTCCCATATAAAAAAGCATCTAGAATAATTAGTGCTGCCAAAGATGTGGTGAAAAAGGAATCCTCATTCATTGTTTGGTGGAAATGTTTTCTGGCTCAGCCTCTGTGGAAAACAGAATGGAGACTTTCAAAAATTAAAACTAGAACTTCCTTATGACCCAGTGATTCTATTCTTTGATATCTGTCCTATGAATAGTAAAACATGAGTTTATAAGATATATACATATCTATGTTAATTGCTGTGCTACTTAAATTAACTAAGCCTTGGAAACAGCCTAAGTGCCCAACAGCAGAAAAGTGCAGAAAGAAATTTTGATGTATATGTGTGCAAAGAAATACTATTCAGCTATATGAATATGAAAAGATGAAATCCTGTCTATGGCTACAATTTTGATAGAAATTGAGAGCATTGTTAAGAAAAAAAAGTGGGTCTTAAGGAGAAAGACAAATATTGGATTATCTTATTCCTATGCAGAGTATGAAGAAACAAAACAAAGGAATAGACAATGGCTACTGAAATCAAACCCTGAGATGCTGCAAACAGAACCAAGGCTATGAACCAGGACAGGGAAAATGGGAAGGGAACAAGGGTCATGGTGAAAGTATGTATAGACACTTTGATTGTGAGTGTAGTATAGTAGCATAACAGCCTAAAAGATTAATATGAATACTAGTGTAAATCTTGGCACCTCAATAAAAAAATAACCTTCTTCCTAAATATATTTTAACCATCTTACCAGTTTTAACAAGTTCATACAAATATATTGGCAATTTATATCTTTACATGTCACTTTCTACATATGAACATAGTTGTGTTAAAATTGTACTTATCTTCAAGAAGTTTGTATGTTATAAACAAAATGTAAAATGCACAACAAAGTTATTCACCACTGGGGCTAGAGAGATAGCACAGTGGGTAGGGTGTTTGTCTTGCACTCGACCAACCCGGGTTCAATTCCCAGCATCTCGTATGGTCCCCTGAGCACTGCCAAAAGTAATTCCTGAATGCATGAGCCAGGAGTAACTCCTGTGCATCACAGAGTGTGATCCAAAAAGAAAAAAAGTTATTCATCATTTTCTTAAATCTTAGAAAATCATTATGAAGTACATTTTTTTTTATCTAGCATTCCTAAGACTTAAGTATAGAGCTGACACTCTTTCTTACAAAGCTGACAAATGTGATTAATAGAAAAAACTGTATTCACATATCAGAAAAATCAAATGCATATGTGTGTATATATATACACATGTATGTATATATGTATGTGTATGTGTATGTGTATATATATTTGTATGTATATATTTTATATATATTCTTGAACTATATATATACACATATGTCAGTTCAAGTGTGGGTGTGTTTGGTGGCCAGCTGAGAACTGAATCCCTCGGCCGGCCAAACAGCAACTAATGAACAAAGGAAAGAGGCCACAGGCTGGTTGGTAATCAATGGCCACTTATTCAAGTCTCTAAGTACATTCAAGTCTCAAAACAAACTTTTAGAGAGATCATGAAGGGTTGGAGGTGGCATTTACATTATTGTAGGTATGGTTGAACATTATCATAAGCAATCAACGGATGTAGAGCCCTTCCTTCAGGGGAGGTTCTTCTAGGAGATACTCAAAAACAAAATCTCATCTAAGTGCTCAGCATTCTACATTGCTACCAGAAGATACACCCAATGGCAAAATTACATCTAAGGCTGTATTGCTTTTTCCTTTTCTTACTCAGTATCCATTTAAACAATAATCTTAAATTTACTTCTTAATAATATTTCTAGTTATTTTGTATAGACCCAGTCAGAGATATATTAAGCTTAAAGAGTGGCTCTTCCTGAGGATATCTCGCTATAGATCACAGACTACAGTCTTCAGACCAGGTTAGTCTTTACTAATCCCAGTAGGGTCCTTATTCAAATTCCTTCTTTTGGAGTAATTACAGAGTTTGTTCCATGACTGTGCTCTTAGCTTATCATACTTCTTATGGTGTTTAGATTGTCCCTTTTTGATGCCAATGTAGTTTACGACTTGTCCTGGGTCCATCCTTGTCTCTCCCTGCGACCCCCACTTTTGGGGTGTTAGGAAATAAGGACAACTTATGCTTATGTCAAGTAAATATGATAGATATCCAGGAGCAAATATTATTCGGAGTCAATTAACTCCCAAGTTACAAAAGCATAGCATTAACTCTCTTTCTTTGTCTATACAAAAAGGACATTGTATCAAAATAAACTATGCAAAAGACATAAATGAAAAAGAAAGGCAGTAATTCACTTACAAACACAAAATCCAGAGTATTCAGAAGAACTTTACTAATTGCAGGGTCTGATATGGGGATACAAATGATTAACTGATAGGGAAAGAAGAGAACAAAGGAGAGGTTAAAGATAACAAAGAGGATTAGGAGTGCCTGATAGAATTGGGTGTGCCTCTGGAACACTGCAATGGATGTAACTCAACAAACCTAACCTCTCTGCTGGGGGAGAAAGGACAAATCAATGCTATTTCTAAAATGCTTAGAACTGTAATCCAACATCTATCTATCTATCTATCTATCTATCTATCTATCTATCTATCTATCTATCTATCTATTTGTCTGTCTATCTAGATCTATATAGATAGATGTACGTATATGAGTGTTTATGTGTGTGTCTGTATAAAATCCAACATATATCTATTTTTATACTTCTATAAATATAAAACATAGTATAGCTTGTGCTACTTTTTGTATAATTCCAGATATCTACTGAAACCGTCTTGAGACCTTTTCAGTATCTATATTGGCAGATATTATCAGTTCATATCAGTTCATTCCCTTATTTTTATAGTATCAGATAGAATTCTATTACTCTATTAAAACATAACACTGAGAACTCAGTGAGTTTTCTGCCACTGATTTTGTTCACTTCAATGTCTGCTGAACAGTGGACTACATAGGGAAGGAAGACTGCTTTTATTTAACCCAAGATATTCTACATTGATTTTTATTTTGCCTATTAATTGCCAGATAGAGGCATAGTGTAACAGGTGCCAAAGGAAGAAATCAAGTGTTTTGGGAGAAGAGATATAAAAAAAGAGACATCATTTTTTGAAGGACTTAAGTTGATCTAAAAATCAAGGAAGAGGAAAAGTTATGTTAAGCACTTTCAACTTTTTTTTTAAGCACTTTCAACTTGAGAAAAAAATTCACTTTTAAATTGAAAATTAGAATCTAGAGTTCAGCAGAGAGATTAAATTTTGATTTTGAAATATGGAAGTCATAGAATTGATCACACTCTATAGATATCTAGCTATATAACTAACTGAAAAACTCAACTTCTATTGATTTTCCTAAATTCAAAATTGGAGAAGTGTAACACGGGATTTTTATACAGTATTGAATTTGTGCAGGCAAATTCTTTTCCCCGGTTCTTACTAACAAGTGGGTCAGTGTTATCAGCACATTAATTATCATTACAGTGTGCTTGACTCTGTGTCATGCTGATGGTGGTAAATGAAGTTGTCAAGAAGAAGAAGATTCTAATAGGAAGGACCACATTAGATTCTCCTAATGACTGCATTCACTTGCTATTGCTCTGCCCTGACCCTCGCCCAGGACTCTTGGTTATTCCTTATGATCCATTCCCTCGCTTTCTAAAAATCTTGAACCCCTCTACTGGCGAGTTTGCCTAAAGCATTTGATAAAATGGGTATAATTTCACTATTTTACTGAATTTTGAATATAGTTTTCCTTTAAAAGGTACTAAATAATTCTGACCACTGCCCTCTGAGAAATAAAATTGATCCAGAAGCTGTCAAGAAACTGGCTCATGGTAAAGAAAGCAAATGACAGAGACAGAATTTGATCAAGATAGTCTAAATTAGGATCCCTCGGGCTGAATTTGAACCACAATTTCATGCTGCCTCTTTTCTAAAGAAAAAGTGTATTTGCACTTCTACTTCTCTGTCTAAATTCTTCCCATTATTTGATATCTATTATCATTTCAAATGTCCAGTGAAACATCTCCTGAGTACTATAGATAAGCTTCTCTAAATGCTAGTGTTCATATACATTTTTATTTGGAACATGTGATTCAGAGATTGGAAAGTTCCATGTTATGCCACGATTAGTGAAACTTGTTACAGCTAAAGTTTGGAAAGGTAGAGGGGGAGGGGAAACTTTATCATCCAGAGGCATTACGTGAACCTTTCTCACAAGCACAAAATTCCCTTAAAATGGTGAAGGCCCTTCTGTGGGCAGAAAAAAAAAATCAAAATAAAGGTAAGTAAGGAGGGTGATATCAGACATTTGAATGACAGATTGACAATTTGGTACTTTCCTTGTTGTGATTAATTAGAATATTCTATAACAGACTGGTCATCCAAGTTTTCAGGAACATTTAATTTGTATTTTTTAACATTTAATTTATACTGCCAGTAGTTAATTGAAAAAGATAAACAGAACAAGGGAAATCAGTACAGAAGCTGTTGCACTAATCCAAGCATTGACTCCAATGGCTGGGATGTAGAGTTTTAAGAGCAGAAGACCCCTTTCCTTTAGATGGTTCCTTTCATCTCCCTTTAGATGGTTGGTTTATAGAGAATTTTGAGGAAAACACTAAGGATCTTTTTGAGTCAATGTTTTAAAGGCAAAATTATTTGGAAATAATAAATGATATCCAATAGATTGGTAAAATGTATGTGCTTCTAATTATTTTTCTTTAACTAGTAATCAACAACTTGGTATAATTACATCTTTCTTTGTTTCTTACTCTGAGATGTGGATTTTTTCTATACTTTTGGAAAAAAAATTTCCTATAATTCTGTATGGTGCAATATAATGCATATAATATATAACATAACATGTAATATAATAAAGTATAATAGACACTTTCCTGATGTAAGAAGTGTGGTTTGTCCATTTTTGCTAGTTTCACCACCGTTTTTGTCTGACATTTTTGACAACTGACTTTGTTTTAAAAGACCACAGGATTACTTCATTCTCAGTCTCACTAGTCTTTACTAATATTTTCTGGCTGTTCAGTGAAGTGAAAAAAGTTAGAAGAAAGACAATTGTGGTGCTTCAAAACTTACTGTGGTTTCATTTATTTCCAGGTATTCAGCCAAGTAGGATACAAAGTTTATGTTCAGAATATCTCTAATTGGGAAAGCACAGGCTGAATTTGACATATGTCATTCCCTATACCTCCTTAGGCAGACATTATGGCCCTTAATTATTTCCATCAGTTATTTCTTTATTATGGGTTTTTAGCATATTTTTGTCTTAGTCACACAATGGATGTCACTATCATTAAGTTTGTATCCTGGGGACAGCATTTACAGCTGGAAGCCAGAATTTTATTGTGGTTTCTCAATATTTTAAAAGAAGATAAAGAGAAACAATGTGGAGAAAGAGGTGAAATGCGTGTGTGCATAGGTGTATATATATATTATGAAATTACAGTAAATTGGTAAGAATTGTGTCATATATTTGCTACAAATAGTTCCTACTAAAAATCTAAGAAGTGATCAATTGTGAATGTTTTCTTAAAAGCGTGTTTATATATATATATATATATGTGATATTGACAAAGTTATAAGACTAATCTTTTGTTGCTTTTTTTCTATTTCCAGAGGTAATCAGATTCCTTTTAAAGCAGTAAGGAATCTTTTTATCAGGACTGAATTTGATCAGGATGTGATAAATCACTTTCTATAGGATTAATGATTGAACCGAGAGACAATGACAATGAGGCTGGAGATGAGTTATAGGGTGAATAAAATATAGCCCATTCTTTAAGTACTATAGTCACCTCGTCCACTTATTGGGTGCTTCTGAGACACCTAAGCATTTTCTATGTATATAGATATGATTTTATGCTTCACAGTTTTATCTTTATTGTGATCTCATAAACTACTATCTGTTAAATAATTGAATGTAGAATAATATGTACTTCTATTGAAGTTTCTCATAACTTTCGCACAGTACCTGAATATAGCATTTATTTAATAAATGTAACTAACTGGTTTGTACATAAAATTATATAATGTACATAACACAATATATGCCCCATCAAATTGTGTCTTCTGCTCTTCTTATTATCTTTTTGACTAATATCTACCAACTGGATTCATTTCCTCAAATCTAAGATCAATCTAGGACATAATTTAAATGTAGGAAAAAATACGAGAAAAAGCATGTGTCCTACTTTCAAGGAATAACTCTCATATCACATTATGTCAACCCTCTCTCAATTTTTATTTGTCTAATGGGTTTCTACTTTCAAAGCTCATTTGTCTATATCTAGGTTTTCAGAATTTTATCATTCTCTAGGAAGGGTAGAAACCTCACAATTTTTGTAGGAATTGAAATATTGCCTCCATTTATCTTTTCTTCTTTTATTCTTTGCTTCATCTTTTTCTTTCTATTTTAAAGAAAGGTGAAATTGAATGATATCTTTAAACATAATGATGGCAACTAAAATGATGAAAATTTAGAAGAAGAATGGAGTGTATGACAATCTGAAATACATAGGTAAGGTGTGAATTTCTAAAAGTATTTGTTTTATGGGTCTACATTGCCACCATACCTCAATGATATAAATATTTCAAAGAATAGTTTAGGACATCTATTTTGTCACCAATTAAGTAATACTCCATATCATTTGAGGATGCAGTAGTAATAAATTTTACTAGTGGAAAGAGCTTAATGAGCTAACTTGTTCTAGCCAGGTACTTTTACAGAAGTGGTGGCAATGCCATAAGTTCCAATGACAGTCTTTCAGGATAAAAGCAGAAATTTGAATAGAACTGGGGGTCTTTATCTTATATTATGTTTCTGAAAAATATTGTGAAACATATCTTGCTGTTCCATTTTATTTTTATTTTATTTTATTTTTTTTGCTTTTTGGGTCACACCCAGCTATGCACAGGGGTCACTCCTGGCTCATGCACTCAGGAATCACCCCTGGCAGTGCGCAGGGGACCATATGGGATGCTGGGATTTGAACCCGGGTCAGCCGCGTGCAAGGCAAACGCCCTACCCGCTGTGCTATCACTCCAGCCCCTGCTGTTCCATTTTATATATCTTACTATTTCATTTCATGGATCTTATACACACAGCAATTCCAATACAATTGGATTCATAATAGTTATCCATATGATGCGAGATAAAGTCATCAACAGCAACTATAATTTTAAGGTATTTATTTTTTTTCATTCATTGATAAATGCCCAAAGTGCCTACTTTGACCTAGGCACCTGGAAATATGTATGAAACACTCTTTTTTGGTAAATAATAACTCCTGACCCTTGAGAGCTGAGTGACTCATATTTTTCAAACAGCTCTTTTGAATTCCACTTTCATAAAAAAGTATCTAAGATTAGTCTACACTCAACAGCAGTTTTCGCAAATCAATAAAATATTTTAAAATAAGCTAGGATGCTAATTTGCACATCATGGTGGGAAAAATTTCACTTGAATGAAGAATTCTAAATCCAGTTCAAGGGATTGTCTAGATTATAGAAACCAAATAAACCATATTTTGCATAAAAGAGAAGTTTTAGTGAGGCATCAACAATAATAAATGTTCTCTATAATATAAATGTTTTCTAAACACACTTCATTATTTATGTCTCTACTTGCAAACTCATTATCTCAGAGTTTTTATCTCCTAGTATTTATTTTTTATAATAATCTGGTCATAATGTTAAAGAAATAGCTACTTCTTTATAAATGTAAAAATTTGACATGTAATGTAATGCTTTCTCTTTGAATCGATAGATTTCTTTTGTAGCTGATATAGTACTATGTTTACTTGAGGAGTCAAACATTTTCTACTAAGCATTTTTTATAATCACCAGAGTACATAATACTGAGCACAACAACTACTGACTGAAGCAAGATTATCTATATTATGAAGTGATTTTGTGCAACGCTAGCATGATTGGATTCTTCTGTCTAGATGGATAAGATTACATACTTATACTTCTTTATATATGTGTAAATTAAATCCTATAGTATTACTAATGTTTATGCTTTTGGTGTACAATTATGCATCTCTATCCCACTGGTCTTTCCAAAGCAAACAAACAAATAAACAACAACAACAAAAAACAAATCCTAACAAATTCCCTGAACTCAGAGCTCTGTCTTTTTTGTTTGTAATTTTGTGAAGCTTGATCTAATTGTGCTAAGCAAACATAAAGTACTCTAGTTCTCTAGAGAAGTCTGAAATTCCCAGCTTCTCAAACTTTCATTTCAGTGCCATAAGTACTTTTAAGGTATCTACAATCTAAAATTTCTCAGACTCTCACAGACCATTTTGCTTTTACTTTTAGTGATTAAATAACTTTAAAAGATTTCTCATGAAACAAAAGGATATATTGGATTAATACTATGAGTTTAGATGATTTCTGGATTATTTCAGATAATAAAAATTAGCATAGTGTGATATCATTTAATATAATAATGACTTTAAATTCATTTCATTTGCATGTTACAGAATTGGGAGACTCAGAAATTTATCTGACTTTTGCATCTTATACCTTTAAAATATAAGAGCTATAGGGACTGTTCATGTTAATGTTCACTGCTTTATAATAAATAATTTTACAATGCCAGCATAAAATTATACATACATCCATAGTTCCCACGGATCAGAAGTCTAGACATAACTTAGTTGTAAATTCTGCTCAAAGTTATAAGGTGTGGAGCTGGAGCGATAGCACAGCAGGTAGGGCATTTGCCTTGCACTTGGCCGACTGGGGTTCGATTCCCAGCATCCCATATGGTCCCCTGAACACTGCCAGGAGTAATTTCTGAGTAATTTCTGAGTGCAGAGCCAGGAGTAACCCCTGTGCATCGCTGGGTGTGACCCCAAAACAAACAAACAAAAAAGTTACAAAGCATCTATCTGTACCTTCTAATTTGCTGTTACTTATCAAAAGGCAGCAGACTTTTACATATTGATTTTTCTTTTGCTTTTGCAAGGCAAACACCCTACCCGCAGTGCTATCACTCCAGCCCCCTTTTACATATTGATTTTATAATCCTCCATCTTACTGTGTAAGTTTACATTTTTAAATACAACTTCATGTGTCTTTTTTGTTTTCTATGTCTATTGTTATGTTATCTGAAAATATTTGTAGTTTAAAAATTTTTTTGCAATTTTGTTTTAGACTATTTTTCTGAAATTGTAATAGGACTTCCAATACTATGTTGAATAATGATAGCGACAATAGACATCCTAAATTTGTGCCTTATCTTAGAGGAAAAGTTCTCATTTTTTCCACATTGTTTAATCTATGAGGTTTTTGTTTATTACATTGAAGTAAGTTTCTTCTATTTCTATTTTGCTATTTTTTTAAATGATAAATTTATTTTGAACTTTTTGAAATTCTTTTCCTGCATCTGTTGATGTGGTAACATAATTTTTATCTATCCTTTTGTTTATGTGGTATATTGCACTGATTTGATTACACATATATTGAACCATCCTTGCATACTTTGAGCAAATTTCATTTGATCATCACCGATGATTATTTTTTCAATGTATTCTTGAACTTATTTTACTAAGATTTTGTTGAGTACTTTGTGTCTATGTTCATCAGGGATATTGTTCTTTAATTTACATTTTAGTGATATATTTTTCAGATTTTATAACATGTTACTATTGGCCTTAAAGAATCAATTTGGAAAAAGTTTGGGAAAAGTCTTTTGTCCTCAATGTTTTAGAAGAATTTAAGAAGGATATCTAATAGATCATTCCTGAAGGCTTGGTAAAAGTCACTGGTAAACTCAAGAATTGGTGCATTTTTAAAAAAAATTTGGTGAAGACTTTATTAGTTTCATTGTGAGTAATTAATCCGAATAAACTTTCTATTTGTTCTTTATTCATTCTTGGATAGTGACTCTAAAATTCATCTATTTTTTCCTAGATTTTCCAATTTCATCACAAAAAATTTTTCAATGGTCTTTTATGATCTTTTATATTTCTGCAATTATTAGTGTCTTCTGCACTTGAATGTCTCATTTAATTAGTTAAGTTTCTCTCTCTTTTTGTTTTCTTAGTCTGGCTAAGTGTTTGTCAACTTTCTCTATTTTTCAAAGATCCTTCTCTTGATTAAGTCATTCTTTTGTTTGATGTCCTTCTAATTTCTATTTTGTCTACTTCCATACTAATTTGCACCAGATCCTTCCTTTAAAATATTTTTTACTTCATTTGTTGTTCTCTTTCCAATATTTTCACATGTAGGATTAAATTATTTTAGCCTTTTCTTGTTTCCTGACATAAATCTGTGTTGCTATGAATTTCTCTCCATGCTACATCTCCCATATGTTGTGATAAGCTCATGTCTTTATTCTCATTTGTTTCCAGGAATTATTTTATTTCTTCTTGGACTTATTCCTTGACCCATAGTTGTCCAAAATGAGTTTATCCCTGCTTCCCTTTTATGGTTAATTCCTATGTTCCTAGATATGAACATATATTTAATATGATGTCAATCATCATGTCTTCGTGAACACTTATTTTGTATTCCACATGTTGATTATTATGAAGAATATTTGGGTTGTGTTGTCTTGTAAATATCAGCTAAAAGCAATGCTTCCAAATAGCAATTTAAGATTATTAGTTCTTTACTCATTTTGTCTCGATATTTTTTAAGGTGAGACTGGGAGCACTGAGATCTTCAACTATTGTCCTGCCATTGATGTTTCTCTTCAGATGTATTATAAACTTTGATACCTCTTGGTTTTGCATATAAACATATGAAAAAATATATTTAGTGCGTACGTTTTAGTACTTGTTAAGTTCTCTTGATGTATTGATTCCTTGATCCACATATGATGTTTATCACTGTTTTTATTGCTTTTGTAAGTTAAAATCTATTTTGTCTCATATCTTGTAGCCTATTTCTCCCTCTGGGAGAAACTGACAAGCTTCTGAGAGTTTCCTGCCCACATGGGACAGCCTTGCAAGCTTCCCATGGTGTATTCATATGGTAAATCCAATAACAAGCTGGATCCCATTCCTCTGACCCTGAAAGAGCCTCCAGTGCAACATCACTGGGAGGGCTGAGTTGAGAGAGACTTCTAAGATCTCAGGGAAAGGATGAATGGAGAGGTTACTGAGCCCTCTTGAGAAATCGACGATTAATGAAATTTTGTGATTGTGATCGTGATCGTCTCTTATAAGTATGCCATTCCTGAGTTTTTTAGACTACTATTTTCCAATACAGTTGCTTTTTAATCTATTATTTTGAACCTTTTATCATATGAGCTCAGCTGGATCTCCTGTAAGCTGTAGAAGTTTTGATTTTGTTTCCTGGCCTATCTGGCCACTGACTCTCTTCTCATTGGTGATACACATATATTGATATTTAGAGAAATTGTTAATATATATGAATTTACTAACATTTTTCTGTATGGATTTTTTTTGTGATGTTACAGTTCACTTATGATTTTTTTATGTTTCTTTGGTCTCTTACTTTCTCCACTTCAAGCTTGATATTTCCCTGTTGTATAATAATCACTTTCAATCTTCTTGTTTATTACTTCTAAATATTTTTGTCTTGAGGTTACCATGAAATTTACATCTAAAGCTGTGTTTATTTCCTGTTTTAAATTTAAAGCAAGTACATTTTGAGTTTTTTGTACTCAAATACAAGGAAGACCACATTATTACTTCCATTTTTTCTTATATTTTATGCTTTTTAAAAACTATGTCTTACTACTTCTGAGTGGAGTTTCTTTGAATTTTGTTGAAAACCATTTAGTAATCTTTCAGAGTTCATTGAGTGGCCATGAATTTCTTTATCTGTTAGTCTGAACAATCTTACTACTACAACAAATTAAGTAATAACCTAGCTGTATAGAAAAGTCTAGTTTTCAAGGTTTTTTTTCATTTAATATTTTGTTTGTATCATATAAGTCCCTTCTGGATTCTAGAGTTTTAGTTAGGTCTTCTATATCTCTCATGGGAATTTCAATTAAATGTTAACCATTAATTTTTCTCATGTTATTCCTCAAACTTCTATTTCTGCATTTGGTTCTGGTCATTTTATCTATAGTAAATCTTTGTGTTTGCTTGTTTGCATTTATTTTGTACTCTGAACTTCCTGGACCTGACATATATTTCTTCATTAGATTAAGGAAGTTCTTGCCTATCAACTATTCAACCAATAATTTTCCCCATTTCTTTTTCTCTGGCTGGGATCTCTGTAATACAAATATTCATCTTAATGCTGTCCCATAAATTGTTTATATTTTTAAATATAGCATATAGTTAATGCTATATTTTATTCATTTAAAAAAATACTTTCTTCAACTTTTTTTCTGTTCTGTTAATTTCTCTACCTTTTTAATAAGATCATCTGATTCTGTCATGGCTTCTTACTGCTGAGTCTCCTTACTGTTTTCTTTTAATTCAGCTGCTATATTTTCAAGCTCAATTATTTTTGTTTTATTTTTCTTGTACTTACTTTTTTTTTTCTAAGTACATAACTCTCTCTTTTTTTCTTTCTCCTTCCCAAGCCACCAAGTTCGTACCTGCTTATAGTCCTCATAATATGGTGGACGCCACTCTGCTTCTCCCCAACAAGGGAAAAAAAACCGAGAGAGAGGGATATTTCCCCTCCTGGGCCAGCATGGGGCAGTGGCTTAGTTCACAGTCTAGAGACATGGCTGCAAGCAGTTTCTGGGACCCAAAGTAGTCTAGCTGGCCTCCGGATTGTGGTCAAGCAGCAGCAAAGCGGCCGCACCAAAATGTGGCCGCCCGGGTTGAGTCTTGGCAGAGCACGCACTGGTATCGGCCCCAGCCCAATTTTTCTTGTACTTTCATGGCAGAGAGTCTCTTGCCCGCACACCTAGCTGTCTTCCCTGGGGCCCCTCAGAAGGGATGGGATACAGCTTCCCTCCCCACCCCGAGCAGAGCTCCTGGCGGCCAAGGACCAGCAGAACCTGGCTACAGTCATGCTCCAGGCCCCTCTCCACACGTTCGGACAGGCCACACGCATGAAGGTACCAGCAGAGGAACCCAGGTGTGTGTAATCCCATCAACAGCCAACATCCAGAGACTTAAAAGCGAGCTCCAAGAAGCGCGTGGCCACACAATATCTTGTAGCCTACTTCTCCCTCTGGGAGAAACTGGCAAGCTTCTGAGAGTTTCCTGCCCACATGGGACAGCCTTGCAAGCCTTGCAAGCTTCCCATGGTGTATTCATATGCTAAATCCAGTAACAAGCTGGATCTCATTCCCCTGACCCTGAAAGAGCCCCCAGTGCGACATCATTGGGAGGGCCAGAGTCGAGAGAGACTTCTAAGATCTCAGGGAAAGGACGAATGGAGGGTTACTGAGCCTGCTTGAGAAATCAATGATTAACGGGATTTCGTGATCGTGATCGTGATCGGACTTTCATACTTTATCTTCCATAAAACTCTCTTTCACCAATTTTTAAATTTAAGTTAGCATGCTGGGATTGTTGCTTGGTTTATCAGGGAGTTTGGAAAGTTCTAATATACCTAGGGTCCATAATTTTGTCTTTATTCATTTATATGGACAACATTGTGTTGTCAAGGCCCGTGACACTTGGTTTGAGTAGATGTATACGACCACCAGATGTTCAAAATCTTAGCTACTCTAATGTTATTCTGCCCTATATTTGAGTAGGCCTGAATGATGACTAATGGCACACACTTGTTCATAATTATAGATATATAAATGGAAAATATAAAAATTATATATAAATCGATATAAATATGAATCCATATAAAATATACATTATTAACATATATCAATAACAAATACTAAAAGTTAAAATTTATATTTCACTTACTCTGCTCTAGAAAATATATAATTTTGATCATTTGAAAAATGGAATTCCATTTACCATCACATCAACAAAAGAACCCAGAAATAATTCTCTATAAGGTCTTCATTTTTTTGCTTGTCTTACAAGTCTAAGTGCTGATTGTTCTGAGCCATCTTAGTAACAAAGGATTCTTTGTTACAAGATAACATTGAGAGACAGATTGAGTGTCTTCCTATAGATTAAGGTCAGGATGCTTATTGCTACATATAAAAGTTTTGGATTTCTAGCCTTGTGCAATTATCACATAAACTTTTTGTGCATTATATCATGGGAATTAAGGTTTAGAGAAACTGTGTAAATGCTGATACTCTGATTAGTGCTATTGCTGTGATAATCACTTGTCTCTGACTTAAAAATTTCCTGACTTCTACCTGCATCTATGAACCTCTGGTTAACTAATTTGTTAACTTGAAAGTACAGTAAAACTTTAGAGTCTTCATAATTTATAATTGGAAGAAATAATTACAAGTGGTAAAAAAAAATTCTTCTTAAGAAATTCTCCTTACCACTTACTTATAATGGAAATATTCTATATTTAAGGATAATGGCTACCAAGATATTTATAATTGTCAACAGTTATCAAATCAAACATTTATCATCTTTACATTTCTTCAAATTTTATTCTAATACCTGATACTCTTTGAGTGTGGAAGAATTAATTTATTGTACTATAGGCATTGCAGGAAAAAGTTTCAGTCCTAACAAATTAGACACTTATTTTTTTCAGCTGGTTACCAAATCCTATGCTAATTTGGGTTGAGAAACAAAGGAATAATGATCCACTGCATCTGGAATATGAATTAATTGCTGGTCACTGCAACCCTTTTTAGGGTTGATGATTTTTAAAATCTCAATAGCGTAGAATCGAGTTCTATTGTTTTTAGTGAATTTAGAAATAAACAAGTGACAAATATTGTGTTCCCTAATCTGTTTCTATTAGATTTTCTGTGGGTCTGAGTGGAGACCAGTTTAAGCTTGGTTATTTTCTTCAGGTTCTCTCATAGGCTGAGGTTAAGATCGTATTGAAGTTTTGAGGATTCATCTGAAATCTCTCAGGGTTTTAGGTCTGCTTCTGAGCTTTTTCTTAGGATTTTGGGCAGGATTCAATTTTGAGGGGACCAGTTTACTACAGGCCTCCTTCAGTTCCTTCGCAGAGAGCAGATAATAACAATGAGAACCAATGAAGCGATTGATATTGAGATATAGTAAGATGAAATTCTCTGGCTTTGAAACCTCTTTATGGGAGACACTTCAACCGTCTTGGCTTATTTTCCTCAGTGCAGGTAAGTCACTAGGTACAACCACACTCAAGACAGAGAATTACACGAAAGGTGAGAATTACTGGAGGTCACCAATTTCTGCCTTCCAGGGTAGCTAAAAATGTGTCTAGAGTAGGAGAACCTGTAACATACTGTTTTTATGAAACTATTTTCTGACCTTCACTATGCATGTAGCACTGCACTGCCGTCCTTTTGTTCAACAATTTTCTCTAGCAGGCACCAGTAATGTCTCCATGTGAGACTTGTTGTTACTGTGTTTGGCATATCGAATACGCCATGGGTAGCTTGCCAGGCTCTGCTGTGCGGTGCAGGATACTCTCGGTATCTTGCCGGACTTTGCCATGTAGGCGGGATATTCTCAGTAGCTTGTTGGGTTCTCCAAGAGGAACAGAGGAATCGAACCCGGGTCAGCCGTGTGCAAGGCAAACACCCTATTGCTGTGCTATCGCTGCAGCCCATTATGCAAAAGTTATTTTATTTAATATCAAGAAAATCTTATATTAATATATGTAAAGAAAAATTATATTTGATAGATTACAGTTGCCAGTACATAATATAAATCAAATGATAAAATGTTTCAAAATTATAAATTACTAAATTCGTACTATAGTTTGTAAAGTACTAAGACAAATAAAATTAAAATATTGTAATTCAAATCTCCTAGTCACCTGGATAATGCTGAGATGATGATAATTTTAGTTTGTAAGTCCATTCTTGGCAGTGCTGAGAGCTTACTCCTGACTCTGTGCTCAGTGATCACTCCTGGTGGTGCTCAAGGGACCATATCTGGTGTTGGAGATGAAAACTGGGTCTGCAGCATGTGAAATAAGCACTTTACCCTCTATTCTATATCTTATTTTAATTTTTATAATTATATAATGGATTAGTTTTAGAATTATAATTTAAGTCACTGTCACTGTCACTGTCATCCTGTTGCTTGAGCAGGCACCAGTAACGTCTTGTTACTGTTTTTGGCATATCAAATATACCATGGGTAGCTTGCCAGGCTCTGCTGTGCGGGCAGGATACTTTCGGTAGCTTACTGGGCTCTCCGACAGGGGCGGAGGAATCGAACCTGGGTTGACTGCATGCAAGGTGAAGGCCCTACCCACTGTGCTATTGCTCATAATAGTGTATAATATAATTTGATTGTGCAATTGTTCGCTTTTTGGCTTGAGAGTTCAATGACAGAACTCATTCTAAATCACTAAAATAATTATCTAACTTTGTTTTATATTTAAGTTGGTTTTCTTTAAACTTTTTAAGAAAACTTTTAAAACTTTTTGGTACTCTTTAAACTCTTATTAAGTATTTATTGGTGTATCATAGAATGCCTCTGTGATCTTGGACTCTGGGCTTAATGGCACCCAGGAGCAGAGATCCTCTGCTTGCTTTTCCCAGTCTACAGCCACCCAGGGGTCACACCCATAAGCCACCTCCTGCCCGTGCCAGATAATCTACTCTTCTGCCACCGTCCAGAACTCACAGCTGCTTCTCCCAGAAGCAAGCATAAATTGAGGCCCCCATAACCATGCCACCAGACTCCACACCAGAGGCTGTTTCCACTCCGGGCACTCCGGAGTGGGGCAGGTGAGAGCCCTCCCTGCCCCAAGGACCCAGCCCTGACAGCCGACCTCCACTACCCAACCACTGCCATGCTCCAGGCCACTTTCCACACACTCTGGTGATCCTCATGCATGAGTGAACATATATTCCTGGACACATCATAAGACACTCCCTACCCATAAAGGGATATATATACATATATATAAAAAATCATAGAGGAATATATATATATATATATTTATATACCTCTCAGAGAACCTGGCAAACTACCAAGAGTATCCCACCCTCACGGCAGAGCCTAGCAAGCTTCCCGTAGCGTATTCAATATGCCAAAAAAAAGTAACAATAACAGGTCTCTTTCCCCTGACCCTGAAAGAGCCTCCAATCATTGGGAAAGATAAATATGGAGAGGCTGCTAAAATCTCAGGGCTGGGATGAGTGGAGAAGTTACTGGCACCCGCTTGAGTAAATCGATGAACAATGGGATGACAGTGATATAGTGATAGAATGCATTAGGTGTTGATTCCAAAAATTAGTTACTTTAAACAGCAACCATTTATTATCACAAAGTTTCTGTGGGATATGAATCAATAAAATGGCAAAAAAATTTAAAAATATTTCTAATATGAGCAGAAATGCTACAATTTAAATGTAATATTCTGAATTTACCATTAAGCTTCTACTGAATATACCAAGTTATATGAATATAGGCAAATTTTTAATCTATCTCTCTCGATATATACATACATATACATATATATATGTATATGTATGTATATATACATATGTATACATACATATACATATATTAGTCAAGCTTCAAGTTATCCATAACCCTGAAAGCAAAATTCTTAGACGTAGAGGTTATTACTTTTTGGAGGAATTTTAACAAACCAAAGGAATTATGTTAAGCTCATCAGAGACCAAAAAAAAAAAAAGGAAAAAAAGAAAAAAAAGGATTTCTTTCATTTCATCTCATTTAAAATGTACAATTTTTAATGTATCTGTTGCCTTGGGTCAGAGGACTCTAGGGAAATATTTCAAGCTGCTGATTGTTTTACTATAGCATTTCATCTTTCTCTCTGAATAAGGTTTAGAATTTCTAATCAAAAGTACTCTTTTTCTCCCTTACCCGATTGTCTACCCTGATTGGGGTGAGGTACTCTGGGGGAAAGATGTGGCTCATTGACCTAAGAACCATTCAGTGTGGAAAGCAAGATATTAGCAGAGTCTGAGAAGGCCATTGGTTTAAGTTATTTTATGCTAATATGAAAGTCAGAATTATAATTTGAGTTATTTAATATCTTTTTATGGTGCTTATGTTTACTTTGGGAATTAGACCTCATTTTTTAAAATAGCCTTAACAAGGCAACGCTAAAAAAATTCAGGTTTTCTACAAAATGAATTTATTAGGAGAGAAAATTCTAGTTGGTCCTAAGAAATTACTTCCTTCTTCTGGATGTGAAGGTTTGAAGGTATTTACAGCCTTGCATAAGAGAGGATTGGTGTCTGTAACACTAAAAGATAATAGACAGTGAAGAAGAGCGCACTCTAGGTCTCAGAACAAATAAAATGGAATTCTCAAAAGTTTTGGGGGCGGGAAACTGGAAAGATGTATAGCATGTAAGATGCTTGCCACGTATGCTGCTCACTTGGTTTTGATCTCCAGAACCCCATATGGTCCTTCAAGCCTTGGCAAGATTCATCACTGTGCCCCCCTCAAAAAGAAAACAGTTTTTTCGGGTTACTTAGAATGCCCTTGCTTCATTTTGTACCGGTTTGTTTTTATATCATCTTCAAATATTATTAGGCATTTTACTTTTAATGATTCAGTGGTTTTCTTTAATATAATTTTATAATACTGCCTTTACAAATACAATTAACTCTCTTTTGCTTAAAAAAATTATGTTTTTATCCAACAGGAGAGAGAAAAAAAGGGAATGCCCTGCTGCAGAGGCAGGGTGGGGTGGTGGGGTTTGGGGTGAGGGTGGTGGGAGGGATGCTGGGAACATTAGTGGAGGAGAATGGGCACTGGTGGAGGGATGTAATCGATCAACTGTATGACTGAAATGCAAACATGAAGGTTCATAAGTTTGTAGCTGTACCTCATGGTGATTCACTAATAAAAAATGTTTAAAAAATTATGTTTGCATGTTGCTGACCCAAATTTGATTTCTGGCACCACTTGGTTCCCTGAGCATCAACAGGTATGGCTCTGGAGACATACAACATCAGCCAAGTGGCCTAATAAGTCCCTGAACTTCAGGCCAGAGCAGGGTCTGAGTAGCATGGCATCCTTATGCTCTCACACTGAAGCATCAGCTCAGCTGGCAGAGATCACCAGAAGGGTCCTTGGCCTCTTGTGCTTCTTTGGGAGTCTTCTTGCCCCTCTCTTCACTCCAAATTATCTTTTGGTCATCAGTGGGATTTTGAAGTGCCACCTTTTTGATTGCAGAGGACATTTATTACTTTCCCAAGTGTCAAGAAATATTGCTATAAGTTTTAAGAAAGAAAAGGCCAATGACACCTTGGGATTTTTTTTCTAGCCTGACAATGCTATAGACTCCTGAGCGAAGGCAACATTGTTCTCCTATTAGTCATATTGATAGTACAATTTTTGTTTTAATAACTAGCGAGACTTTTAGACACAATTTTCCTTGTTGGAGGGGGAAAAGGGCTGCTTTCAGGTGGATTTTTCCCCCCAATTTTATATAACCAATAACACCTTGGAAGACACTCAAATAGACTTTTATCTGGTGAAATTGTATGAACAGCCTTAACGTTAGAAACTAAGAAGTTTAACGAAGAAAATCTCCTGGAATTGAATTGTAAAATAAAGTTAGTAACTTCTGCATGTAAATAAGTTTCTACTTTGATTTATTCATAGATATTGTAATAAGTATATTAAATGGTATCTCTCTTAATCTCAAAATAATAACATATCTGCGAAGATCCTAGAACCAAATAACGTTCACAAGTTCTACAGATGAGGATATGGGAGATATCTGTGTTTTTGGAACCACTCTATAGTTGACTGAAGCAGTTGGAAAATGTGAATAAAGGAAACATTTATTTGTACAGGCTGCCTTTTCTAGCCTAAGTGTATACTAGTACGACTGGATTTATTTATTTGTATTTTTGTTTGGGGGATTTCACAGCCAGGGTACCCAGGGATCACTCCTGGCAGGGTTCCAGCGACCATGCGGAGTGCCAGGAATAGAATTTGGGTTAGCTGCTCTGTAAGGTAAGCCCACTATGGGTTGACTCTAGCTCCAGCCCAGTGTGACTGATTTTAAATTCAGATCCGATAGGTAACTATCTGTGTAGCGATTTTAGGTATCCCTCTCCTGATATTTATTCCCCCACACATCCTTACTTCATTTGGACATTTTATTGCGCTGCCTGATACCAAATATAAATGCAGGAAACTTTATGGCTGAAAATACTATTGTTAGTGGCAGTAGATGTAATTGGTTTGATTCAGTCAGAAACATCCCAATACATGGTACATGGTCATCATTGATCTGTGCATATCCATTTTCTTGAACACATGCTTATCTGCATGAGTTTATATTTTGTCTCTGGTTCCCATTCTCCTCAATATATTAGCATTGCATGATTCTTATGTATGTCCTTTTGCTTACATGCTTCTTATAAAATGTTCTGTTTGACATTGTTTGACATGTACATTTAAACATTACTAATTTGCACTGTACTAAAACATTTCATTTCTACTGAATCTCCAGGCTGCATGGTGGCAGAGGACACGGGCTATCCCTCCCCGGGTTCTCACCCACCCAGTAGACTGGCTGGAATTTGCCTCCGGGCACCATCTTAGTGCACCAAAAACCCTGGCCCAGAGATACAGTAGCGAGTCCCAGAAAACAGCACAGCACCAGAGATCTCTCCGGGGCCCCATACCGGGCCAATTTCACCGGGGCACCCCAGATGGAGCAGGTGCAATTTCCCTGCCTACTCCTGATGGAATCCTGGTGACCATGAGCTTCCACAAGCATGGCCCAGGTATGCAGGTTCTAGAACTGAATCTCAATACCTCATGGCAGCAGAGGATCTGGGCTGTCCCTCCCCAGGTCCCTTCCTGCCCAGCTGACTGGCTGTTATGCCCACAATTTGCCTCTGGGCTCCATCTTAGTGCACTAACAGCCCTGATCCAGACTTCCAATTGAATCCCAAAATGTATTACTGCCATACAGAGATGTCTCTGGAACCCAATCATTTACAATCTAGAAATTTACATTTACAATCGTGGCTGTGCAAGCTCTCATGATACTTAAAATGAGCAATGGAAAATAAATTATCCAGCATCTGCCACTTGCAGGTAGGCTTGAATGGTGGTGGGAAATTTCGAGCAAACATAAACCCAAAATTAGAAAGAGAGTATTGGGAAAATTGTTTGCCCTACAGGCAGGGTGAGGACTGGGATGTGGGTGGTGGAAAATGTGCACTGGTGGAGAGATGGGTGTTCCATCATTGTATGGCTGAATCTCAAACATGAAAGCTTTGTATCTCTATCTCATGGTAATGCAATTAAAATAAAAAAGTAAAGTGGCGTTCATACCCAATTCAATCAGCATAATCAATGGCTGAATAAATAGCAGTACTCCTACATTATTAAAAAAATAAATAAAAACAAATAAATAAAACATTTCATTTCTTACTCTTTTTAAGCAAACACAGTGATTTCAAGATGAGTTTATTTATTTAAAAAATAAATATTATCACACAGGCAATATTTATTTTATTGTTAATCTGCCCTTTTGAATAGCAACACAGACTCATGTCCTGCTTCCATTCCATTAATATCCTGCTCTCCCAGTGTTACTTCCTAGGTTGACTCCAACTTCCTGTTATCAAAATAACATGTTACTTTTGAGCCTGAATGGGGTGGGGGTGGCGAGCAGGGGGAGTAGGTACAGAGGAACAGAACTGGTGACAGTTCCTAGATTTAAGAAGACTACAAATTCTTTTGTAGAAAGAATCTCAACAAGATGATGTTCATGAAAAATGAACTGGTTCCTGAAGCTCCATTTGCTCTCAATGGAAGAGCATCTCCGAATGCAGCAGCTATGTGTACCTGGGTCGAGAAATCAATGTGAGGAACAACTTGGTGCCAGAACTGCACAGGAGGAAGAGAGCAGTGTGGAATGCATTCAGGAGCATCTAAGAGGTGGTTAAGAGAATAAAAAACCTCCGACTCTGGGCACATCTTTTTGATTCCATCGTTCTTCCTGCACTAACATATGCCTCAGAGACCTGGGCCCTATGCAAACAGGATGAGAATGCTATTAGAGTATCCCAAAGAGTAATCGAAAGAGCTATGCTGGGAATATCATGTCTCACTCAGGTGAGAGAAGGAATCCGGAGTTCTGACCTCCGTCAACGGTCAAAAATCAGGGATGCTGTCTCGTTTGCAAGGCATCAAAAATCAGACGGGCCGGTCATGTAATGCGATTCAGAGACGACCGCTGTTACCGACTGGATTCCACGGGACATCAGAAGACCTCGTGGCCGCCCACCAACTAGATGGTCAGATTTCTTCATCAAATCCCTGAATGAACGATTTGAGCCTCTTCCTGTTCTTGGAGCAAGCAGATATCATTTGGCTGCACTAGCTCGCGACAGGGACAAATGGAGACGTTACTGGCACCCGCTCAAGCAAATCGAAGATCAACGGGATTACAAGTGATACAAATTCTTTTAATCAAATTTTATTTCTGTTGGTGTTGTTCTCCACCCCTAACACACACACGGATTTCTTTCGAGCTTTTCATTAAGATATATTCCAAATGGAAATCACTGTATCACTATATCACTGCCATCCATTATTCGTAGATTAACTCCAGTGGGCACCAGAGGAACATCTCTATTCCTCTCAGCCCTGAGATTTTAGCAGCCTCTCCTTACTCGTCTTTCCCCACGATTGGAGGCTTTTCCAGGGTCAGGGGAATGAGACCTAATGTTACTGTTTTTGGCATTTTGAATACGCCACGGGTAGCTTGTCAGGCTCTGCCCGTATGGGCAGGATGCTCTCGGTAGCTTGCCGGGCTCTCTGAGAGGTATGTATAAACTGTCATCTTGTTGATCAATAATTTGCTCAAGTGGGCCCAGTAATGTTTTCATTCATCCTAGCCCTGATATTTTAGCAGCCTCTTTTTACTCGTCCTTCCCAACAGTGCCACATTAGAGGCTCTTCAGTGTCAGGAGAATTAGACCATCATTGTTACTGTATTTGTCATTTGAATACACCATGGGGAGCTTGCCATACTCTTCCTCCTGTGGGAAGTAAACTCTCGATAGCTTGCCAGGTTTTCCAAGAGGGAAAACTAGGCTATCAGATATCTCGAGGTCACATTGCAGCCTCGCGATTCCAGGAGCTTGGTTCTATAGTCTATGGATGTTGGCAGTTGATGGGATTACATGGCCCTGGGGGCAGTTTCTCGGTGTGACTGCCTAGCTACTGGAAAATGGGGAATCTGGGTGGAAGAGGCCCAGTCCTGATCCGAGCAGCCTTGGAGATCTTGGCCCCGGCTGCCTCACACCTGGGTTCTTCTGCTGGTTCCTACATGCGTGAGGCTTGTTCGAATGTGTAGAGAGTGGCCTTGAGTATGGCTGTGGCTGGGTTCCGGAGGTCTTCAACTGCCTGGGCTCTGCCGAATGAAAATAGGAAATGAAATTTCTTAGCTTCTTCAATTTTTCTTATATGTGTCTCTGTTCCTGATTTTTGCTTCATGGTAAACTGTGAGTAATATATCACTGTTTTTGTATCAAAGGTAGTCTGTGTGTGTGTGTGTGTGTGTGTGTGTGTGTGTGTGTGTGTGTGTTGAAACTAGTGGCATCTTCGATTACATTAATTCTGTTTGCTTTCTACTGCCCCTTTGTTACTTTGCTGTTGACTCATTTCCCCTTGCTTTTATTTACTTTTTGTTTACTATTTATCACCATGCTCAAAGTTTAAAATCTTCTATTTTTACTTTTTCTGTAGAGGAAATCCCCTCAACAAATCTGGTGGTTGTAACTTCAGTTACTTTTGCTTTATCTGGGAAAAAAATCTGCATTTCTCCCTTCACATTTAAATGAGAGTATTGCAAGGTAGTTTTCTTGAATGGCTGTTTTTTTGTTTTTTCTTTTAGAGTTTTATGTCATTCTGCTTTCTCTTAGATCATAAAATTTTTGCTTATGAAACTTATTGTCTTTTCAGAATGACTTCATATTACACATTTTCCTTCACAACCTTTAATAATTTTATCATAGATTTTTTGGTATATGTCCTTCCACCTAGAAATTTTTCTTTTGGATTTCAATGGCTAGTTCTTTCTTTAAGTTTGGGATATTCTCAGCTATTATTTCTTAGACTAAGAAACATTTCTCTTGACCTCTGATTTACCGATTATGCTGATATTTCTTCTTTTACTGAGTCTGATAGTTCTTGAAAGGTCTCTTTATTATTATTAAACATTATACCCGTATCCTCTTCCACTGAGTGATTGCCAAAATTTTTTCTTAAATTTTATTATGTGTTCTTTTTAATTTCACTATTTCTGGAGACTAAGTCTGTAATGCCTTATATGCTTTAAATTCTTCCTTTATATATAATATATATACAAATACTTAAAAAAAGAAAATTGAACTATCCATACACACAGAACATTGCGTTGGAATTTTTTAAACAGTTTTCTAAACACTTTTTTTCATCATACAGTCCTTTGCTGTTGTTGCCGTGACTATAGGGAGAGAGGTGGTACACATTACGGACTGCGCATTTGATTGTGATCTCTGGGGATCACAGGTGCGGTTGAGGTGCTTGCACTTTAGGTCCAGTGCTTTCCAGAGCTGCAAACTTCTTTGTGATATCTGCACACTAGTTGTTGTTCCACAGAGGATTGTACATGTCAGTCTTGGTTGCAGTGTGTCAGAAATCGCACACATTTTTGAGGCACCCAGGATATCTAGAGGCATAACTGCTGGGATTGCACTGGACTTGTGGGAAGTGCCCAGAGTTGAACTCATGTCCTCATACCCTCAAGGCAGCACTTTGCCTAAGAGCTGTCCCCAGGCCCTAGCTTCCACACCTTTGATGGAGAACTCCCTCTGCTCCTGTTTTTTCTTTCTCATGTCATTAATATTTTATTTTGCTGTGTGCATTTGATGTATTTCATTGATTTTCTTAATAATTGTTATTTTAAATTCATTGTTAGATTCCCTATTTCCCTGCCATTCAGCTTAATTTCTAAGGGACTTCTGACTCATTTGATGGCCAGATTTAACCTTTTCTTGCTGTTTTTCTAGGAGGATGCGAAGAGGTTTTTGATTTGAAGATATTTTGGTTTTTTAGGATCCCTTTACACATGGGAAGAGAGATTATTGTCAAGGGGCTTCTTCCTCTGATGCTTTGGATGAGGCAACCGTTCCTGTATGATATTCCTTGCTGTAATATTTCTTTATCTGTCTGGATTTTTTTTTTCTGTCTGAACAACAAGAAAGTGGCCCCAGGAGGGACTTTCTCTTGCCATTGGTGGCATACTCTAGACAGAGCTGTACCTGGATTTCCAGTGAAAGTGGGAGGTGTTCATTTTGTTTTTAATTTTCATTTTTTTTAAATACATAGCTTCAAAGATGTTCAAGATAGGGTTTCAGGCATACAATGTTTCAACACCCACCCCCTTCACCAGTTTACACTTTCTGCCACCAGTGTCCCCAGTTTTTCCACCCCAAGGGCCCCCAGCCTGCCTCTATGGCAGGTACTTTTCTTCTCTCCATTACCACCCCCTACTTCTGAGGGAGGGAAGTTTTACAAAGCATGTCAGTTCCCTCTCAGAGTCTAAATGATAGGGTAGCTTCTTTGAACTTTGAGGTGCCAATGGGTTGCAGGTGCTGGTAGCTCTGGCCAGGAGGAAGCTTCCTTTCCCCTATCTCTGGGATTTCTGTCTAACCCGATTCCATGTCCCTAGGCTCGCCGTGGACTGGAACAGGACAGCTGGTGGTCAAAGAAAGGCAAAGGAAGAACGAGGATCCAGCTGGTTGCTAACCTGTTACTGTTTCCCGCACTCCCAGCTCTAGCCTCTCTCAAGATCTACTCAACTCCTCTCTCTCTCTCTCTCTCTCTCTCTCTCTCTCTCTCTCTCTCTCTCTCTCCAGGAAGAACATTGAGGCGACATTTTTCTCTTGTATCTGCAGGCCAGTAATCTAGGCCTCCGGAAAGACAGGCAGCACCTGGAATCTACAATGTAACAATTCAAGCTTTCAGCAGGACCAATCAATGATGAAATCCCATGGTTGTGTTTCTCTTCTCCTTGTCCAACAAACATATGAGTTTTGCATGGGCATAGCAAGAGATGTATTAAACTTTTAGAATTGCTCTCCTGGGGTCATCTCAATCTCAGACTACAGTGCTCAGGCCAGATTAGTCTTTCCTATCCCTAGCAGGGTCCTAGTCTCATCATTACTTTAAGATCATGACAGCACTTGTCCATGATCAGACTCTTAACTTACAGTTAAGAATGAGGCACTTTGGCCAGGCCCATCTCGATGCCAGGGTAGCACATAACTTACCGCTTGCCCTGGGTCCGTCTTGTCCCACGTCGGGACCCTGCTTTGGGGATGCTAGGAAGTAAGGGCAGCTGAGGCTACAGTCAAGAAAGCAGATGCCCGGGAATTAATAATATTCAAGGCCAATCAAATGTCTTTCTTTGTCCATACAAAAAGGACATTGCTCTGAATAAACCATGCAAAGGATTCAAGGAGAAGAGAAAAACATTATTTACAAGTTAACAGAACACTAAGAAAGAAGGTACAAATAAACAGAGGAATGGGAGCACTGTGATGGGAGTAACCCAATAAACCTAAATTACCTGAAGCTATGTAATCCTACACCTAGACAGTTATCCATGCAGTTTCCCCATTATTATTACAAGATGCACAGCTGTGATCTCCTCTTCTAGGCCAAGAAACAGGGAGAAATATATCTCCTGAGGATCTTGCACTGGAGCCTTAGAACTGATGGCAAGAAAAGGGTTTTGACTGCCGTCCTATGTCCATCAAAAATGTTAGTTTTTAGGGGGTTGTCTCATAACCCCAGGCAACTGAGGACCTTCCTGTTAACTAAGGGGATAAATTCTTGGCCTCTGCTTGGTCTGACATTCTCTTCTCAGTGACTCAGATTTTTTATGTCTGGGCTGTAATACTGTTTCCTTTCCTTACTCCAGAAACATTACAGTTTTTATGTCACTCACTTTCAAAGAACTCAGGTGCTTGACTATCTTGAGAAAAAATTGAAATGGAGGAATGAAAACTCCCAATGTTATACTATAAAGCTGTAGTAATCTAAACAATCTTGTATTTAAACAAAAGCAAACATACTGAGTGATGGAATTGAACAGAATTGAAAGCCCAGAAATTATACCCCATATAGACACTAATTTGTAACAAATGAGGAAAGAATATAAAATGATGAAAGGTTGAAATATATATAAAATAAATCATTTTGGGAAAAACAGTCAGGTGAAAAAGAATAAAATCAGTCTCCATATCAAAAACAAAAATTAATTCCAAATGGATTAATGATTTTGATTTTACACACAACATCATAACAAATTGAAGAAAAGGGATAAAACACCCTATAATATTGGCTCTATTTGTCTTTGGTTATTTGATTTTGGCTATAACAAAACAAACAAGCAAATGGGTTTTGCATTAAACAAAGAGTATTCTGTGGAAAAAAATCTTGTAATTAAAAAGACATATTAAACGGAAAAAACATCACACCACACTTTGGTACAAATTCATAAAGACTTTGATTCTGGGCAACTGTAGAAGTAAGAGATTATTATGGGGATCCAAGTGACTTGGTGAGAGGGCAAGATTTTTTCAGAAAGATTGAATAGTGAGAGGATATTCCAGAAATCTTTCCCTATTTCCCCTTAAATGAACAGTCTAGTTTAGCTATAATTCTGCAGTTTTTTCTTTGTGTTCATTTCTCAATAATAATAAAAAAGATAGGAGAGATGTATACCTTAAAGTCAGAGTAGTATTTCTTTTTTTTTTATTTGTGACCATAAATAAGTTTAAGGGCCATAGTGGCAAGAGTATCCTCATCTTTCACATCATCTTAAACGTCTTTGTCATAGTCATTATCTAAAATTCTTTTCAGTTGCAGATTCAGCAATCTTTCATCAGTTCCACAATACTTGGTAAATCTAAGTTTACATTCTATGTACCAAGGAAACGGATGCTTAGTGTCTATTACCTGTGAGATGTCCATTTTCATTTTTCTCATCACTCATGTTCTTAAATTGATATGTGCCACTGCCTAATTGTATATCTTCCTCTCTTCCTTCTAGACATAAACAGACATGTACAGTGACAGCAAGATAAGACCCTGAATTCCAGTGCCTCAGGCCAGTGAAGTCAATCCACTGAGTTGAGTTCAGGAGGGAAGAATGAGTCAAACTAATTTAGCATTTGGCGATTTGGCACCCAATTCTTTGGTCATACAGTCACCAGAGAAAAATCTTGGGAACTCCCAGGTATATGATATGTATGCCCTTGCTGTACCATCACTTAGAAAGGACAAACTAATTTACAAGAATTGTCCACAGAACTGGAGCTAGTGGTTGCCTATGAGGAAATTCAGACCCTTAGTGCTATATCTATAATCAACTCACTAAATGATCTTTGCTAAGTCATTTAATCTTTCTGGGGATTTCATGCTGCTGTGCCTTTTTACAATGTGTTCTCTACTACGCAATTTCATAGGCGAACTTTGACTCATCAGTAATACTCAGTTTGGTGTCTTCAGTTCTCCCCACCTACACACTTAAGCATTTCAGGGCTACTTCCTTTGTGTGTCCACACTGCAGAAATAATGTAGCTGGTATACTCTTTGCTCCCATCTCCTCCCCCCTCACCTTGACACCCTATAAGCACCCAGAGGACCAAAACATATGAGCCTCACATATGAGCTTTGTCTTTAGGTATTTTTTTTACATGTGAAAGTAAGGAACTGCACCTGCTTTATGATTTTTTTTTTTTTTTTGCTTTTTGGGTCACACCCAGCAATGCACAGGGGTTACTCCTGGTTCTACACTCAGGAATTACCCCTGGCGGTGCTCAGGGGACCATATGGGATGCTGGGATTCGAACCTGCTGCTTTATGATTTTTAAACATTTAAAAAGTTGGAAAAAAGAACCATTTGAAAAGGAAAAACTATTATCTATTATGAAGAGAAAGAATTGCTCTATTTGAACTAAGTACTGGATTCCAGAAAGCTGTGTGCTGACCTGTCATCTCTGAGGAAAGGTCTAGGAAGTGAAGAAAAAAATAATTAAATTGATGAAGAATCACGATTGCTCATTCATTGCTGCTAAAAATCCCAATCTGTGAAAGTTGATCTTTCAAGTAGTTGCATTTGTCATGTGAACAGTTTTAGGTATAATTTTTTTAATGTAAAAATATTGCAGCCAGTCCATAAAGTACTCTAAGAGTATAGCACTAACATAACTGAATGTTTCCTTAATGACTCAGGCCCTCACTAGGAACATTCACTGTTTGCTTGAGCTGAATTCACAAAGGTGTTGTTATGATGTGTTTATTTTTCTGTGTCTTTCTTCTCTGTCAGCTATCATTTCTGCCGCTGTCATTTTCTCTGACCTAATAACTCCCTTAGCTAATCTCTCTTGCTCAAAACCCCTGTGCCCTAAATTTTCTGTGAGCTAAAACAATTTTTTAAAAAGTTTGTTTAGAGATGTATGTTCCCATTGTGTTATCACTGTTATCTCGTTGCTCATTGATTTGCTTGAGCAGGCACCAGCAACGTCTCCATTGTGAGACTTAGAGATGTATGTTCACAGAGAAAAAAAAAGAAAACGTGAGAGAAGGAGTTGAGGCAGCTGGTGGCCTTTCTGTGGGCACTATGTGAAGTTTATGAAGGTATTAGATACTTTGAGGTCTAGGGTTATTTCCTTTTTTTTCTTACCTTGGGCTTGGGGATTTTTAAAGTCAGATTTATGTAAGTGGAATATTTGATTTTTAGAAAAATTAAATTTTGTACAATTTGGAATAACTAAGTGTGTGCCTCTTAGATTATTTAAAATCATTTTGAAAAAAGTGATAAAATACTTTTGAGCATAAGCCTCTAATATATGATTATATTAATTGCATAATATTCTGCTTATGTTATATATACTATTAAACATAATCAAAAAGTAATTTGGAATAGCATAGAAACAAACATAAGCATACATCCTAATATTTATTTCCATATTCCAGCAAATTACTTATACACACCCTGACATATACATATAATTATATACCCCCCTGGTAAATCTCTGGTTTAGATTCTTATGTAAGGATATTAACTTCATCTTTGGTCTAGCAACTAAGCTTCTGCTTAGTAAAATAGAATTCACACAGATTTTTAGGATATTAAACCGTTTTTTTATATCCCCAGAAGTCAGCATGTGGTCTAGCACACAGTAGGTGCACAATAAATGTTTGATTAATGTGTAATTGATGAATGACAATTGAATACTCCATAAGACTAGCTTAGTAAGTGCTTAGCTTTTTTTCTGTTTAGCTCAACTCATAACTATTTTATAATGTGTTCACATATTATTTATTATATCTTCATTGGTGTGGACACCACTAGGCAGGAATGGTTGTAAGGCTCATTGAAATTTCAATGTCACGGGGCTTTGAACCAGGAGTAGGGGGTCTAAATTCTGAGTTGATGTTGGGACATTATAGTAACTAAAAAATAGTGGTTCCGAAAGCCTGGCAGACAATAGTATTATGTATGAAATTCAAAAGGAGAGGACCAGTAAGATTTAGATAAGTGTTTCATGGCACAGATGCCTGGGACTTGCTGCTCTTTCTCTCCACGCTCTCGGGCACTCACGACCTCTGAGCCAGTAAAGCACAATCAGTATCATTACATTGCAGCTTGCTGGGTGCTTCCAGTTAGCTTCAGGCACTACTCCTACTAATACCTCAAGAGCTTTCTAGAATCTGCTGCTTCTCTTAAATGTTTCCATCTCTGAAGTCTGCACTACCACCATTCACCTAGATGCAGAGGTGATTATAAGATTGTTTTTCTTTACAAAATCCTCTTAGTTCAATGCAATCCCATTTGTTTGTTCGTTTTGTCCTATCAAAGTCGAATAACCAAATACAAATAGAGCCAATATTGCAGGGTGTTTCTGTTATGCTAGTCCATAAATTGGAATTAATCTGTGTCCCTGATATGAGACTGATTTTATTTTTTTTTACCTGATTATTTTTCACGGGATGATTTATTTTAAACTTTTTTTTACCTTTCACCATTTGCCTTGATTCTCCTAGCTCCCACATCCTTTAAGATTTGCCATCATCATGATGGCCACTCAGTATCTCTACTGCAAACCACAACACCCAAAAGGAGAGAGAGAGCAAAAGAGAATGCCCTGCCACAGAGGCAGGGTGGTGTGGTGGGGGGAAAGGGTGGAGGTGGTGGGAGGGATACTGGGATCATTGGTGGTGGAGAATGGGCACTAGTGGAGGGATAGGTGCTTGACCACTGTATGCCTGAAACCCAAGCACAAAAGTTTGTAAGTCTGTAACTGTATCTCATGGTGCTTCACTAATAAAAAATTTAAAAAAAAAAGATTTGCCTTCATGTTTACTACCGTTATTATCTCTTGCCTCCCAATTGAAGCTCCAGCTTCAATTTAAGTGCTTCCAAATTATTTTATAATTTATACCAGAGAAACTTTTATGAACAGCCACTTATATACTTTCCTTGTTTAAAGTTGTGATTTCATCCCAAGAATCCCTTAAGTCTTCTCCTCAGCGTCACTTCCCATTGTTGCTTCCTAGCATCTGAGCATCCTTTCGTATCGAATTCAGTTCTGCAAAGAGGCTCGGTTGCCCTCAAACCTCTGGGCCTCCTATCACAGGTGCTTTTGCCTGGAGCTGAATTTCCTTCTCTTTTTCCTTTCTCCTTTTTGCTCAGCTGAGGCAAGGCTTTTTCCAGAAACTTTTCCATGACACCCAAGACATGATGACATTTTTTCTGCGAGAATCATCATGGCTTCCAAAGCTAGGATTATCCCTTCTCATCCAACTTAGGCACTGTTGTACGTGGTTATGTGGCTATGTTTCTTTCTTGACTAAGTAAGAGCTCCATGAGTGCAATGGCTCTATCTGTTATTCCACGGTTACGTTTCCTGGAATCCATGACATTGCTTTCTACATCATTAAATAATTTTTGAATAAAAGAAAAAGAATGGGGGCCTTGGATTGCTCATCAGGGACCAAGGAAAGTGCTTAACCAGACAGACTGAACAAATACAGCAAGTGATTGGGGTAAATGGGCACCTTGGGAAACACTTAGGAGCCCACACTTAATTCTTGGTATACTGAACACCAGGGTTAGGACATTTAAGACCTCCCAGAGGGAAAACCGAATTTAACCCAAAGAAGTAGGGACAGCTAGCCAGACTTGACTTGTAAATCCTAGGAAGTTACTTATATATACTTGTTGAGATCATTTGGACAAAGTACTTGACATGGTCACTGTAGCACTGTCATCTTGTTGTTCATTAATTTGCTCGAGCGGGCACCAGTAATGTCTCCATTGTGAGACTTGTTGTTACTGTCTTTGGCATTTTGGAATATGCCACAGGTAGCTTGCCAGGCTCTGTCGTGGGGGAGGGATACTCTAGGTAGCTTGTTGGGCTCTCCGAGAGGGCTAGAGGAATTGAACCCGGGATGGCTGTGTGTAAGGCAAACACCCTAGCCACTGTGCTATTGCTCCAGCCCTACATGGTCACTAGGTTTATTTTTTACTAAGTTCTAGTGCTGTGCTGAGGGCTATGGAGAATGAAGTGGTGATGCTGATGGTGGCGGTGCTGTTGACAAATATTTCTGAGTACTTTCTCCAACTGAGAGTTTTCAAATCCTACAGAATTCTCTTATTGAATCCTCTGATACCCTACCAAGTTTCTTTTTTCACTGTCTCTTTATGAGACAACAAAATCATGGAGAGGTTAAGTAAATTGTATGAAGTCAGAGCTGAGTAAGATTCAGCGTCTGAACGTCTTTCTTTCTATTTTGGAGGGAGTGGGGTGAGAGTGGGAGAATGTGGGAATGCGCATTTGGGATTGAAATGTCTCTCATGTATGCATAGTAGCACATGTGTTGTCCTTATTTTTGACGAATTGGTGATTCAACTACATAGCCTTTTATTTGTTCATAATATATTATTGGGGTGGGAGGCGGCACAGCTGGTGGTGTTGCTCCTGATGGTGTCTGCGGTCTAGAGCTGCTGGGGATCTAATCCACGCTCATATATGCAAAATAAGCGTTCTGTCCATTGGACTCTCTCTCCAACCTACTTCCTATTTATATCTTCCCCACTGAAATATAAAATGTTTACATTTGACTATTTGTTGAATCCTTTACGATGTGAGCAACATTAAATATGGTGTAACAAATATTTAGAACTAAGGCTTGCCAGAAGAGTGCTGTCTATAACTTGATATTCATGCACTTGAACGTCTTACTGAGAGGATTTAGAAAAACAAGGGAAAGATGGAAGGGATGTAACAGAATCTTCCAGAGCAGCCACACCCTTGCAGATTATGCTGCAGTAGGCAGTGAGATGTCCTAAATGTTCATTCTTTAAAGGTAATGCAGTCATTCTCAGAATCCATCTGTTCCCATGAAACAGATTCCAGGTTGTCCAGGCCCATGGCAGATTTTTAAGTGATTTCTAAAACTCTTTTATACACATTATTTCTTTAAATTGAAAAAGAAATATAACTCAGAGGCCATGGAAGATAACGTCATTTGTCTTTTGAGGAGAATGGTATCAACATTAGAAACCTCAAGGCCCTGTTTTTTAAAGTTAATTAAAAGTAAGTTTGATTCATTGACTCTTTAAGAAGATCCATTGTTTATCTTTGGCTAGAATCAATTCCAGCTTTGTTTTTGCTCTTGTTGAAGTCTCTGGGATATAAGAGAAGCCTCAGAAAGAGAGTGTTTCAAGTATAAATTTTCTTCACTTTTGATGGTTTTCAAGGCCCGCTTGTCCTACGGATTCAAAGAATGAGTTTTCTAGTTTTCAGCAAGTGATTTCTGCATTTTATACACAATGAGATAAAGGGAAAAGTTATTTGTATGCATTAAAATACTCTCCTTGATCTGAAAATGTGCACTTGTTATTCTTGATTGGTCAGATTAAGCTGCGGGCGCTCTAGTCCCTTTATTAATGGAGCGTGGATAAACTTTTTACTTCTCCACAGGTTTGCTTGCCACAGAACCATGCATCACTCAGCAGCAACAGGCTGGCCTTTGGGGACTGGGCCCAGGACAAACCCAAGGGTGTCACCCTTGCTACAAGGAGAGTGCCACCCTTGCCTCCAGGGGATTCGAGCAACAACTGGTTCTACCTGATCCAGGATCTAGCCTGACATAAATAAACACCACTGAAAAACAGAATAAGGTCATTTTAGAGTCAGGAAATTAACAATCAGGAGTCAAGATCTGAGTCCTGCACTGCAAGTCACCAGGAAATATTCTTAATATTCGTGTCCTTTGTTTCTCCTTCCTAATTTAGGGCACTTTTGCGAGAGTCTTGCAGATTTGGGGCAGGGTTGGGAACAGAAGTTCAAAGAGGTGACCGGGACTTTTCAGGTCCAGCAAACCAGGAACCAAGCGACCTTCTTTTCCAATCCTCGGAAGAGCCTGGGCTGCCTCGCCAAGTCCGCCAGGTTAGCTGGACTTCGGCCTCCTGACCCAGCCGGGGCCCAGGGGGCGAGAGAGCACGAGGCCGGAATCCCAGCGGCACCGCCCCCAGCCTCTCGCCAGGAGTTCGAGGCCTCCCCAGTCCGGATATGATGACAAGGAGCCACTGAGGGAGAAGTGTTTCAGGAGCGGCGGCGCGGTGGCAGGGGACGTGCGGCCCCCGGGTAGCGGGTGGGGGGGAAAGTCCCGGCGGCGGGGGAACTGGCCCGGGTGAGCTGGCTGGAAAGAGGGGGCGGAGAGCGCAAAGTCAGAGCCGCCGCCGCCGCGTCCTTGCAGTCACTGCGGCGGAGTCTGGGCTGAGCCCGGGGGAGGCGGCCGGGACGTGCCGGGGCGAGATGCGGCGGCTGCTCCAGCCTCTCTTCTAACTTTCCGGGGGACCAACGCGGAGGAGCAGGGAGAGAGTTGGGGGGATGCCCAGGTAGGTAGTGAGCTCTTGGGCTTTTGCTCTCTTACCCTTGATTCCCCGCCCCCCCGCCCCCACCCACCCACGCACCCACACTTTTCCTTCCTCCCATCCCCATCCTACCCCCTTCCCCAGTACCGCCGCTCTGCCACCCGCGGGCCCTGGCACGGCGCAGCAGTGCTGCCGTCCACTTCCCGGGAACAGTTTTCCTCGCCAGTTTCAAATCACAACTTCCCCGGGGTGGGGTTTGCTTCTGGGAGGGAAGCGGAGGGGGAGGGACCGTCCCGCCGGGGGTGGTGGAGTGTGCTCTTCTCCGAAAACACTTTTTTAAAAATTTTTCTCTCTCTCTCTGTGTCTCTCTCTCTTCCGCCAGAAGCCGTCGGTTCCCCGCAGCCCGCGCTTAGCAGCAGCAGCTCCCTGGCACGTCCGCCCGCGGGGCAGTGAGCGCGGCCGGCGGCGGGCGCGCGGGCACCGGAGCGGCCCATGTCCAGCGCGGGCGACGCGGCCGCTCCCGGGCCAGCGGCGGGGCAGCCCTGCGCGGCCCCGGCGAGAGGCGGCGGCCGGCTGGGGGCCCCGACCCAGGGTGAGTGCGCGCCGGCGAGCTGCGATCGTTGGTGGTGGGGAGGGCCTGGTGGCATTCAGTTCAGCCGGGGCACTGCCCGGGGCGGGGGTGAAGGAGGCCGGGAGGACGGTGGTGCTGCAGGACGGATTCCTGCCTCGGCGCTGGGGCGAACTTTTGCATAGTTAGCATGACTCGAGCGAGTTCTCCAGGATTCCTGTCCTGGATCAACAACAGGATGAAGAGGGCGGGAACCCCGGGGCCCCTCTCTCCACCTCTCCCCCCTGCCCGTGGCGGCGGAGACTGGTGGACAAACTTGCTGCTTTCTCCAGCCTCCGCATTTGGGGCGGGGGTGGGTGGGGGCGGGGTGGGGGGGTGAGGGCTGCTGCAACTCAGACGGGGGTTGCAAAGCTCTGTGCTGCAATTTCAAGTCCTGTCTTCTTGCAGTTCGCTGCCGCTCCCCGGAGGAGCACGCGCCCTCGATTCTCTCCCTCCCTCTCTCTCTCTCTCTGTGTCTCGCGCTCCTCTGTGCCCAGGCTCAGCTGAGAAGCCAGGGTTTCTGAAACCAGCCGTGTTTGGAATGGCTCTTGCATACGTTTTCAATAACTTTTGTTTTGAACCGGAAAAAAAAAAAAAGACAACCAAAAAAAAAAAAAATCCCTCCAAAACCCAAACCCCAAACATGCTTTAGAAGAAACACTTTCCAAGAATGAATGAGCGCCTTGTGTTCTTCCAAAGTGCAAACACTTGCAGCCAATGAAGAAAATACTCTTGTTTTTAAGAAACTTCTGCACAAGCTTGTAAACAAGTCCGATCGTGCTTTTCTTCTCTTCAAGGTACCACGCTTGGTTTCCTCTGGTGACAGCAAGCCGAGGCCCCAGTCTTCTAAGTACTGCTCTGACTTACGAAGTCTGAGACTGGTGAAAATGAAATCATTTTCCAGGGCTCAGAAGCCTCGGTTCATAGTCTTGATTGTAAGCGTGTGTTGCTTACAGTAATTATTAGTATCTACTGATAGCCTTTTTAGTTTAGCTATTACGTAGTGAGCTTGGGATTCTTTTTTAAGGCAGGGTAAAGTGGGGAAACAAGTTAATGCAGTGTCTACCTACAAATGGTTTAAAGCAAAAAACTCGCCCCCTGGCTCCTGGTTAAATTCCAAGGTCCTGGCCTCCAGGGCTGTTAAACTGAATTATGTTTATTATTATCTATTGTCTCTGAATGGTGACTCATTATTTTCGAAACGAAAAAAAATCACAAGTGATAAACATCACCCCCATCCCTGCAGACCATGTTGTGCACATTGTTTTGTCCATACTGTCATTTTTCTGTCATTAGGCATGCCCTCAGTGGACAAGTGGATGGGCTTTCTAAGCCACAGCTGAGCTGTTAATCACAGTTTTTGAGTTAATGCTTATGTCACCGACCAACATCCATCACACTGGAAAAACAATGACTTTGGAAACAGTTGATGTTTATAAGATATACCCTACCAGTATATATTTTGAAAACTCAAGCCAGCACTTACAGTAGAGGTGCAGACTTACATGGTATCATGCGATTTGACTTTTAAGATACTGTGCATCTGGAGTGTTCTGAAAGAGAACCAAAAGAGTAGTCTAAATGTGTTCTTGGCAGTGTGAAAACGCTTTATCTAAGTTGTATTTTACCTGAAAATTGACTTGACTTTAGTAATGTGTCATTATATTGTTTTTGTATTAAATATTTATCTAAAAGCACTCAGAATTTTGTTAAAATATCGTGTCTCGATATAGTCAGGTTTCATAATGCAGTATACATATCATGTGCATATATGTGTACATGTATACATGTAGACATCTATGTATATGAGTGATTAAAGTGGGTAGGGAATAAACTTCAAAAGTTAACAGCTGTCCACAGTTTGGTTGGCTTCCGGGTAAAGGCTTTAGTGAAGAAGGTTTGCCTGTCCCCCAGTCTGTCATAAGGTCTTCCTCAAGTACTTTTATCTTCTTCCTTGCCTCTGGATTCTTTGACATCATTTTTAAAAGAATGCAGTAATAGTAGTATCTTTTGCTGAGTTTGTTGATTCTTCATCTAAATACTGAAATAAGTAAGGGAGAAATGGAATGTCGTATAGAAGTTAATAGGTTAGCTTAAAGAAGTTAATAAGTCAATAAAAATATTTCCATGAAAAGGAAGGAAAAGATCAAGTCTTTCACTGAAAAGTTAAATGTACAATAAGTTAGATGTGCAATCAGACATTTACCATAACTTAAACATTTTTCTGTGTTGTGATGTGCTATCTACACTGAGCCATGGAATTTGGAACTTGGAACTAACTCTAGGAAAGTTTTAGTCTAAAATGTCCATCAAGCCCAGAATTCCCTGCTATGTCCTTTTAGGTAGGTAGGTAGAAACTACATTCTATTCACCAGTGTTCAAAGTGATGTAGGTGTGCCCTACTGAGGCTTCATAACACCTTTTAAAAACTTCTGCCCATTTTTTTTTTTTGTGCTCCAACATGCAAAATCTTATTGCTTTGAAAGCATTAACTATCATGTGTAGGGCCAAAGACATAGTCCAACAAGTAGGGAATTTGCCTTGCATGTAGCTGACCCAGATTTGATCTCTGGCATCACTATGGTCCTCCAAACCATTTAAGGAGTGTTTCCTGACTTTCAGTCAGGAGTAATCCCTGAGCATGGCTGTGTGACTCCCAAATAGAAAAACCAAACCAAACCAAACCAAACCAAAATAACTTCTTTTAACGGGCTGGGGAGATAATACAGTAACAGAATGTTTTCTTGCACGCAGCCAACCCCTGTTCTCTGTGGTCCCTTGAGTACTACCACGAGTGGGCCTTGATCACAGAGCAAGGAGTATGTCCAGAGCACCATTGGGTGTGACACCCAAACCAAATAAAAGTCTTTTACACCTAACCATGAAGCATATGCTCAGGCTGGTATAGATGATAGAGGGTCAAGAGTAAAGGAAATTGGGAATTGATGACAATCCAGATTTAGGAGATAGTATTTCTCAGTTCTAGTTTATTGTTGCTACTTTGGTTAACATTTTCCAATATTCCACAAACTACTGAAAATTTTTTTGATTTCTTTTTAGTGTTTCTTTCCCTTTTTAAAGGTTTCCAAATAAGTAAATGCAGTTTTTGTCCAGGTCAAACAAAACACCTACACCTATAGGCTTGAATTTACTGCTGTGCAGCTGATTTGTAATCTCTGATTCAGAAACCAGAAATTGTATATGATGCGAAACAGTTTCCTTGTTTATCCCATATGGTCCCCAGAGCACCGCCTGGAGTGATTACTGCAGTAGCCCCTGAGCATCACTGTGTGTGGCCTAAATACAAAAAAAAAATTTAAAAAAGAGTACATCTATACAGCAGAGCCTGGCAAGCTCCCTGTGGTGTATTCGGTGTGCCAAAAACAGTAACAATAATGGGTCTCATTCCCCTGACCCTGAAAGACCCTCCAATAGGCAGCATTAGGAAAGACGAGTAAGGAGAGCCTGCTCAAATCTCAGGGCTGGGACTAATGGAGACATTACTGGCACCTGCTTGAGTAAATCGATGAACAATGGGATGACAGTGATACAGTGATGATTAATTTATGGAAGAGTGATTTGGTTTGTTTCTCCTGCAAAGTGTTTGTGTCTAAGCATTTTTTAGGTGAAGGCAAATTTTGACTATTCTTTCTTCTTTTGGTTTTTGGGCCCTACCTGCTATGCTCAGGGGTTACTCCCGACTATGTTCAGGGGACACTCCTAGCAGGCTTATGGGTCTGTATGGGATGCTGGGAGTCGAACGTGGGTCTGCTGTGTGCAAGGAAGGCAGGCACTTTAACCACTGTATTTTCTCCCCAGTCTCTTGACTATTTATTATTTTTAACGGAATAGATGGTGTATACATTACTTTCTAATGGTCATACTTTTCCTTCTTTCTTTTTCGTTAATGAAGTATCACAAAATTCATTATGTTTTCAAATAACATTGACAGTTTAGGTATTTACTTAGTGGTGCAGTTGTTACTAGAATTCATCTGGTCAAAAGAGCCTTTTAATTAAGTGCTTCGTTGAAAAAATGTGGCATGCCACGAGTAGGACGTTGAGAGATAGTTTAGTTAAACTGACTCACTTTATTATAGAAGGACATCTAAAAAATGTAAGTGACTTGCATAAGGTCTCATACCCAGTGAGCAGGAATGAGGGTGGAAGCACAAATTGCAGAATACATGTCATTGTGATAAATGCGGTTGGAGGAGAGAATCAATACAGCTTTTCCATACAGATGGATGCGTCAGAGATAATAGGCTTTGGGTAGTGTGCATCATTTGAAACTGTTCCTGTTTTTCTCTCACCCCCCCACCTCCCACTCCATTGCATTTGCCAAGATTTAGACAGTTGGACTGTGAGTGCTGGAATGTACTTTAATGTGATAATGTGTGATTTAATGCACTCTTTTCTCTTGGGAGAGTCCTTTGAGACTATTAGGCGGACTTTTCATAGCAGGATGCAAAATGCCAGTGAAGTTAATTAAAAATAATTTAAAATAGAGGCTGGGGAGAAAAAGCTTCATGGTGAAATTATGTAAGAAGAGCTTTGACTTAGAAGCTTAGCTGAGTTGTCAGGAGTTTATAATGGCTAATCAGATTCCCTTTTGTGGGACGCCTGTTTATTTTATTAAAACATATTTATGTAGCAGCCGTATTCATCTGTTGTTATTGTATTTGATCCTTTTAATTAAGTCTGATAGTTCTCAAGGTGTGTTGTGTTGGACCAGCTTCTCTTTCTTAAAGAGGGACCCCTTGGGGTCTGTTGCCCTCCAGGAGATATTTGGCACAGTCTGGGGTCATGACGGGTGATCCTAACAGGAAGGAAGTAGGTGCATTTCACAATGTATGCAGAGGTCAGCCTCCCCCATTGCTCCTGTGACAGAATTGCCAGCCCAGAATGTCAGTAGTGATGTGTTGGGGGACACTGCTCGCTCTCCATTGCATGTGTAGCTCTACCTCATCTACATAAACGACTCTCTGTGTGTAAAACTCACAAATTTGAAATTTAAATAAAATCTGGATATGCTGGAACTTTGTAAATCAGTGTATTAGAGATCGTTATCTGTAGATTAGAGATTGTTATCTGGAGAAAGACATATTTTACTGATACACTCAAAGATTTATTACCTGTTTTGAAGAGAAAAACTTCACAAAACTTAGGAAAAGTCCCCTTTTCAGTATTAAGCTTTCGATCGTATACTTTTTTTTGTTTTAACTTTTTGGGTCATATCCAGTGATGCACAGGGCTTCTCCTGGCTCTGCACTCAGGAATTACTCCTGGTGGGTTTGGCCGTGTGTAAGGCAAACACACTACCCACTGTGCTATTGCTCTAGCCTCTCAGTCATATAAGTTCATGTTTGTTCAGTATGAATGCTCTCCTCAGAATGCTTTTTAGGATGTCTTTGAAGCAGTGCTCAGGAACTCAGAGGGTCTCTTCAGGTGATACTGACCCTACTAGGAAGATCTGATATACTTAAGTCCAGTGATGCTGGGGGCCATCATGGCCACATGAGGTGATACTGGTATACAATGTGGTGCAGGGAGTTGAACATGGCAAGGCAGGTGTTCCCACTCTTTGACCTTCTTTCTGGCCTCTTCTTAATATTTATCACATACCATAATTAGTAAAAATAGGTCATAGTTTTCCATTGCTGAGAATGAAGAGATATGAAGTCGTGTGGCCACAATAGCGGCCGCGAGGTTTTGGATGTCTATATTTTAGTATTTTAGTAACTAAGTCCAGAGGAATTTATGCCAGAAGTTGCATCATTGCTAGTTCGTACCTCTCTGCTACATTATATTCCACAGATGAGTGCAATCTTTCTATGTCTGTCTCTTTCTTTCTGACTCATTTCACTCAACATGATAGTTTCCATGTTGATCCACTTACATGCAAATTTCATGACTTCATCTTTTTTAACAGCTGCATAGTATCCCATTGTGTAAATGTACCAAAGTTTCTTTAACGAGTCATCTGTTTTTGGGCACTCCGGTTGCTTCCTTTCCAGCAGGTCTGACTTTGGCGGGGGGAGGGGGCTCCAAACAATAATAGTGAGTTTTTTGTTGAGATATTGAATATAATCAAAGTAAAGAGAAAGTAACATGAAATTTATCAGCTACACAAGTGTGGTAGGGGACTGGGGAGCTGGGGGGTGGGGGGGAGGTTTACTGTGGTTTTTGGTGGTGGAATATGTGCACTGATGAAGGGATGGGTCTTTGAGCATTGTGTAAATTGAGACTTAAGACTGAAAGCTTTGTAACTTTCCACATGGTGATACAATAAAAAAAAAGTCATAGTTTTCATCCTATAAGTGTTCCTTTTCAAAATAGTATATAATATAGGTGTTAAGGTACTTGCCTTACACACAGCCAGCCCAGGTTCTGTGTCTAGTACTGCAAATGGTACCCTGAGCACTGCCAGGAAGATCCATAAGTACAGAACCAAGAAAAAGCCCCGAGCACTGCCAGGTGTGGTCCTGACTACCCTTTTTAAAATAATACTGTTGACCCAAGTACAAAATTTTTGTCAGTATTTTTACTTCCCTTGCCATCCCGTTGATCTTCGATTTGCTTGAGCGAGCACCAGTAATATCTCCATTCGTCCCTGTCACATGCTAGTGTAGCCCAGTGGTATCTGCTTGCTCCAGGAACAGGAGGAGCCTCAAACCGTTCATTCAGGGTTTTGACAAAGAAATCTGACCATCTTGTTGGTGGTCAGCCACGAGGTCTTTTGTCGTCCCGTGAAGTCCAGTCTATAACAGCTCTAGTGCAGCAGTCATCTCCGTATCGCATTACGTGACCGGTCCATCTGATTTTTGACGCCTTGGCAAACGAGACAGCGTCCCTGATTCTTGATTGGCTCCACTACCCAGTCAGTATTTTAAAATATAAAAATAAAAATCAATGAAATTAAAAATTAGTAAGTAAATATCAATAATAATAAGTGATAATACTTGTATTACCTCAGTAGATATTTTTCTTTTTTTTTTTTTATTTAATCACCGTGAGATAGTTAAAAGTCTTCATGCTTGGGTTTCAGTCATACAGTGATCGAACACTCATCCCTCATACCAGTGTACGTTTTCCACCACCAATGTCCCCAAGTGTCTCTCTTCCTCCCATGCCACCCCTCCCTCTGCCTCTATGACAGACAGTTTCCCTCTTACCTCTCTCTATTTGGGGGCATTAGGATTTGCAATACAGATACTGAGAGGCCATCATGTTTGGTACTTTATCTACTTTCAGCACACATCTTCCATCCCGAGCAATCTCTCCAACCATCATTGACAGTGATTCCCTTCTCTATTTCAGCTGCTTTCTCCCCCAGCTCCTGAAGCAGACTTCCAACTGTGAAGTGATCTTCTTGGCTCTTGTCTCTGCTATCCTTGGGTGTTAGCCTCATATTATGTTATTCTACATTCCAAAAATGAGTTCAGGCATTTTATGTCAATAAATATTCTTGATCTAGCTTCCTAACCTACTCTTTGGAGATGCCAACATTATGGAATAATAAAAAATGAAACAACAAAAAAAGAATGTCATTTATTTACAAGTTATTTGTAAGATGATTTTTAAGTTGGATTTCTGGAACTGACTTACAGTTTTTTATAGGAACTAATAAATTATATTTAGTTCTATAATAAATTTCAGGAGATTATTGGAATTTTTTAAAACTAAATGTAATTGATTGCAGTGATAGATTTTAAAAAGCATATTTTTATTATATTGACAACCAAATTAAAAAAAGTCAAGACCAACATGAAGTTCAATAGGATCTTTTTGAGAAAGGACAGGATTAACTGGAATAACAAGGAGATTTGTCTAGATTTGGGAGAAAAGTTAAAGATATTTTCAAGTACCTTGAACTCACAGACCTACTTTTGTGTCTAAAGGAATAATTAATAATTATTTCATAATTTTATATATAAAAATGCAAGACTTATCAGCAGGGCATTTTCAGGTTTTCTTTGTTGAGAAGTGGAAGCAAATAGGTAAGGGAACAGAGTAACAGGGGAAAAACAAGAGATGGAAGAAAGAGGTAAGAAGCAAGTATATAAGGAATATTTAAACCTGTATGTTTAAGAAAGAGGGGCTGAACTCTCTGGTCTGAGGTTGTGAAAAAATACGCTTTTTTTTTCTTTTTGGGTCACAGCCGGCGATGCACAGGTGCTACTCCTGGCTCTGCACTCAGGAATTATCCCTGGAGGTGTTCAGGGGACCATATGGGATGCTGGGAATCGAACCTGGGTCAGCCGAGTGCAAGGCAAACCCTACTCGCTGTGCTATTGCTCCAGCCCCTGAAAAAAAAAAAAAGTTTTAAGGTATATCATGTTTTGAGCTGAGTTGATGGCAGACCTGTTAAGGAATAAATGAGGGAGGTGATCTTGAGTAAGCAGATAATAGTACTAACCTTAAATTCTGCTTGTAACATATATTTTTGGAGTAAATAAGTAAAGAGAGACTCCATCCCTGTGGAGAACAGCAGTCTGAGTCAGGGTAGCAAATGGCAATAAAAGGGGATAGTTTGGGCTCAGGTTGGAGAATGGAAATAGAAAAAGCATTTCCGTTTGTGTTTATAATTAAGAGTCCTTTTACAGAGGCTTAATTGCATCACTGATTTTTATATCTACCATAGTCTTATGGTTTCTCTTTACATTGTTTACTTATCTGTTTATTTAGTGTTCGGACTATACCTGGTGGTGCGAGGGCTTACTCCTGGCTCTGTGCTCAGAAATCACTCTTGATGTTGTGGCTGGGGACCATACGTGCTGTCAGCGATAGAACCCAGGTCGATTATGTATCAAGTACTATCTTACTGAGATGCTGTATTGATATTCTTTCTTCCCCACCCACGTGCGCCTGCAGGTACACTGAACCTTTTTATAGGAAGGATAGCTACGGAGAAAAATAGATTGATGAATGAAGTCTGAGGCTTTGGAGGATAATAGGGGAAAACACATCTACTTTTATTTATTTATTTATTTTCTTTTTGGGCCACACTCAGCGATGCACAGGGGTCAGTCCTGGCCCATGCACTCAGGAATCACCCCTGGCGGTGCTCAGGGGACCATATGGGCTGCTGGGATGCGAACCCGGGTCGGTCTCGTGCAAGGCAAACGCCCTACCCACTGTGCCATCACTCCAGCCTTGAAAACACATCTACTTGTAATACCAGTAATACTAGAAGATTGATTTTTAGGTGTTCTCATAGAGATACAAGACAATATAATGGCAAGGCGTGGATGAGAACTCGCGACCAATCCCGGCAGTGCTTTAGACTTATTTTTGGCTCCGTATTCAATGATCATTCCTGGCAGTGCTCGGGAGGACCGTATGGAGTGCTGAGAACTGACCCTGGATCAGCTGCGTGCCAGGCAAGAGTCCTGCCTGCTCTATTATCCTGCTGGCCACTCAAGTGAAACTTCTGAGTCGAGTTGGGCTAAGAATAGTTGTAGAACTGAATTCTGGAGATAGGTGATGTAAAATGATAACTGGGAAATGGGGTAGGCTATTACAGAATAGTGAGTATTTCACTACTACTACGCCAGTATATGGACTTAGTTGTTAGTGAAATACTGAACATTCTGTAGTGTTGAGTTACATTACAGAAAGAGCAGAAAATAAGGTAAAATTATAGATATAGGGTAAAGCCATTTTGAGGAGGACCCTGGTTTGCATGTTCAGAATTTTGTATATCCTGTGGGGAGAGGTGATCCATTGAATGTCACTGAGAAGGGAAAGGACAGGACCAAACTGGTGGTTTTACAGAAATGGTGCAAGTTTAGAGGTTGCCTTTGGAGTTAGGATCAAAGGTGAAGCAATAATTAAGGGGACACCATTATTATAAAATCCTAAAAAAGACTAGAGAACCTAGAACAGTGCAGTAAGAGTCGAATTGAGAAAATGAGTGTAAGATTAATGGCAAAAGTAGGATGGAACTCTACTTTATCTCTTTGAGAGTCTGTTTAGGTCATTGGTTTTTACTTACTCCTCTCTGAATCTCTTAAAGTTCCAACAGTCTCCAAATTTTGTTAAGGTAGATTGTTATGGTTGAAATATTTGACATATGGAATACATAATATTAGACATCATCAAAAATTTGCTTATTCATGGATCTTCTTTTTAAATCAAATAAAACCATAGGATGAATCTGTTAGCCTATGTGTTAAGAGTTTCAGGGAAGTTACTCCTAGCTATGCTAGCCAGCTGATGGCCAAAAAATAATTTATAACTAGCAAAGACTGGAGATTTTATTCACATCCTAAAAGTTCACTGCCACAAAACTGATGGGTGGGCATGAGAGTGAAAGAATTAAAACCAAATTTGGGGGGAAAAATAAGACAGTTCATAAGGATTGCTCAAAAAGTGTCGTGTTTGGTAGTTATGGAAGATAAGAAGAGTTGAATTTATTAAGGTAGAAGCAAGCATATAGAGATTAAAAAAATTTTTTTTTGATGGTGGTTGGAGTTTTGGCATGGCCACCGTTAACTGATTGGAAAGAAAGCCAAATAAAAAGAGATATGAAAGGCCATGAAAAAGGGTAATGGTGAAGGGTGAATATAATTGAGAGGATAATATTTGGGGAAGGATTGTGATGAAGAGAGTAGTCTTAGGAAAACTGAGAAATTTTCTCTTTGAAATGCAGGTGAGAGATAAGGATGGGTGATAATCTACAGAAAATGTGATATGCACCGGAGATTGTTAATGGCCCAAACCTCTGAGAATTTTGTGATAACATTTTCTGAGGAGAAGTGGGCTTAGAGTTTTAGACTTTAGACTTTTAGACTTCTCAAAAGTCAAGAAATTTGAGATGTGTGGAAAATGTTGGGAAGAATGAAGAATTCAAGAGGGAGTCAGTCTAGGGCAGACAAAGGACTACTCAGTAATACTGAGGGCTTAGCTAAGAATGAATGGCATGAATTCATTGTGGACATGGACAGCATGATTGATTGCTTTTATCAGCCTGGATATGCGGGAGTTTGTGAATAGAAGCAGAGTGTTGGAATTAGCAGAGACTTGGAAGTTGGCAGTGTAGAAGCGCTGGGGGTGGGGGGTGACAAGGGAGGAACATCTTGCAAATGTGGGCTGAGTGTGTTTGTACTAACTGATCTTGTGTTCTGGCCTGGACAGAGGTGGGGGAGGGGCGGAGAGACCAGAAGTGTACTTGGCAGGCTCAAAATCTGGCCCTCGAGAGCCACACTTGTTGGCTGCATTTGGTCAGTTCCCGTGCAGAAATTTAATATATATGATTGAGTGACCTTTGTAGGGCTCCTGGGAAAACTGTGGAATTTTGGGTGTGTGAAGTGACTTTCCTGTTTCTTTGAACCTTATTTCCTGGATCTTGTTGAGGTGATTTCATGGAAAGGTGAAATAACAGTGTGTGATTTTTTTTTTAAAATTTCGTATTTATTTTCATAATAATAAATGATTTAGGAAAAATAAGGAAACGTAAGTGGACATAATCTAAAGTCATTCATTTGCCAATGGAAAATTACAGCTGCCACCGACAGAAAAAAGAAAGAGTTGAACTGAATTGTGTTTCAGAGACAATGTGATATACTACTTATATATAGACAATATAAGTAGGGAGGTGATTTTTATGTTTCTAATTATAAAATATTTACTCACTTTTAATGCAGGGCAATCTGCTTCTGCACTGGTTAGAATCTAGGTGATTGAATAGTTTGAGCTTGGTGATTCATTGGAGCAGATTAAAGACACTGGTACTTCCTGTAGTATTAATCAGTTGTGATTGTTTACTCCTAGTTTGAACGCTACTCTACTCTCTCATCTTTTTCTTACTCTTTCCTCATTATCTCCCAGCCCTCTTGTCATTAGACTTTACTGAAGTTACTTCAACTTTCCATATATTCTTTTTAAATCTCGGTAAATACCCAGAAGGAAGAAAGATTTTAACTTTAAATTTTGAAAGAATCTGTGTAATGGAGTCTAATCTTTATCACCAGTCACTGAGTAGGAACTATGAAAAGTTATTTTAACAATGGTTTTGCTTGTGGTTTCTGCTTACAATCCACTTCTGTTTTCAGATTCACACCCACGTGATCTGAAATACGATGATTCACTTACATGTGCTTTTTATGCCAGATTTTTCAGTAACTTCAGAAATCATCTTAAATTAATTTTTATGAAGGCACATATTCGTTGACAGGGTTTCTCCTCCAGTGCCTTAATAGTAGAAAACAGTGTTGTATGCCTTGTATGGCAAAAAAGTCTTAAGAATAAAAACGTATAATATTTGGTTGCCCACAAAGGGTTTGTCAGTTAGGTAAGAGAAAGGGTGATATAAGTATGTCAAATTTGCAATCTCTTCTCTGTATAATCAGTTAAATATTATTACAAAAACAATCTGGTAGACTATTTTATGCCCAGTTAGCAGCTGAATGGTATGGTTTTGGGGGGAAACGGAAGTAGAGGTTTTGAAAAAACTCAAAGTGACAGGTATTCAGTTATTTTGGGTTTGGCAGTTCATAATACCAGCTCAAGAGCACTCAGTGCATAAATCTTTTTGGTTTGGATATTGTAGAGTTTGAGCACTAAAAATAAGACAGTTTATGGTTGAGCAGGTGACATGCTCTTTGAAGCAGGTGGCAGAACACAGAAGAAGTATTTTTCTTTTTTATTTTCTCTACTCCCAGATATAATCCTTCTGCTCTTAAGGGGTGAATCAGCCTATGATCTTTCGGGTGTCTTTAAATGTAGATCTCTTCCCATTTCTTTTAATTACCCAACAATATGCTGGAACTTTAGTAAGAATTTCTGAGTGGTTTTACTCTGTATTCTCCACTGAAATAGAAAGTGAAATTGCAAAGTATGGTGCAAATATAGGAATTTATAATGTTAAAATGCATACAATGTTAAAACAACGATCAGTTATCATCAATATGCATAATGAGGAGCTGAGAGATGACTCAAAAGACTGTGTTCATGCTTTGTCAAAGAAAGGGTGAGATTCTACCTCTGGAACTGGGTGCCCTGATTCCCAGCACCCCTGGAGTGACCCCTGAACACACCGTTGGGAATAACCCCTGAGCGCCTCTAGGTATGGTCCAAAAACAAACAAAATTTGTGTAATGAATTTAATTCTAACTTGGGCTCAGTGCTTAAGCCTGGGGATGTGGTGCTGTTCAGGATCACCTTGGTTGTGCTCAGAGTCCACTGGGCCACTAGGGCTCCCTCAGCAGTGCTTGGGGGCTTTCCAGTGGTACCTTGGAAATGCTCAAAGAGACTTATGAAGCTGGGGATCGAGCAGGGCTCAGGTGCATGCAAGGCATATTCCCCAGCCCCTGTTCTATCTTCCCAGTCCTGGAATTAATTCTTTTTCTCCCCCGTTTTAAAAAATTGTTCTCGTTATGGTGACATAGTTATAATAGTGTTAGCGTTAATGAGCTTGATGTACAGTTACCACATACTTAGTCTCTGTTAGTGTAGTATTGTGGTTGGAGGAGATAATGGTACTTGTAGTGGTCATGGAAAAGAAAGCATAGCACAGCGGTTGGGCGTTCGCCTTTCACGCAGCCAACCAGAGTTCCATTCCTCCGCCCCTCTCAGAGAGCCCGGCAAGCCACCAAGAGTATCGAGCCCACTCGGCAGAGCCTGGCAAGCTACCCGTGCGTATTGGATATGCCAAAAACAGTAACAATAAGTCTCTCAATGAGAGACGTTACTGGTGCCCGCTCGAACAAATCGATGAGCAATGGAATGACAGTGACAGTGGGAAGTAGTCACTAACAGGATCTAGTAATTATGTTTGGGCAGGGGAAATAGCTTACAGATGATTCTAAATCTGGTCAGTGGAGAGCACCAGAGACCAAGATGCATATTTGGAAAAACAAGCAAGAGCGAAGGGAAGTACTTAAGCTTTATTCATGTAGAGTTGAAATTTCAGCCTTCCTTGAAGATGACTGGAACTATGGAAGTTACTGAGATTGAAAATATTGCAGATGTGGAGTGGGTTTGTTCTTGGTAGTTACTGGTGGTGGAGGTCCTTCCCCATGGACACCTACTGGACTGCACCTGGTTGGTAGCCCTAGGTTAGTAGTCATAAGAGAGAGTCACAGAAGATGATGTTCAAGGAAGATGGTAGTGATGAGAGGCTGTGTCAGTGAATTACGAGGGCTCTTGTTTCAGGCTTTAGGAGATTTGCCCAAGAGGATATATGCCCTGACTTCTAATCCATATTCATCATTTTGAAACCCAAGAAATCAATTTCAGTATGTTTCTGATTCTCCTGTTACTTTATGTGTGCCTTCCTGAGTCTCTGAAATGCATCCTCTCTCATCTATACACTTCAATATTAAACCCATGAGACATTTATGCAGATTAAAATTCTCCCTTCCACTTGACTCACTTTTGGTTTCCACTGGCTCCCTTCCCAGTAACTGTGCCAAGTGAAGGCTCATCCCTTGGCTAGAGATCTTGGGAAAAAAGTGATCTTGATGAGATAGTTCTGTAGGTGCCAGAGAGATAGTACAGGAGGTAAGGCATGCATGCATGTTGCCCTACATGCAGCCAACTACAGTTAATCTGCCAAGAGTAAGCCCTGAGCACTGCTGGGTGTGTCCTCAAAACCAAAACCAAACCAAAACCAAACCAAACAGGAAAGAAATACATCTCTATATAACTGAGAAGTAACAGAGAGGTTTTAAAAACTGTTCACTTATAACAATGGTCATCCTAAAATATAGATGTGTATTTTTTTTTTATAAAAGGAAACATGGTAATGTTTTCATTTCCTTTTATAGTAGGGTTAATTGATAGTCAAAGATAGGGAGTCTCTGGAGTTTAGAAATCAGTACAGAAATTTGTTTATGTTTGCTTTTTAGACAAGATAAAACTGCCCCAAAGAGTGACTATGAAAACTTAAAAACCATTAAACTAATTGAGGGTGTTTAACACAGGGAACATTAAGGTAGAGGAGCATGGGATATTTTCTAGTACAGTAGTGTCACATGGAGGGAAGTTTAGACTTTAATTATGGAGAACAAAATAAGATGAATCAGTGAAAATTACAGGGAAGTAGGTTTAGGCCAATTGTGAGCAAGTTTGTGAATAATTAAAGGAGTCCCAAACTGGAGTGAGCAATCTTCTGAGACTATTTCCCTATCTTTGGAAATACTCTTGCCTACTCTCCTTGGCTTATTTTTGGAGGTGATGGTTATTTTCATCAGAATTCACATTACACTTTGAGCTAAGAGACTTCAAAAAATCTAACTCCAAATTCTGTGAGTGTATATGTGCTTGGCTCTAGCATGAGTATCCTTGTTGATTCAGTGAACACAACTGGACCTATATTTAAGTAGGCAGAAATTTCCAATGTCTTAGTGTTAGTGACTGATAATTTTCAGGACAAAGGACAATGTATTGATTTAAATGTTGAAGGTGCAGGAGAATTAGATTACTGGGATAATGTGTTCTTATAACTCTTGTCAACTTGCTAGTTTTTAGTCTATATGCCAAACTTTTGCAGCTTTTCAATGGAAAGTGCCAAATTCCTTCCTCCAGTGTCTTGCTTATTATTTGAACTGTGTGACTACATTTAAAAATTATTAATATATTTTTGGCTAGTGGGCCACACTCCTGGTTCTGCACTCAAGGATTACTCCTGGTGGTGCTGAGATGCTCATTTGGGATTTTGGAGATGAAACCCAGGTAGGTCTTGTGAAAGGCAGACACTGTACTATCTTTCAGGCCCCATAGTAACATTTTGCACTGTTCATTTGCACATTCATGTTCATTTGCATATTAATGAACTTTAGTAATTGTTTTCTACTTTACTGTGTGTAAATCACTTTTCTTTACCCTACCCCAAACCCACCAACTTGTTAATTCAAGGTCACATTTTTCATTTTTTTTGACACTAAACCAACATAAACTTCTAAATATCTATGAAGAATTTAATGGAATTGGAAGGCACTTAAGATTTTCTTCAACTATTTCCCCCTTGTCCCCAGAATATTGATAACAATGAATTGATTAAATTAAGTGCATGATCCCATCAACATTTATAATGTATCTATTGTTATACAACTTCTTTTTATTTACAAAAGTTATGAAATGTTATGCATGCTCGCATCCATCTGTTAAAAATACTTTGGGTTATTTTTGGACTTTTTTTTTGTGGGCAATGAGATTTTAATCCATTTTAGAAAATTAGAAAAAGCAGGGGTAGGTTTTGCAATGTTTCCTAAAGGTCATTTTATTTGAGAGTTTTTAATTTTTATTTATTTTTTAAGATAAGTAAGAAGTAACTTTCCAGAGCCTCTGGTCTTCCTGAGAGTTGCCTTATCTTTAGTTTTTTAAAGGTTACATTTGGGAAACATTTGTAGATTTCTTCATCATTCATAGCCTCTGGGAAGTACAGACCCAGATTTTTCACTTTTCCCAGAAATTTTAGTCTCAGATTGCTTGAGACCTCAAAAACCAGAGTACACAGAGATCATGTGAAAAAAAGCAGGTATTTGAATGGAAGGAAGATTTACAAAAATAAAACATTTAAAGTGATTTTTGTACAACTAAAGGAAATAGGAAAATAGATTTTATAACAGCATGAATATGAGTACTGTGTAGATTGTGAGTGAGCTATGACCTTTAGGATTAAAATTTTATTGAAATGACTGAAAAATACCTGAAAAATTCCTAATATTTAAGCACAGTGAAGCATTTTAAGTACTTTTCCTCCTTTATAAAAAATGGTATATTTTATACTGATTAAGTTTCATGTAGTTTTTTTTGTTTTGTTATATTTTGTTTTGGGGCCACACCTGGTGATGCTCAGGAGTTTCACCTGCCTCTGCACTCAGGAATTACTCATGATATTCCCAGGACTGAAACTGGGTAGGCCTTGTGTAAAGCAAACGCCCTACCCACTGTACTATCTCACCAACACCTTCATGAGGTTTGAAAAAAAAGATTTTAGTCAAGTGCAATCATTTGTATCTTCAGTGTAAAGAAATTAAGGTAAACAAAGAAAATATGTATCTGATGGTTGGTTTCTGCATTTGCACATACTTTTCCTACTCCAGACAACTATTTGAGATGATTTAAAAGAGTATACTAAAATTCAAACAGAATAACTGGAATTATAGCAGTCTTGGTGAACCAAAACTGGGAAAACTAAGAATGTATAGGTGTAGGTTACAGGGTTGGTTCCAGCGATTTCATTTTTCTATAGATTTGAATAAGAAATAATGTATTTAAAATATAATTTTGTTGTCCATACAGGATTTTAAAAAGGAAATAAAACTTACTTTTCTTTGGAGAGGGGTGTGAAAGGGGCCCGGTTGGATCAGCAACCACATGCCAGGCAAGCATCTTAACTTTTGGACTATCTGTGTAGCCCTCAAAACATTTTCTTATATTTGGCCTAGAGACAGATTCTTGCATGATTTTTACATAGGTATTACTTGATTGGTACAGCTCCAAGTAGCCTCCCTATGACAACTTTATACTAGATTTTAAAAAGTTGTTTATATATATACACGGAGCGATAGCACAGCGGGTATGGCATTTGTCTTGCACTTGGCCGACTTGGGTTTGATTCCTCTGTCCCTCTCAGAGAGCCCAGCTAACTACGAAGAGTATCCTGCCCGCATGCAGAGCCTGGCAAGCTACCCTTGGCGTATTCGATATGCCCAAAACAGTAACAACAAGGCTCACAATGGAGATGTTACTGGTGCCCGCTCAAGCAAATCGATGAACAAAGGGATGACAGGGCTATGACAGTGTGACAGTGCTACAATAACACTTTCTGTTGTAGCAATAGCAAGTGAGAATTGCTCAAGAGTAGCCTGCTCTTACTATATACCAGGCAGAACCCACGGAAAAGGTTTTTATTGGTTAGCAAGGATTTAGATATCTCAACTTTTAGGTAACAGTAACGTTTCTATTTCTTGGCAAACTGTGGCATTTCATTATAGAACTTTGCATGTTTTTAAAAGCTCATTATTTACTTTGACGAACTCATTACAATTTCATGTAACATTGCTGCATTCGTCTCTTACTATTATTTGCTAGAAGCATTTAGCTCTGGAGATAATAGATTTGCCTGACTTTGATAGAATATACCTCTTCAGTAATTTGAACTGCTACTGTATAGGCAAATTTAAGCTTACTTATTTCTACATAAGAATGAATAGAAATAGAATTCTTTATAAGTAATATGACACTGGATTTCTTTCTCTTCAGAATGTAGGATAATTTACTAATGAACCAAACTGACCAAAATTATGGTTTGTTACGGGAATAATTGATTACGGCGGGGCTTTCTTTTCTTGATGGTCATGACACTCTAAACTTCGAGGTCCATTGTAACTTTTGATAATTGTATTTCCACTGTAATCCAGTTCTGAAATAAAATATATATTAATCTTTTAAAATGACTAATAGTATAATTTAAAAAATTATATAACACAGCGGGTAGGGCGTTTGCCTTGCACTCGGCTGACCTGGGTTCGATTCCTCTGTCCCTCTTAGAGAGCTTGGCAAGCTACTGAGAGTATCCTGCCTGCAAGGCAGAGCCTGGCAAACTACCTGTGGCATATTCGATATGCCAAAAACAGTAACAAGTCTCACAATGGAGACGTTACTGGTGCCCTCTCGAGCAAATTGATGAACAATGGGACAACAGTGCTACAGTGCTTCAGTGTTACCAGTATTTCATTTTTATTTTTGCTTATTTAACAGTGATCTCCCAGCTGGATGATCATTCTCTATATTATTTTTCAATGCACTTAGTTTTCTTTTTTTTTTCAATGCACTTAGTTTTAGTTGTCTCAGATTTTTTTCTTTCGTGAGTCATCCTCTAGTTGTTTTATTCCCCAGCTCTCAGAGATAAGTAAGACACTCCAAGTTTTAAAATTGGATAATGCCAATTATGTAAAATAGTATAAAATTTAAATCAAATGGATATTCTATTTACTTGAATCTTCCCTTATTTTTCTTCAGCAGAATAATCGAGATTGGACAAAGATTGCTTCTCACCATTCATGTCCTTCTTTGGAAAAATAGTTAAAAAAAAAGTATTGACCATGTAAGATAGATTATCATTTCTGAGTATAATATATTGTATTTAAATGGATTCTATGGAACTCTTATTTTTCCCTTTGATTCTTTTGCCTAATTTATCCTGGTGACTTTCTTTGAGAATGAACTCAAAGCCAATTGTCTCACAAAGGCTTTTCTCTGATTTCTTCTGCCCTATTCTCCATACCCTTCAGTGTGTATATCAACTTTTGTTTCTATTGTTTAGCTCTTGTGCAGCGTCAGGGTTACAAAGTGGCTTCTGCAGCCACCCCATGCAGCATCCTCATTTCTCTAGGGACTGATGGGTTAGTGTCAACCCAGCATTATGACCCAGGGCAGTTTTCCTTCCTTTATGTAAGCCATGGCTTGATTGTTTCATGTGATTGTTTTATGTGTATGTTGGATGTCCCTAGATAGAGGATTTGTTGTCAGCGACCCAGTTTTTTCGTTTGTTTGTATGTTTTTTACCTTATCTCAAGATTCTGCACTGTTGTGTTTAGGGTAGGCATACTCCGGAAGTTAGCTGGTTGGAAGCAGGTAACCGTGGTTTTCAACTGACCTTTAATTTTAAAAGTGTCTTTAATTTAGTGCTATTTTAAATGTGTCTTCCATTTTTATTTAGTATTAGGGCCACTCAGAGTGACTGTTGGGAAGGACAAGTAAAGAGAGGCTTCTAAAAATCTCAGGGCTCGGACGAATGGAGACGTTACTGAGACCGCTCGAGAAAAATTGACCATCAAAGGGGATGATGATGATGATGATGATGAAGATGATGATGAAGATGATGATGATGATGATGATGATGAAGATGATGATGAAGATGATGATGATGATGATGATGATGAAGATGATGATGATGATGATGATGATTGGGGCCACAAGGGCTGAAGCTATAGCACAGTGGGTAGGGCATTCACCTTGCACGCAACTGACCCGGGTTTGATTCCTCTGCCCCTCTCGGAGAGCCCGGCAAGCTACCGAGAGTATCTCCCCTGCATGGCAGAGCCTGGCAAGCTACCCATGGTGTATTCAATATGCCAAAAACAGTAACAACAAGTCTCACAATGGAGACGTAACTGGTGCCCACTCAAGCAAATCGATGAGCAACGGGATGACAGTGATACATTGATACAGTGATTGAAGCCACACTTGGCTGTGCCCAGGACTTACTCTTGGCCGTGTTTAGTGATCACCCCTGGTAGTACTTGGGGGACCATATTTGGTGCCAGGATTTGAACCCTAATTAGCTGCATGCAAGACAAGCACCTTACCCACTGTACTTTCTCCCTGTCCCAGAAACATGTTTCTTATGGATTCATTTGTTAACAGATCTGATTACTATTATATATTAGTCAGGTTTTGTGTTCTCCCTGTTTTGACATGGAACTGAATACCTCTGTGCTAGTAAGTGGTTAGATCAAATTATAGTTCCTGATTACTGCAATAAGGAGATAAGAAGCAAAACTTCTAGCTCAGTATTTGATTCAGCCCTTTATTCCCCTCTGAATCATGTAATACATCAGATGACCCTCAAATTTGGTCACATACGATGACGACATCTTTTCCCACCTTCAGCCCTATCTCCCCAGTTGAATTTGGACTGTTTGAGATTGGGACCTTAGTGTCTTTATGTTTAAAGAGTGATGTAATAAAGAATTGCTGGCTTAAAATGAGCAATATTAAGATGATAGAATTGTTAAATGGGGTCTCTGGGCTTGTTGGTAGATATAAATGTTACAGAAAGGAACAGACTGATTTTGTGCATTACTGAAATTACTTGATTGCCAATGACACAGGACATTCAGGCCCATAGAAGGTGTGAATTACAAATACAAAACTATGAACTCAGATAGGACTTGATTAAACTGGAATTGTGTTCTCTTCTTCTGTAGTGGTGAATTGACACAGCAAACCTACATTTATAATATAAATCTGCTACTAAAAATTTGTTTTGTCACCTTCATGTAGTCAGGAGTGGCTGACTCATCCTCTTGAAAGTTGTCATATGTTAGTTCTCTGACTGAAATCATGGTGCCCATCTAATGACTGTATATTCAAAAACATTTACAGTGCATTTCTTCAGTACTAGGATGTAACTAAGCAACATTTATGCTCCTACCAAAGAGGTACTCTATTAAATATTAAAGAAATGCTAATAGAACTGTATACCTATGTTAGAAAGTTTCAACAGTCATGGGGTAATGGAAACAGTTTACAGAAGCAGAAATTGTTCAGGTCTGTTTAAATTTCACACTCAGTACCAAAGCCTTGCTTTGAACTGATGTTATGTATCTTAGTAAAAACTTGATATCAACTTTTTTTTTTTTTTTTTTGCTTTTTGGGTCACACCCGGCGATGCACAGGGGTAACTCCTGGTTCTACACTCAGGAATTACTCCTGGCGGTGCTCGGGGACCATATGGAATGCTGGGATTCGAACCCGGGTCGGCCGCATGCAAGGCAAAAGCCCTACCCACTATGCTATCGCTCGAGCCCCTGATATCAACTTTTGAGACATGACATTTGATTTCAAAGATGCAAAGATAGCAAGATTGACTATTATGATTTAATAGAAGTTAAATGTTATTTATTGTTTTACTATAATGAAGAAGTGATAGTTTAGTTTTTATTTTTAAAAATAAATTAAAAAAAAATTTAAGACTCTGGTTATCTTCCAGTTCCAGAAATTCATTGATTAGGAAACTTTAAAAGCACACATAGTACACATATTTAGAATAGGTAGAAGGGCTGGCACTATTTGGTTATTAGTAGTGTTACCAGTAGGGCACTACTAAATCAGTGTGTATATGGACCACATGACATATTCATTTATTCAGTGAGAGTTGAGAGGGTCTGTGTGTAGCACTTGAAATATTGGACATGATTCAAATGTGAGTCAAGTGTGTCTAGAGGCTTTATTCATACCTATTTTCTTTTAGTCAGCAATGCTTCATAATGCCCTCGTTTCATGAATTAATTTTAATGGAATTAAACTTGAACAGCTCAAAATTATATAATTAATTTCATTCAGCTTCAATTAAAGTTACTAATTGAATCAAGCCTACTAGCGTGACACCTGGCGGCAGATAGCTACATAACAGTAGCAGCAGAAAGAGAGGACTCCGCTGACGAGCCAGTTCATGTTTACTAACAAGTCCGTGTAAAATCCTCATCTGGTGATAATCTCAGAGAGGTCTTGAGTTGACTTTGGCAGTGGAAAACTTTCTGGGGTTGTTTAAAAAGAAAAGATTCTAATTGAAACGAGCACATGTCAGGAAGATTATATTCTCTATGATAATGTTGAATAAATGTTACATAAATCTAAAACATCTTGGCTTAACATGCCTCTAATTAATATTTTACTGCTATCTGAATATGGTTTTGCTTTCTAAAAGTACTTAATGTTGAAGATCCATTTCCCCCCCCTCCCAGAGAGCGTAGTCTCAGGACTTCGGCTTGGTGGGTCTGCATGTATTTTCATGTGCTGAAATGTGTTTCATGGCAGAGCTTCATAATTGCTGTGAAAGCTTCATGCTACTGGAGGGAGTCATTTCTGCATATGCAGACTTTTTTTTTTCTTCCTCTGGATGTTCTCAACACAGAGGACCAGCAGCTTCTGGTTGAATCTCTCTCCTGTCTTTGTTTCTGTGAGTTCACATCACCCATTTCTTTTGTTTTCTGAGTCCTTTCTAATTGGACAGACCTTACTGAGTACTGACTGTGAAATACATTCTTTTGGTAAGCCCATTCATTTGAATGAGTTTTAGCTATCACGCTCCACAATGGAGACATTACTGGTGCCCGCTTGAGAAAAATCGATGAGCAATGGGATGACAGTGACAGTGATGCTTTTAGCTATAACTGTTTTGTGACTTACAAATTCAAATTGAACACTAAATTCGTCCTTGAAAGTCTAAGCTTCCTCTTATAATTTGTTGTGTCCACTTGCTTCTATGCTTGGCCATCTCCTGCATATAAATATATATCTTTAAAATGATTGAATTCACCTAGACTAGAGGAATTTAACCCCAGTCAAATCCAAACTAAGAGAACTGTGCCAACTTCATTTATTTGATTGTCTGTGCAAATCTCTAGTTATTTTCTTTCATTTCACTGTATCACTGTCACTATCATCCTGTTGCTCATTGATTTGTGTGAGCGTGTACCAGGAAGGTCTCCATTGTGAGACATGTTGTTACTGTTTTTGGCATATCGAATACGCCACGGGTAGCTTGCCAGGCTCTGCCGTGCGGGTGGGATACTCTCTGTAGCTTGCCCGGCTCTCCTAGAGGGGCGGGGGAATTGAATCTGGGTCTGCGGCGTGCAAGGCAAACACCCTTACTTGTCCAGTTGATCAAACTCTCAGTAGCTTCTGCCTGGAATGCAAATTCCCATTAAGTTACTCTTACTAAACTCTCTTGCTTACTTGAATTTATATTATATTCCAATGATTGTTGAGGATGTAAGTGCAGTAGAATAACCTAAGTGTCTCTACCTGGAATTGAAGTAGAATCTTTGGTGTTGAAGCCCAGGAATATTTTTCTCTCCCTCCCTCCCTCCCTCCCTCCCTCCCTCCCTCCCTCCCTCCCTCCCTTCCTTTCTTCTTGGGCCATGCTCTATGCTCAGGAGTTATTCCTGGCTCCACACTTAGGGATCAAACCTACATTAGTTCATACAAAGCAAATACCCTAATCACTTTACTATCTCTCTGGCCCCTGCAAATCTGTTTTTATAAACCCTTCTACTTTCTCCTACCCCATGCCAAAGTGGTTAAAATTCAGTTAGGATTAAGAACCATAGGTGTGCACAAATTTATTAATCTCCCTATGCATGGCCATGATTAGGCAATTTCTAAAACTCCAATATTGACTTTGAGTCATTTATCTTGCTTTAAGATATTTGACCCTGGCATATGTCAAGTATCTCTACTGTCCCTGTTAAACATTTACAATTCCTCCTGAAGTACTCACAGGTGACAGAGGTTGATCCTTTGCCCAACTCTTTGCTTCTTAGAGTTTGCCCATGCTGTTCTTCCACCTGGAAAGGCCTTTCTCACAGCTCTACTTTTAAACTTTCTGCTCATCTTCTAAAGACGATTCACTATGCATCTCTCCACTTTTTTTTTCTAGTGCTCTTCCTGATCTCTCGATTCTGATGAGTTTCTTTTTTCTTCCTTTGAACTACTTTAGCACTCTGAATTTCTAACACTCTTTTTTAACCTTGCTTTAGAACCTGCTTTTTGCCAGGGTTATTATGTTCCCAGTAGGATGTTACTTATCCTTCAGCATTGGCTTCCTCCCTGGAGAACCCATTTATTTATGTATAAGTCTTTTATACGAAACACTCACTTCTCTAAGAGTTTGTTACTCATTCAAATGCAGTCGAACTTTCATTTTCATCCTCTTTGGGGGTCTCTTCTCCTTTGCCCCCATCCTCTCCATATGTGAGATAATACATCCTTAGTACAACCTTTTCACAGTTCTCTATCGTAGCTGATCACTTGAGTGACGATGGTCTCTCTATGAGCAATACTCTTAACGCATTATTAATTTCATTACTTTGTGATGGAGAACTGGGCCCCACACAACTATTTTCTTAGATTATTCCTGGCTCTGTGATCAGGAGTCACTCTTGGTGGTGGTGCTCAGAGAACCATATGCACCATTATTAGTTTTGTGCAAGACAAGCACCTAACCCCCTGTACTATCTTTAGGGCCCCTTATTATTTTCACTCTACACTCCTTTTTTTGATCCTTGGTACATGCCAGATGCTCAGTAAAGCTGCTGCTGACTGCATAGCGTATACAATGATCAGTAGAGATATGGCTCTCACTCACATTTCCTTAAATTGTGATAGATTTCAAGACGTTTAGATAAATAATCTATAAGATAAAAAATATAAAATCTGTGCAGCATTTAATCACGAATCACGAAATCCCGTTAATCACCAATTTCTCGGGCGGGCTCAGTAACATCTCATTTTGTCCTTTCCCTGAGCTCTTAGAAGTCCATCTCGACTCGGCCCCCCATGTTGCACTGGGGGCTCTTCAGGGTCAGGGGAATGAGATCCAGCTTGTTACTGGATTTTGCATATGAATACACCATGGGAAGCTTGCAAGGCTGTCCCATGTGGGCAGGAAACTCTCAGAAGCTTGCCAGTTTCTCCCAGAGGGAGAAGAAGGCTACAAGATATCACTTCTGGGAGCTTGCTTTTAAGTCTCTGGATGTTGGCCGTTGATGGGATTATACACACCTGGGTTGCTCTGCCGGTACCTTCATGTGTGAGGCCTGTCCGAGTGTGCGGAGAGGGGCCTCGAGCATGGCTGTGGCTAGGTTCTGGTGGTCTTCGGCCGCTGGGAGCTCTGTTCGGGGTGGGGAGGGAAGCTGGAGCCCATCCCCTCCGAAGGGCCCCGGGGAAGACAGCCAGGCGTGCGGGCAAGAGACTCTCTGCATTTAATAATAATAATAATAATAATAATAATAATAATAATAATGTGTATTTTTTTTAATTTAGAAAAATGTGATAAAGAAGTTTCTGAGAGAGATATAACTCAAGCTCCCAGTAGCTGCTTCACACGTGGAGAGGCACAAGACCAGTCTCTTTGGGGAGATTGTCCAGATGACCAACTCATCCAAAGTAAGTGTTTTTAGAGAAAGTTAGATTATTTGGAGATATGTCTGAGAGAAAATGCTCTCAGTTAAATCCTCTCTCATTTAAATCTTCTACATGTATCAACAGTTTATCTGATAGTGTTTCCATGTACATTTTAAAATACAGTACTTAAGAATTATTAGGATGGGAGTAATTGTTGACATTCATTCCTTCTTCATATAGAAAACGTTAAAGAGGTGAAATTTAGACGTCAGAGAGATTTAGACAAATTGTTATTTCTTTTATTGAACAGCAGCTAAGTGGGAGTAAGGCAGCTCTAAACATCTACATGGATGATCCCAAGAATACAAGAGCAAGGCAAAACTGAAGTTGTACTTTGAGGATGCTATAGTGATGACTGTTCTTCTAACCAAATGATTCCAAACTTCATCTTTACTGCTAGCATCTCAATCATTATTTGATTTCTTCTTCTTCTTCCTAAATTCCAGCTCTGAGGAATGGAAGTACTCTACAGTTCTAGTAATATTCAGAAACTTCATCATATGTTAGATTCTGCCTTTAACCTGGAATTAATTTATTTGCAGATCCCTAAATTCCCTTTTTTGGTTCCAGGTGGATTTGCCAGGGATAGGATTGTTTTCTGTAGTTAATTTGTGAGTATAAAGATCCTCATTGTGCCACACCTTAAGGTGCATAGGAATCAGTTTTTTAAAATTCTCATCTGTGGTTTGCAAGTTACCACATTTCATTCTCAGTTTTCAGCCTGAACAGAAAATTCCCTTCTGGAAAACAATTGTGTTCTTTAAATTTGAATATTCAGTTCTGATAACTTTTAATAACATAGACCTTTCACTTGTATTACATCGTACACTTACTTTGAAACTTTGGACATTATCTTTTCTTTGCTAGTATCTGCCCTTAACTGGAAAACAAAAATGAATCTAACATAGGAGAAAACAAACAATAACTGTAAAAACACCACTGAAGGAAATTTTAAACAAAAGTTCTAAAGCTGTGTTCTAGTTTAATTTTAGTACCATTTTGTTTTCTTACACTTTTGTCTTGGAGTACGGGATAGGAAGGAAATGGGACTCAGAAATAAGCAAGCGAACAGCAAGATTTATATAACTTCTTCCAAAGAATCAAATAAACATGATTCCAAGTAAACATTTATCCCTCAGGCATATATTGGTTGTATTTATCTAAATATTGACTCTGCTGTTACAAAACTTGGGGTTTTGTGAGATACTAGCTTATTTTCTCTATGAATTCTTGACAACTGGAGACTTAGGACATAAAGAAGTCTTAGAAGGCAAATTTAAGTCCATAGTCTGGAGAATATAGTTATTTTTCCATATTTTTCATAGCCCCAGAATCAAAAGTATCATTTAATTGATTTATTTTCTTAATCTTCCTTCCTCAGGCCCACGCTAGGAAAACATGAATGAGAACTCAGAACCAAAAAAAAAAACCCAAAATACAAGTACTATTGCATAAGGATATGGAGGGTCATTTTCAAATGTTAAGAAAGATTTTTTTTTATGTGATTTGGTTCGACTCATTTTAGTCCCAGAATTCATACCATTAAAAGAAATGGATGTAAAATGAACTACTCTCTCTAACTTCTGTTACTTGTTAAATGGACGGTGATGGACAGTGATCAAAAGGTATTGTAAATTGCATGAAATAGTTTCTTAATTGAGATAATGATGCAGTCTGTGCCTGGGACACTGCGGGGCTTGGAATAGTCTGTCGCATGGCGTACTAATAAGCACTCACAGAATGTAGAGACAGAGAGATTTCTGACCCATTCTGAGTGGACTGCTGGCAAAACAGACAGATAAAGAGATCGGCAAAAGAAATTGGCCAGAGACAGTCATGTCACTCCTGCCTGAAATCTAAGTTGGCAGGAATTCTCCAAATATGGTGGGTTCCATAAGACTCTCAACCATGATTACCAATTTCAGAAACTATATTTTGATTATTTTCCTTGCTCACATTTTACTAAACAAATGCTGCTTTGAGGAAAGGACAGAAAAAATAAGATTATCTAGATTTGCCAAAGTGGAACATTTTTTGGGTCAACTCTGAAATGGCCTCAACTCCGGATAGCATTTAAAAGTCTGATACTAAGATAGCTTCTGCCCCTCAGCTCCTCCCTACCAGACCCCAAAGCCCCACTTTCCCTTTTTGGCCCTTTCCCATAAGGTTGCTCCCATCTCCACGAAATTTACTGTCTCTCAATCCCACGGGTTGGGAACTGTGTTTTTCTCTTGCTCTGGTATCTGGCACATTCTGGGGCCCAGCAAATCTTTGCAATAACAATAGCCCTTGGAAAGAAGGTTGCGGCTCCCAGCTGCTTGGAGAGGAGGAGAGGAACATCTGTGGTGAGTCACGACCAGGTTGGCTCCTGTTCCAAGAGTCCTATGTGTGGCTCCCTGAGCACCGTGGAAGACTCGGACAGCTGGCTGTCACGGGGATTGGTTTCAGAGTTCCGACAGTAGTGTGAGGTTGGCTGAGCCAGGAGGGAGCATCAGAAAAAATGAGTTCAGCTGGGGTGTTGGAGCCTTTTCAGATAAGCATCCCACTCTTTTTCCAAGCTTCCTGGGACCCTTTCAGTTACATACGCAAGAAGTTGAGGAGCCCGAGCCTGTCTAATGGGGCGCCTTTTTCTCTCTCTGTTCTTGAAAGTGGCTGGAGGGCTGGCAGCTCCCAGCAGCTCTTTCCCGGATGCCTCCTGCCTTCTTTGTTGGACATTTGAGGCATGGTTTTTAGAGAACTGTTAGCTGTCGCAGCGATGAAGCTGTTTTTACTTTTCTGAGAATAACTGAGCTCTGGAAAGGCAAGGGAGTGGCTGCTTTGGAAATTGTATTCTAATTAAAGGATGTATTCTCAGGCTTCATAAACGCAATCCGAGCCGAGAATAATTTCCAAGTTATTCGGTGAACTTTAACCCTTCCGCAGTGGACCACCCACTTGTGGCTCACGCTTCGTTCATGCTCCACACGGAAGTTGGCACTTGGCCCTTCCTGGTCCTTCTAGAAAATGTTGCAGGTGGCAGACCTGGGATTGTGTGCTCTCAGGACCGGGATTTCAAATTGATTGCCCTTGGATTGCTAACATATTAGAAAGCGTCCTTTCTGGAAGTCATAAATAAAAGAGAAGAAATCCATATGGAATCAAACATTTCGAATAAATAAGGCCACACACAATCTGGTCAGGGAATGTGTGCATGGTGATCCTTTTTCTTATGAAATTTAAATTAAAGTGACTCCAGCCACTCCGGGATTTTTTGTTTGTTTGTTTGTTTAAAAAATGTAATTCAGGTCAGTTAAGAATTAAAAAGAGTGGAGGTTTTGTAAGAAATTTATAATTAGAAAGTTTCATTTTATTAAAATAATTTTTTGTCCTTTTACAGTTTTAAAATCTTGCATAATTTAATTTCTGAATAAAGGCTTAGATTTTAGAGTTTATAAAAGCATCTTTGTATGGAACACTGATTAAGACTCTGGCTTTTCCCCCCAGGTGAGTGCATATGGCTCAGTATATAATTTGGAGCTATGCCTTGTTTTAATAACCACCATTCCTCTAACTTAGTAAAATAAATGTTGCAGTGAAGTGACACTCTCAATTAATATTAATTTTCCTATTTAACCCATAATATGCATAAACTGATAGCAGGTAATAGGCAACATTTCATGTTTTAATTAGACTAGAAAAGGAACAGAAGTAACATTTTGATCTTAGTCTTTGGGGGAATTTCTAAAGTAGGAAGGAGTATGAGTGTGTGTTTCTCTGCTTATACTCATAGCCATGTGTAATATTTTCCTTTAATTTAGGTCAAATTCTACTATTCTAATTATTTCCTATAGAGAGGGAGCTTACATTTTTCTTTGTTCTTTTTTCTAAAGTGCCTCGGGTCTCTATTTTCATTTTTTCTAGGTCTTTCTGAAAATTCTTATTACTTTATCCTTGGTCATTTCTTTTACATAAATGTCTCCAATTTCTCAATGTCATTACTTAACTCCAGAAATTTTCCTTAGCTTCTTTTCCGAAATAAATTCCCCATTAAATTAAACTATTTTGTTCAGCTAATTCTCTCCTTTGTGATTTTGTAGAATTCCCATGCTCTGAAGCATACTTAGAATGCTCTACTTAAAAGGTAATCCCCATACTGTTTAACCCATTTATTCATTTTGAAGAGTTTTTAGCTCGCCTAATAGTAAGCACTTAATTGTAGTAGAAAGCAAGCCTCTTTGTCTAATTCATACATTCACCCTCTTTATGGAGTTGATGTCATGCTTTTTCATCCATCTGACTACTTGAAACCTTTCTCTTGGCACCCTCCGAAATTCCTCTCAGCCTCAACAGGCTCTGTTAATAAGATCTCTTTATTTTCCTAGCCTCTGTCAACTTACCTCTGATCACCCTGTAATGAATACCATTTCATCACATTAGGGAATGCCTCCTCTGTGCAGGGAAGACAGAAAGAGTAGACTCGGGTGGACTATTGAAGTACTTGAAACATTTCTTACTTTGATGGTAAGAAAAGCACATGGAGAGGTTTCCCTTTAACTTTGTTTAGAGGCTTTCTTGTTTGAATGCATATTACCGTAAGTATAATTTGGTGTTTTTTAGAAACCACTATGCAAATAAGAGGTCATAGGCAAGTTCCATACGTATATGCCACCCAATAAGACTGGGAGATGCAGTTTTTTGTTACATATTTTTTTCTTCTCTTTTTAAAATTTGTTTTGTTTGGGGGCCAAACCTGGTAGTGCTGAGGGCTTTCTTCCACCTCTGGACTCAGGGATCACTCCTGGCAATTCTTGGTGGACCCAGGTTGGCCATGTGAGAGGCTAGTGCCCTGCCCACTTTATTATTTTTCCAGCCCCATTGTATTACATTTCTTAAGTAATGCAGGATTCTTTTCCTAAAATTTCATGTGTATTTGTTCTTGAGACTCATACTGGGAATGAATAATAATTATGATTTTCAACTTGCTTGATGTTGTTCAGCAGAATTCTCTGTTTGAATTCTGTTGTTATAGAGAGGATTCTTTAGCCATTGATTTGCAAAATTCAAGCCATGGTTGGTTTTAGGGAAGGGGTAAATTGTATTTATCTTATTTATCTATGATAGCCTTTAGACGGTGCTATAGAATATAGCCCAAGTTCCCTAATAACTCTTCTTCAGGGTGCATAATGCCATGGCTTTTTGATTCTGCCCAAGAGGTTGGGAAGAGATTCATTACCTGTCTTTTCTTTTGAGCATCTCAAATTTGGGATCATAGAGGTCAGTGAAGTTGACTGCCTAGTTTGATCCTAAATGTATCATTACTCCAGTATGGACAAAGTAACTTAAGGCCTCTCAATTCTACTTTCTCATTTTTTTTTAAATAGAAGTACCTCTATATCCCAGGGCTATTTTGAAGGTTATATAAAAAATGCATATTATATGCTTAGTTAATTAGCATTGAGCTAAGGAAACAGGGGATTAATCATTTTTCTTTCTTCAACTCAAATAATCAGTTTTAAGGCTTTTTGTTCTCTTCCATTATTCCATGGGTTTATGTATCCAGACACATTCAGAACCTGGACCAGTTTCTTCTGAGATCACTGATGTTTATATCTATAAGGCAACACATTGAATGCTGCATAGTAATTATGAATAATAAATACTTGATGATCTAAGCCTATTGAATTAATGAAGGGAAGAAAGAGTTGCTCATCTTGCTTCTATTATATTAGATTTGAATGTCTGATAGTTCAGTGTGAATTACTACATTTATGCTTTTCTTCCTTCTAACCCCATTCTTCTAAGATGCTCATGGTTTATTCATCAAAAGTTCCAAGTAATGATAGGTGAGTCTAATGATATCAAAACAATTCAGTCTTAACTTTGACTATTTTTACTGATAAGACAGTATTCCTTATTTATCTTGTGCAGGGTCTAAGAGGAGATTTTGAGACGATTTCAAGAGTTCCCTTCTTTCTTCAACCCTTTCCCCTTACCTCCCCACCCTCTTTCTCTATCTTCCAGCTTTCCTTCTTCCTCCATGCCTCCTGTCTTTGCCCTTTCATTTTTGTGTTTTGTATCCTCACTAACTAGCAGGTGTTTATAATTCTACTTCCTTAGTAGGTGTTCATCTGTATATGTATATATATATATATATATATATATATACTGTATACATAATGGTTAGAGACTGCTATTGGTGGTCTAATATTTACCACTGTCTGGATTTACAAACTCTAATTTGCTTATGGATTTTAATGGATTGTTGAATGACAAGTTGTATTTAAAATGATTTGTAGAGTATAAGAAAGTGACGTGGCTTCACATCCCAGAGATGAATATGTTCTAATTATACCTCTTTTTTCTCTTCCTCAAGTAAAACTTATATTTCAAATAAATAGTTTGCCTAATATCTGTGTAACAGATTCGCTATTTATTAGGGGTTAGAATAAAGTTTTCTCATTTCTCATGTATCTTGTGTTTTATTGTCTCTTTGTTCATTGTTTCTTTGAATTCTTTAAACATTCCCAACATTTCCTCTCTGTGGTCCTTATTAGATGGTCCTCTATTTATTACTGGTTGAGTCTTCAGGGATACCGTCTTTGCTCATGATGGGGTTCTGTGTTGCTTTCCCATTGTCTCTTTTGCACCCTCTTTTTTATGTTGTTGTGTGGGTAGGCAACAGGAATTAGAATGTTGGTGTATCCTTGCTGTGAGATATGATGAAGAGGAGAAATGCACTTAGTGGGATCCTGACTGACCTGAGGACAAAATGGTGCAGTTCTGAGGGCAGCTTTCAGGTTTCGAGGGCGTAGGTTGAGTCTTTTGAAAATGCTTTGTATAAAAGTACAGTAACATTACTATTGTTCTTTTTATTGCTCTCATTGTCGTTGACCACTTTAACCTTTATTTTATTGTCTACCTTAATTCATTCAGTTTTTGGTCACTACCTTTTGGTACAGATTTTTCAGTTTATTCTGCATAGTCCTTAAAACATTGGATGTCTGTGTGTAGAGATGAGATTTATTAAAGCTAAAGTGGCAGATGAGAATCATGCTTATATGTTTACCCTTGGGAGTTCTTTGAACATCAGCAAGAAGCTAAGAATTGGGAACTAGTTTAGAAGTGGCTTCGAACTACTCTGAGAACTCTAACTACTGAAGAACAAAAATTGTTTAATCATTAAAACCATGATGCTGTGGTCAAGATAGTTTTAGTTCTCAAATCTTAAGCTTCCTGAATCAAAGCATTGCTAATTTACACAACTAAGTTCTTTTTTTCATAGAATACATTGTAGATTGAACTTTTGGAGATTAGGAGTTAAAAAATATAGCTTGAAAATGGAATAAAAAATTCAATTGCATTAAGACAGTGCTTAGAGTGAATCGACAAAGTATGTAGAGGTAAAATGATGAGTAATGGAAGTATGGTATCTGCATTCAAAGTTTTCAATCTGGGGAAGAAATAGACAATTCGTCCTTAAATCATAAAAAAGTGTTATGAGTGCTGGGGTGGGAAATGCAGCTACTGTATGTTCAAATTTGAGAAGCACAAATATTCATATGGAGAGGGATGAGAGAGGCTTTTTGCAGGAGGGAAGGTCTATGATGATACCAAAAAGGAGTTGGCTGTGTTAAGCAGAGAATGGCATGGAGTGGAGCCAGAGTCTTAGGCAAGAGGATGACATATGTACAAGCCTAAAGGTGAGAGAGAAAATATGCTGGCTTAAGGAAAATTGTAGATATTTTATGTAATCTGGGATGAAAAATGGTAGGTGTAGGGTGGAACAAAATAAGACAGAATCTGTTAACAAATGGTTAAGACCAGATGGAATTTATTTGAGGAAGTTCTGAAGCACATCAATATTTCAGTTTGACTATATGTTAGGATGATTCTTCTTACAATAACTTAAAAAATAAACTTGCAAGGGAAACACTGAAGGCCCTTAGAGGCCAACTTTGGGACTGTTGTAGTATTTCAACTGGAATGGCTAGATGAGAGTAATGGCAGGGAGGATTGCCAGCAGTAAGGGTCCAACTTTTTGTGGGGATCAATGAGTGAAATCTATGGAGTAGGGAAATGGCAGCTACTATGAATGAGGCTAAGCTTTTTAGTTTTGACAAAATGGCATTTGCGATGAAAGGATAGTAAGGCAAAGGATTTAAAAATGTTTATAGAGCATTGAAAGGTCTGGACCATGGATGTCATACAGAGAAGAAGGTAAAGAAAAGGGCCTATTAAGTTCAAAAATAAAACAGAGAGGTTAAGAAACCCTAATTATTTTCATTCATTAAGAAATAGAAGAACATGCGTACAGATGAAGTAAATGAACAAGAAATGTGGGAGGAGAAGATTGATTTTAGAAATGGTATATGTCAGAGTTCTCAGGTAGAATGATCCTAAAAGAAGAGAAGCCTCAGGTATGACTATGAGGGGCTAGTCCAAAGTGCTAGGTTTGTATAACGTTTAGGAAGCTTTGTAAACATTTCTGTTTTTAACAGATTGGGAAACAAAATGTAGATTTTTTTTTGTTCGATTTGCATGGCAAATGAGAGGCAACACTTTGAATCTGTCTCTTGAACTCCTCTCTGAACCTGTTAATGGCTTAGAATTTAGCCATCTGGTTATGTATGTTTTGTTTTTCTTTAAGAAAATTATTTGTTGTAGTTCAATAGAGGAGTAACATTGATTTTTTTTTTAAGCTAAGGGCCTTGAAATGAAATCAGTAATAATCATTGATTGGAGCTACCTAGATGATGATGATGATGATGATGATGATGATGATGATGATGATGATGATGATGATGTTGTCTCCCAGAAGAGCACTTAAATCCAAGACACGTGCCTTAACCCCTGGACTAGCTCTCTGGTTCACCACTGATATTCTTTGTTGAAAACTTCTAAAGGATCTTCTCTATCTCTTCCAATAGAAACCCAAATTTGGACTTTAAAAAAAGATGAAAAAAATATATATACACACATATATATAATTTATCTTTGTGTATAGTTCGTACTAGGGAGACTGTATGTAGTTATATTTTTCCTTAATGGAAGGTATGTTTTCATAGTTGTTACTTATAGGAATTATATTATATTAAGTGGGACTATATTAAAAGGGAGGACTTTATATTCTTTATTATTTAGCTTTTTACCTTGATATGAATTATTATATAAAAATAATATTTTCAATGAAAATTCACCTATATGCCAAAAAAATATCAGAGTGAAGGCCCAACTCTTCAAAGTCAGAGTACAGTCACTTGTGATAAATACTTTAGGTTATAGGTAATTCAGGAAATTGAACTTCCTTCAGACTAAGCAAGAGATGGAGATGGATAGTTGGTGGCATGGGAGGCAGTATAAGATGACAATACAGATTTCTTGTTCAGAAATTAATATGAATTTAAGTATAGGACCTGGAGAGCATAAACCCAAAGTTAAGGAAGTAGATGCTGGTTTACAATACTGTCAATGGTAGGGTTTCATGCATAACTCATTCTAGCACCACACCAGAGTGTGCATTTCTTTCCACCGTTGTCCCAGTGTATACCACCACCCCCTTATACAGAGGTGGAGGTGAGCAAGCTTTGTGCTTAGGACTAATTCTTAGTTCCTGCTGTCTTTGAGTATTTGTTAGTCTCCTACGTTTTTTCTTTATAGCCCACTTATGAGAGAGATGATTCTACGACTGTCCATCTCCTTCTCTCAACATGATACAAGATTCACCCATGCAGCAGCAAATTGCATGACTTCATCTTTTCGTAATGCTGAGTAGTATTCCATTATATATATGTATATATATATATATATATATATATATTGTTGTTGTTTGTTTCTTTCTTTCTTTACCCAGTCATCTGTTCTTGTAAAAAATAATTTTTATCAAGGATTTGATTCTTAATTTTTGTGACTAAGTTAGAATTTGTTTGGATTAATTCAAGGCAGGGTGAACAGTTTTAGGCTATATCATCAGATCATTTTACTGTTAAGTTAGAGTCTTAAAAATCTGGGAAGTTGATATGCAGGGATGTGTGTGTGTGTGTGTGTGTGTGTGTGTGTGTGTGTGTGTGTGTGTGTAGAGCACCTTAATTCCCAGGAGGCCCTGAAAGTGAAATGGCAGGACCTTAAATTTAGTCAGTTGTTTAAAGTGCTGTTGAGTCACTATTTATACATGCTTTCTTCTCTACCTTCTAGCATGATTGATCCGATCCCTAACTAGGATCTTATTTTCTTCTAAGTGAAAGTTTCTTTTAATTTAAGATAGAGTGCTTATTTTAATTCCCTTGAGATCATGTTGATTGTTTCCCTGTGAACTCTAAGGACCTTACATCTGTTACTCTTAAGCCAGCTAACAAACATGGGCACGCCTTAGAATTGATTGCACTGAGTTCTGCTCTTTTCTAAGATTTCATATTACTATTTGGGGCTCCAGGTTGGCTCTGTGCTCAGGAGTCGCACCGAGGACTCTGAGGTTTCAGAGATTGAACTGGAGACAGCTGTGCTTAAGGCAAGTGCTACAGCCCTCTTACTAAGTCTCTGCCCTAATTCTAAAGTTTTAAAATCAGTAGTTGATTCTCACATTTCTTCCTCCTACTTTCCATCCTAGGGGCTCATTTCCTTCTTCACTTTCCTTGTCCTTTTCATGGTCAGCAGGAATCTGAAGATGGTCTTTCATTATTGCCCTACATTTCACAGTCGCATGCCAGATCTAACTAAGCTCATGTTGAAACCCAGGCAATAGATCACAGGAACAGTCTTCTAACTGCTAGCTCCAGAATGCTGCTGCTAAGGGTAAACACTCAAGGGAGCTTTAGTATTAATATGTCCTCTCTAAACTCAATTTGAGGGTTCCCTTCACTATTCAGATGCACTTTAATTTCTAGTTGATTTTCATTTTTGTACCATTCTATCTTTGTATTTTATGGCACTTACTGGTGTATAATGAGTCAGAATATATGCTCTTTCATCACCAAGACCCTTTAGGTAAGCATTAGCTACTGGGATTCAAATCCAAATCTGGTTAAATGATTGATACTTATCTCATTGTCATTTATATCCTGGAAGAATTACATGCAGTGAAATTGATCTTTTTTTTTTTTTACTGATAATTCACTTTTATCAATTAAGCCAGTGGCCTTTTCCCAGTCTTCTTCTTTTTTTTTTTTTTTCTGCATTTGGCAGGGCAGGCGTCCTCTCCTGCTACTCACTCCTGACCTCCTGTATCCCTGGCCGTACTGTCTTCCACTCAGTCCCTCAAATGGCCTTCGTTCCTTTCTGTCTTTGGACTTTTGCAAGGCTCCTACCAGGATTAGCTGTCACTTCCCGAAGAAAAAATCGTTTTTAGGTCTCTCAATCTAAAACATAGTTCTCTACTTTCTCATAGTACTTTTGTTTTGCAGTGGTTGGTTACATTTTTTAACTTTTTTCTAGTAGATGAATAACATCCACTGGCTTTATTTAAGTTACAGCTCCAGCAGTTAGTGGCATTTCAGAACATAGCAAATGTTTGGTAAACTATCTTGGGTGATGGATTGTGGGAATATATTTTTCTTTTCCTCCACTACTTCTTTTCATGACCTTTTGCTTGTTCTTCCCAAGGCATGCTCAGTATTTTCCTTCCCAAGCTCCACTCCCAGCCTTCTTTCCTGCTGCTTGTTTCTCTGTAGCTTCTGTGATTTCTCCCCACGCTGGGCCTCTAGAGCGTTTGTCTCCATCTTGCCTAACAAATTTGTTCTTGGGACAGTTTGCCTTGCATGCGGATTTGGTCCCACACCACATACAGTCCCCTGAATCTGCTAGGAGTGATCCCTGAGCACAGAGCCAGTAGTAAGTCCTGAGCACTGCTGAGTATGGCTAACTCCTGGTTCTGTGCTTACTAGGATCACTTTTCGGGTGGCCAAAAAAAAAAAAAAAACACCCTAAAATTGAAAATCTGACATACTTATCAACGATTGCTTGATTTCTTGATGTATTTGATTAAAATCAAGGCCTAGGTTATCTATGAGTCAGATATTTAAGTCTGAAAAAATTCTTTTACCTGTTGCCTGAGTTACAAATGCCTGCTATTTTTATCCTTCTGTTTTAGGACTGGATAAAAATTGGAATAAACCCTCTCTGTCAGTTAAAATTTTCTGGAATAAGCAGTCTTGCAATCAAGTGGCTGTAGGTAGATTGGAAGAATATCTTCCTAATTATTACACCTACAGTTTGTTCTTGGAGCAAAGCAAAGTCTATTATAATAGAGATATAGTTTACCTAAGAGTCATATTAATAAGTAAAAAAAAATCACCTTTTTGAATAATATATGAATTCATATGGTATCAGTGGTATCTAGGCATTTGGGGCAATACATAATTAGTTTCAATTCCCTTTGAGAAGGAGATGTGGATGTTAAAATAAATTGCTGATGAAGCATATACTTTGGAGAACAGTGTATTTGGAAACTTTGTGCAATATCAGCTATTTCTTTCAATGGTATGGAAATATAGCATAAGACAGAAGATTTATTAGGGCAAGTCTAAACCATTCTTACTGTATAAAAGTTCATAGTATGCTCATTTAGGAATAGTGACAAAAAACAAGAATAATAGCAAATATTTATAGTCTTGCTTAGAAAATCATTAGTTCTATACAATTGCTGGCACCATTGTTTGTAGCCAACAAACCAATAGTAATCATTTGCTTATGTCAAAATAATCATAACACAATATTTCAGTATTTTTAAAGGCTTGGTCATTTCACTATTACGTGCTACTCTTTTACAAAACACTGAAGAATGGACCCACTCTGGAAAAATCTGCACTTGGCAAAAAAGATTTAGAATTGTGAAACAAATATATTCTGAGAGAGGAAGGAAGAAATAGAATTTGGAGCAAACTGATTTTATTAAGCCAATATGAAAAACTGCTTCTATGGAAGTAACTATTTTGCTATCAGGAGTAAATACTGAATACTAAACTGTTCTTGCAGTGTAGAATATCTAATCATTTTTCACCTTGAGGGAATTGTTTGAAAGGGTTTGGTTTTATATTAGAAAGTAATTAGGGTAAAATGCATACAATATATGTAATATAGGGCCCTATGCAAGCATAATTTATAATCCGCTCTTAATTTTATGGAGCAAACAAAATTTTGTACACTTTCATCTGTTACCCGAGTCTTTAAAGTTAGTATGTTAATATAGGTTATCATGGTAATCTTAAATATTCAGTTTTCTTCCAGTATAATAGAGATGTTTAGCCAAGTCTTCATTAGCTTTCATCGTCTTCCTTAGCTTCTTTTGGTAAACTTTGGGCTCGTGGTCAGTTTCTTATCCCCATTAAGCCTACAGAAAGTGAGGTGTTATAGTAATCACTATTCTTCAGGTTAATTTTTCTGATGATAACTTCTATAGTTTAAAATAAAAACATTTATATGTTACAGTTCACAGAGTACATGCTTAATGTGCAAATAGCACAAATGTGTTGTTTCGTTTTCTGCATTTAATTTTGAGCGATAGCACAGCGGGTAAGGCATTTGCCTTGCACGTAGCTGAGCTGACCCTGGTTTGATTCCTCTGCCCCTCACAGAGAGCCCAGCAAGCTACGAGAGTATCTCCCCCACACAGCAGAGCCTGGCAAGTTACCTGTGGCATATTCGATATACCAAAAAACAGTAATAACAAGCCTCACATTAGAGACGTTACTGGTGCCCCCTCGAGCAAATCAATGGACAGGGGATGACAATGAAGCTAAAAACAAAAACCCAACCACTACTTCTTGCAATTAAATACGCAATCGGATAACAAGTTTTAAGAATCAGACTTTACAGTACAAACAGGCTAAGTAAAGGTTTACTTGCATAGTAATCTCATTGCCAATAATGACAGATTTTTGTGCCCAGTTTAGTGTGTTACACACAAAACTATAATAAAGCCTTGAAAAAAATCAGTAAATGTATAAACCTAGAATGGCATTTCCATCAGGACACAGAAAACATGAAGTCATTGAGCTCTTCTTTTTTTTTCTCCTTCGAATGGTTTTGAATGTCTTCTTTTGAATTGGTATTATTTTTGCTTTTTTTAGATATTAATGCAAGGGCAAAAATATTTGTGAGTGGTCTGTTTGGAAGAGAGTCTCATTATTTCTAACTTTACCCTCAGTGTATCCCTATGCTTTTGGGACCAAACTGTATTAAACATTATCTCTTGGAAATTGTAATAAAAAGTTTCATTATCTAGATAGCTTAATTTGTTCAAGTCTTCATTAAAGCTACTTCAGCTTTGAGAGTTACCAGTGAGTTGGACGGGATGTGCCGGATGCAATCCATTCTACTATGCCTTGCAAGCTAATAGCTGAAGTCTCACACTGTTAATGATTATGTGTGAAGACTTTGGAAGGGCTCGCAGTGTCACTGATGACAGATACAGACATAGCAGATGCTTTTTAAAGGTAAGGCAAAATGCACATGTGGCAAGTTAATTAGCTTGACTCCTATATTCTAAATAGACCCCAAATAATATAGCCTTTGGAGGAAAGGCGCAAATGAAGTGATGGCCAGAAACTTGACTGACTTTGCAGCCGGGCCATTTAATCAGAGTAAGACTTCTGGTCAGGCATAGTAAAGGGATGACAGGCAACACCGGGACTTGGAGACCTTGTATTATGTGGAGAAGGTAAGGGGTTGAGTCACATGATTTAGATTCTGATCCTACCCAGATCTCATTATCTCTGGGACACAGGGCAGGTCACTCTTGTCTTTCAAGCTTAATTTCTGCATCTTTAGGATAGAGAGAGAGGCAATAATCCCTTCTGCGCAACTTCATGAGGTTAATGAAGAGTCAGGCATGAGAATCGAGATGAAATAATCTTAAGTATCAGTTTGTAAATGGATATTAGTTATAAATCGTGATGAGAAGTAACTTATAATGGGAACTAGACGGGACCCTTTTGAGTTGTGCCTGGAAAATCAGAAACTTTTTTAACTGCCTATTCAGGCAGATGCAAAAATACTAAGAGCAGAGTATAAGCCAAAAAAAAAAGAGTGGAAGGAAATTCTCTCTAGTTATCTAGGAGTTAGGGCTGGAGTGATAGCACAGCGTGTAGGGTGTTTGCCTTGCACACAGCCGACCCAGGTTCAATTCCTCCGTCCCTCTTGGAGAGCCCGGCAAGCTACCGAGAGTATCCCGCCCACACAGCAGAGCCTGGCAAGCTACCTGTGGCGTATTCAATATGCCAAAACCAGTAACAACAAGTCTCACAATGGAGACGTTACTGGTGCCCACTCAAGCAAATCAGTGAGCAACGGGATGATAGTGATATAGTGACAGTGATAGGGGGAAAAGTAAAGTACCTTAAAAAAAAAACCCTGCTTTGCATGTTGCCAAACCTGTTTTGAACCCTGGCACCATATGATCCCCCAAGCATTACTGATGCCCTTTGCCATGAGTAATGGCTTGGGAGCACCCTCCCCAAACTCCCTGCCTCCCTCCAAAGACAGAGAGAGAGAGAGAGAGGAGAGAGAGAGAGAGAGAGAGAGAGAGAGAGAGAGAGAGAGAGAGAGAGAGAGAGAGAGAGCCTTAAAATATATGCCATCAGCTTATCCCACTGTCAGGTGGGAACCTGACACTCCTGTAAAACTAGAACCACTGTTGGTTTTATTTTGGTATTAGTTTATTAGTACTTAGGGTTCTCTTCTTTTTTCATCTTCTTTTTTAAAAAAAAAAAATTGAAACCACTCAGACTGCATCCTCTCCTCACTATCCCAAGGGAAGAGAAGGGCTTCCTACTGGTTCTGTGCTCAGGAGTCACTCCTGATGGACTCGGGACACTATATAGATGCTGATTTTTGACTATGGGTTGGCCCTGAGCAAGGCAGGCACCCTGCCTGTTGTACTATCTTTCTTTCTCCGATTCTTCTTTATTTTAAAATTTGTTTCCAGATTTATATGAAAGGAAATATTTAAGAAAAGTATACTATATTTTGTATTGCAAAACAATAAAAATATATTGATATAAGAATATCACAAAAACTAGTTTACAGCTTTTGTTTAGTACTTTACGAGTTTATTGAGAAAATGGAACAGATTTGGCCTTACTTTTTGTTGGTTGTCATGGTCACTTCGTACACATGTGCTGCTGACATGCCTAGCGTAGAGCAGAGATGCTTGGAATTTGTGAAATAAGGAATTGTTGGCCGGAGTTGTGATAAAGAGCATTAAATCACAACTGTGATTCTTTCAGGCTAATCTTGCTTCCCATGAATTCTACTTACCTTCCCAGTCACTGTCACTGTCATCCTGTTACTCATCAATTTGCTTGAGTGGGCACCAGTAACGTCTCCATAGTGAGACTTGTTGTTACTGTTTTTGGCATCGAATACACCACAGGTAGCTTGCCAGCCTCTGCCCTGCGGGCGGAATACACTTGGTAGCTTGCCGGGTTCTCTGAGAGGGATGGAGGAACCCAGGTCGGCCGTGTGCAAGGCAAACACCCTATCCACTGTGATATCACTCCAGTCCCAAAATGTGAGGGCGTGAGGATGCGAGGACAGTCTGACTGTGACATATGTCACCCCATCGTTCAGGGTTGATTTGGCTGATCTGGCTGCCTAGGTGGGTGTCCCCTTCCTCAGCGTTCCATGTGCGTCCCTTGGTGTACAGTATACAGTACTCATATTTATAATTATAAAAAAAAAGAAAACGATTTAAATGATGTTAATGGATACTATCTAGAATAAAATGATAAATCACAGGTCTCATAATGAAAATTGTCTTTAGATTGTTTCTTCCAGATTGTTTTCCTGAATATTATTTCACAAATAGATGAATATGTTGTCTTTCTATGTGTTGACAATGAATTACGATCTATACACTTGTAGTATTAGTTGGATGGCATGGAAATCACTGGGTTTAACTTCCAGGTTTTTTCAAATAATCAACTGAAACTAAAAGATGTAAGCTTTTTGTTGATCGTACCAAGGTAATTCTTGGCAAAAGTAAGGCTAAGTTGTTTTGTTTTTTTTTTAAAGTCATTGTTAAAGAAAATAATCAACACTTATAATTTATACACTACAGTGTGGGATTTGAAATGCATAGAAAATAATCAAATTATCACCAGAAATTAATAGGAACTCTTAAGACCTCAGGTAAATTAATTTACTCAATTTACTGTCCAATTGCCCATTTTTGTTGTCCCCGAAGAGTTTGCCTTTATGATAGAAAACTGTACTTGGTCAGCATTTTACCCAGCTACAGTTCCTGCTAGAATTACGATTCTCTAGTGCAGTGCACGTGGCATGAGATAGGGGAATCTCAGGAGATGGAGTATGATTTTTGAAACCACATAAGATATTACTAAAGGGGTGTGTGCTGCTTAAATAAACCCTGTGGAGCTTGGTAAACGGTTGAGAGTTACTGCTAGAAAATTGTGTTTTAATTGAGTAGAGGAATTTGATTCTAGAAATTGGAATAAAAAGTGAAGATAAATATATGATAGTCCTATTTCTAAAATCCGAACAGATTTATAAGAATAGTAACAAGATTCCCTCCCAGCCATTCATTTTACTATTAAAGAACATCAACTAATTCATGCTGTTCTCTCTCGCCTCAGAACAATTTTCACCCTATTTCAATATAAATAGATTTGTACATTTCAGAGAAATGGATGTATGTGTTTCTTGGAAAGTAATTTAAGGATAATGTTTTTATAAATGTTTCCTAATTTTCCAGTGTAGTTGTATTTTACATTTATATACAGTGACGGCCCCTTTATGAAAACTCTTAAGAACTCTTTTATTGAGAGTGCCTTGGTGTACAGTATACAGTGATTATTTATGCCAGCTTTGCTCATTAAGGTGAGAATAATTTATCTTAGTATTTGGTTTGTGTGTAAAAGAAGCACAATTTGTGAAACAGTATTACTAGGAGTTTTTAAAGAAGCAAATTCCATATTTTTTCTGTTTATTAATGCTTTGCATTTGAATTAGTTACCACTTATAGATCCAAAGGGCTAAATATTCTCTAGTCATACTAACTTTTGGTCAGTTTGGTTAATGTGCTGAGCCTCGTCCTATTTCATGGCTTGAACTCCTCTTCTCCTTCCCCATGCAAGATCCTTCTTCATCAGGTCTCCTTGAAATGCTTTTACCGACTATTCAAACCAAAGTAAATTCCCTAGTTATTTTCTCTGACCGTTAGTATTTTCCCTTTTTAAATACTTACCATGATTTCAAAATGTGCATTCTGTTATTTATATATTCGAAGTCTTTAGTTCCTTTAGGTAGTATGAACAGTTAATTAATATTACCTTGGGGCTGGAGCAATAGCACAGCGGGTAGGGCGTTTGCCTTGCACGCGGCCGACCCGGGTTCGATTCGCAGCATCCCATATGGTCCCCTGAGCACCGCCAGGAGTGATTCCTGAGTGCAGAGCCAGGAGCAACCCCTGTGCATCACCAGGTGTGACCCAAAAAGCAAAAAAAAAAAAAAAAAAAAAAAAATTAATATTACCTTAAGTAGTATTAACATTGTTAATTAATGGTGCTTTAAGTAGTGTTAAAACTGTTATATATTAGTTCTCTGAATTATTGGTAATATAATATGACAAAAAACATAATTTCACATAATTTCATATATATATAAGATGCACTCCCAGTCACTTTTTATAAAGCATATTTCTTACTAGTTTCAGTTGTATTTTTTGAAGAATTTTTTGCCTGCTGTTGGGAAAATAGATCATATTCTTCTAAATATTGGTGAGATTAATATGAGGCCTGTGGGGATTTGACATTCTTTTTTAAATTTTTTAATTGAATCAGACCATATAAATTATACAATGATTGTGGGTTTTAGAGTTTTTTGAGGATGAATATACTTTAAACAGATTCTGAAAATTAGGTGAATTAAGTAGAACTTAAATTCTAGCAAGGAGATAGGGGAGACAGTGATTAGGCGTGTGTTGTCTTTGTTTACTTCTCCAGGTGAGCAATAGGTAATTATGGTGAGTTTGTTTCAAAATAACTGACCTTCGGAGCTAGAGAATTAACGTTATTGCTTCTACATTTTTTAAAGTGACCTTAGCTCAGATTGGAGTAGACATTCACAAATGCTAGTACTTGAATGTAGCACTTACTACAAAGAGGCACGGTGGTTGATCACTTACCTCTTTCCCTTATAACAGTGAGGGAAACATTAAATAAGAAAACTGATGCAATAAGGAAGACAGTGACCATAAAAAATTTGTGAAGTGAGTGAGGGTAGAGCTGCCCTATGTTTGGATTTTTGTTTTTTGAATTTTTGTTTGATAAGACAATAAGAAATATAAATTCAGTGAGGGTAATATCTTTGTAAATGTGTTTATTGTATATCCCTTTGCCTAGAAGAGTGGCAGCACTGTAATTATATACTCAACTAATTATTATAAAACAATTTATGATAGTTTCTATCAGTTGAAACTGATAGATATAGTGAGTTGGAGAAAAAAACTTGTATAAATATTCTTATACAAGTTTTATAAATATTCTTATACAAACTTGTATAAATATTCTTCATTTTGCTAATCCTGAAGTGTGTTAAGAATTGGTTCCTTTGTTTAGCCATTTCCTGATGCTTGTGTTTGACCAAATTTTTTTTTTTTTCCCCATAGACATTAAAATCATTTCAATACCTTGGTAAAGACAAGAACCTAAAATTAACATCCCTAAATAAGAAGTTTTAGGGCGTTAGTAATTAGAGGTTTTAAGAGGTGGGAGTAGAGATTTCATATTAGGAAATTACAAGATGTTAGTATAGAGGAACCGTTAGTTTTACTGTTTATTTATGTACTGAAAACTTTCTATTATGCTTCAGTGAGGATCTGTTGGATATAAAAGTGATTGGAAACTTTGTATATCTGAATCTACCTTGGCAGGTTTAGATAACTGTGTACTATTTTTCTGAATACTGTTGTTAGTTTTATGTGATAACTGCTTGTTTATTAATTCCTGATGGAGGAAACATGCCAGAATCTGCTATAGTGATTGGATATAATCATTAGAACCATACAGTCATAGTCAGTTCTGAAAGGTTTGGGTTTTTGTTTTGTTTTTTGTTTTGGGGCCATATCGGCGGTGCTCAGGGCTTACTCCTGGTTCTGAGCTTAAGGATCACTCTTAATGGAATGATCAGCTTATGGAATTTGGGTCAGCCAGGTGCAAGGCAAGTGCCTTACTTACTTAAGACCCCAAATCCTTGTGTAGAGGCTACATTTTCAGACTATATTGGAAGAACATCATCTGTAATGTGAGTTGTTATTAAAACTAAAGCACAGAGTTTCCTTTGTGTAAGACCATATCAGAAAGGAATGTATAGTACAGCAAAAGGCCATGCCAAAAATAAATACTTAACAGTGCATTTTGAGAGTGACATGCTCTTAAAACTCCGGGGAATTCATGATAATAAAACCCCCTTCTTTGCATAAGTTTCTATAAATAAGTTTACGTTTTAAGTTTTCAGTTAGCAATTGACCAAATTTCATATCATCTAACAGAACTTTATTTGCATTTCTACTACTCTAGCCTCAAAGAGATATCAGTTTAACTTCCATATTAAGTTGGATTTACTTTGATTAAAGGGAAGGAAAAAACTTTTCAGATATGTAATTTGATACTGAGTTTCTTCTGCTGCTTTCAAAAAGGTCACTTAAGTAGTATTTTTAAATCATTTCCCTACATACAGTATGATATCTGTAACTGGATCTTTAATTCCCTTGTTATAGCAGAGAAAATTTCTTGAATCCTAGCTACAGTTCCACCATCCTCATATTATGCTTTTACAGCAATTCCCTGGACTCATGAAGGTGAAGGATGAAGTTTAAAATGGTTTTGAATACCAAACTGTTGCTTGATTTATTCAGAAAGGTTGTTTTATACCGGGATCAAGTGACAGCTTAAAAGCTAGTATAATTCATCATCATCAGTTAATTTTCACTGGGTGTCCACTGGGTGCTGAACATTGTACAAGACTCTTTGTCAGCATGTGTGTACCTGATAAGGTTGATGGGATGCTAAGAAAATGGAATCTTGTCCTTAAGGCCTAGCTATATAATCAAAAAGCAAGTCAGCAAATACCGGCTTGTCAAGTTCCGTGTCCAAAATACATGTAATGTAAATTACTTTTTTTTTTTGAGGAATTTTTGTCAGTAAATTTAGGTTTCACTCTTATTAATATATTTTGTCTATATTTAACCATAAATGAAGGGGGTGATATTGGTTGAACCAAGAGTAGGTATCTGTTGTGGTCTAGCTCTTGACCAATGCACACAGATCCTTTATGTTCCTGTATATATATTAGCCATGGTAGTCGTTCCCCAATGAGGTGCCATTATTCTTCACTCTAATACAAATGTATTTTGCAGATTCTCTTTTAAGTAGAGAAAAAACAGAGGCACTTCTGGATGATGTATTATACAGTGTAAGAGGTCATTTCATTGCTCTCTGTTTGAGCTCGGTGATGTTTATTTCTCCTCTGAAGTGATTTACATATCTGAGCAGTCAAGTTTGGATGTTGCTTCATTTGATTCTGCAGCTTATGTTTTTAAAAAGTCCTGGCTGTAGTGATGAAGTTTAGAATGATTGCAGTAGAAACTCACGTATAATACTGGTCTAAGGAATAAGCCACATTCCCCAGGCTAGGGCATAGAATGGAAGACTGTATGTCCAGAGATGGTCATACCATTATCTCACTGAATTTCTTCCCTTTATCATGTCTTAAGTTCTGTCATCAGTGACTGTACTTACCCTGGGATTATCAAAGAAATGTTTCTTTGTTGGTTGTCCTTTATGGCCTTGCCTATAATGTATAGTAGTTGGCATTTGTACAAATAGGATCAAATTTATCATTCATTTGAAGCTATAAAAACAAGTATTACAGAAAACTACACATGGAGAGGGTATAGTAAAGATCTTTATTTTCTTTCAGAAACATAATACATGCACATCTTAAAGGAACACATAAGTTACCTGCCTGAATGAGCCCTTACGTATGAATTTATTTTTTTTTGTTGTAATTTTCCTGGGCTGGAGCAATAGCACAGCGGTAGGGCGTTCACCTTTCACTCAGCCAACCCATGTTCGATTCCTCTGCCCTCTCGGAGAGCCCGGCAAGCTGCCGAGAGTATCGTGCCGGCACAGCAGAGCCTGGCAAGCTACCTGTGGCGTATTCGATATGACAAAAACCAGTAACAATGTCTCACAATGAGAGACAGTTACTGGTGCCCACTTGAACAAAATCGATTAGCAACGGGGTGACAGCGACAGTTGTAATTTTCCTAAGAAGTGCAAGGTATAGTGTTTGCTACCCTCCCCCCCAAAAAAAAATGATTTACATTGATTTACTCCTAGTAACATAGAATTTTAAAAATAAAATTTAAATAGTAAATTTGAAAGAAATGAGGGGAAACTTAGGGGAGAGTAAAGAAAAGTAAAAACAATAGGAAAAGCAAAAACACTAGGTTGGATCTGGGCAATTAAGCCTGTCGTAGTCCAGAGGATTCTGTCATTGTCACCCATTTTGCTTATGATGGTCCTAATGTCCAGGGAGATGAAGTAACTTTTTCAAGTATATAGATCTGGACTGGAGCAATAGCACAGCGGGTAGGGCATTTGCCTTGCACGAGGCTGACCCAGGATTGATTCCTCCGTCCCTCTCGGAGAGCCTGGCAAGTTACCGAGAGTATCGTGCCCGCACGGCAGAGCCTGGCAAGCTACCCATGGCATATTCGATATATCAAAAACATTAGTAACAAGTCCTGCAATGGAGACGTTACTGGTGCCCGCTCGAGCAAATCGATGAGCAACAGGATGACAGTGATACACTGAACCATTATAAAGGTTAAGGCACTTACCTTGTATATGGCTGACTCTGAATCCCCTACACAACCTGAGCCTCAAGAGAGATCCCTTAGCACAGAGCTAGGAGTCAGCCCTGAACACTTCAGGGTGTGGCTCAAAACCAAAACCAAAACAAGTGTTAAACTTGACGGAGTGGCAAGCAGATCAACTGGATGTGATGTTTCCAGAAGACAAAGCCCCCTGCATCCTGCTCATTAACTCAGTCATGTAGTCAGAGATTCTAAATGATCAGTGTTCCACATCCTGTCACGATACTAAAATATGTTTAGTGGTTAGTATTTGCATTAAATAAAATGGAGGTGGAAATTGCTGTTTGTCGTGAAAGAATTCATAAGCTCAAATTGTAAACAAAATTTTAAAAGTCAGAAGGATTTTGCAGGAGAACTGGAAAGCAAATAGAACAGAAGTTTCTAGACTTTCTGTTAGGATGCAGGTGCCATATGGGATCTGTGCACTGAGGAAAACTTGCACCAGGCTGATGAAGAGTTGGCCATTAGTCATAATTTATAACAATATGCATGCTTGTCACATTGATGAATATTGAAGTTATTTTTAATGGTCTTATTGTATATAAATGCAAATTGTATCCATTTATAATAAAACACTTGTAAATATGTGTGTGTTTCCTACAGAAACCACACAATCAATAGTGGGACTCAACAAAAGTTTTATAACTCTCCTGGGACAAATCATTTATATTTACGGCAAGCCATTTTCCCTTCTCCATATTCTATTTTCGTCATTTTATAACTGGTCATTTGAAGTTCTAGACATTTAATTTTGAGTTTTTGTACGTGTACAACAGCTCTTTACATGGCATGACAATTCATTTGTAGTTTTACTAAATTTTAGTAGATAGACTGGGGACTGGAGATAACTTACACATGCTAATAGATTATATGCTATAGCAACATACTGCTTATATAATATGATACTAAAGCAGCTGTAGTTTCAAGTATAGTTCCTCATAGGTAAAATATCAGCCAACTTTAAAAAATATTATCCAAGGTAGTTCATATTATGTACTCATTACTCCCATATTTACTATTCTTATTGAAAATGACTAGATTTAATTCTGTTGGTTTCCTTCCTGATTGAAAACATTTGGACAAGCACAGTATTTCTTAAGATATTTGTAACGATTCATTGTGGGTTATTAAAATTATAATCATGCTGCACTGTGAGCAATGATTTAAAAAAATCTTTACACATATGATAAGCAGGTGACTGATGCTACCCAGGTTTGAAGATGGTGAATGTTCATATAACTGGTATTTGAAATTTTGATGTGTATTGCATTTATTGCCAAATATCATGAATAATTTTTTTTGCTCATATAGACCAAGTTTAAAATGGGATCTTTTGTAGAAGCACCCATCCTGTTTAGAATGATATAACAGATGCTGAATGTTCACATATCAAACAAAATGCCAGCTTTCTGTAGAAAAGAGGTGTCAAAAAGTTTCTTTGTACCTTTAACGCATGTGATTATGTAGTACAAAATGCAGAGTTTGTAAAATTTCTTGAATATACAGGCAAAAAAAATGAATAATTCAAAACAACTCATAAGTTCTACATTCTATTGTCCCTTTATAACGCAGGCAGAAGATAGCAGTGCGCTCCCAATAGAGCTGAATTTGCACAAGTTACACCTCTGAAAATGCCAGATGGTCTATGGTCTACTTTTGAGAGCTGTCACATATGTAAAGATTTGAAAAAAGAAAGACAGCTGAATGAGAGCAGTGGATCATTAAAAGGAGCGTGAGGGTCCCTAGGCATCACTTGTGTTTTAAGAAGCATCGTTTCACTCCCATGTTAGTGCTTTTTTTTCTTTTAAAGCCATACACAACTTTTATACAATAATGAAAATAAATCGAGTAGCTACAGTTTAATCAGTGAGACCATTTTGTTCCTTTTTCAGGAAAAAAAATTATGATTCTTGACTTGGTTCTAGTTGTGATTTTATTATAGGATTCAAGTCATACCCATGAAAATTTTATGCTTAACTATCTTTTGAGGTGACTAATAGAGTTACTGTTTATTCCATTTTGGTTTGATTTATATAATGCATGCATATGACAAAATTATAAGAATAATTTTAATGTGCAAAATGGAGCTAAGAGCTAATATTATTCTATCTAACTACAGTACGAATTATACATTGTAAAAATTAGATGACAGTGAAACATAAATTAATGGGCTATTATTTATCTACCAATAGAATTCAATATTGGATATCATTTTGAAGACTGAAATGTAGGTAAATTATTAAGGAGCTTGCACATAATCATTTTAATAGTAGAAAATGATCATATCGGTCAGTTTTAGAACTTGGCAACAAAACACAGTTGTCTTCTGTCACCTTATTTTTTATTTATTCATTATATGATAGAGAATATTAATTACATAATAGCTCTAAATGTATTTTGGAATATGAACTTTGACAGGACATTTATAAATTGATCAGTCTCTTCAGCATTAGTAGATGGCATTTCAACTTAACCAAGCTCTTGGGTTGCTTGAATTATTATTTTCAGAGAAAATGTGGCCCCAAACATTCTACTTTTGGGTATATGATTACAGGAAAATCCTCTGAAAAGAAACACACACTGAATTAGGTTTAACTGATGACATCTCATTAAATACATAATGCATAACTAGGTTTACATTTCAAGCAGTCATTAGGATGTAATCCAAGTTGATACAAGAAGTTATGGGAGCAGCAATTTATCTTTGATCAATTGGTTGTATACCAATAAGAAATACTTTTTGTAGATGCCTTGACTGCTGATGTTAGCTATGATAATGGCATATCTAGCTTTTAAACAGTAATAATTATATTATGTTTTTTGCCAGAAGCCAGAAAAAACATATTTTACATTATACGATCACATTTTGGTATTCTCAAATATTTTAGTCATAAATATTATTTAAGATAGTTATTCTTTATCTCTGGAGAACAAGGAAATTGTAAGAGGAGGTGATATATTTTCTAAATTAAGCACTGGATATTAATGTTATTGACAGTGTAAAGCATACTATTGTTAAGTGAAAAAATAATGAATCTGCCCTTTTTCTTGAAATGTGTTTTCATGAATCGAATGTTTTGATTATTAAGATGTTTTTCTTCAAGCTATATAGGATATGTGAACAAGAAATAAGTAAACAAGGTTTGCCTAAGTCTTACTCAAATACAAACTGTCATCTTTGTCAAAAATATATATCAAGCCATAGCTATTTCCCAGATCTTTATCAGTGTCTTTTAGACATTTTCAGTGCCATGTGAAAGAGTTAGTTCTTGATAGACTGTTTTTTTCTAAATGGAAGAGTTCTTGTTTTGAGATTAAATTACCCTTCCCATAACCCTTTATCCCATAGATCTCCCCAGTTGTGGAATTTATGAATGTGATTTCATATTCAGTAATTCAAATTCTACAACTTTTTCTTACCCGCTTAAGTATTTTGTTAATGATTCTTGAATAGTCTTTCTTAGACACTGTTGGATTGACTCGTTTATATCCATAAATAAGTCTGTTAGAAATTTTTTAGGACTCATACAAAGTAAATTTTTGAAAATGAACATGTTGTCAGAATTAACATATCTCTGCATTTATTAGGATTTTCTTCCATGCTCTTCATGCCTTATAATTTCTGACATAAAATCTCTGCCTATTGTCTAGCTTCATTTCTATAAACTCAGAGCGGCTTTTTGGGTTTGTTTATTTTTCTTTCTATTTGACTGTGAAGAGCTAATTTTTCTTGCATAGTTATAATTAGTTGATGTTGTAATTATAGTTACTAATTCGTAACTAATAATTTGTTACTGTTGGCATATGAGACTATGATGAATTTTTTTTTTTTATGGGGGATCACACTAGGCTTTTGAGCAAACCAAATCTTGCTCATGGTTCTCTTTGGCTCTCTGTTCAAGCATCCCTCATGGTGGTGCTCAGGGAACCACTCATGGTGTCAGAGCTCAAACCAGGGCAGAGCCTTAAACTTTTGCACTGTTGCTCTGGCACAGCTTTGTACATTTTAATCTGAGTGATTTGTATAGAAATATTTATAAATTATTTGGTCTTATGGTTCCTTAGATTTTTTACAAACTGTTCAAATCATATGGAATTCTCAAAATTTTCCTTCTTTCAGAACTTTCGGTTATTTCTTATTTAAAAAAAAAAATTTTATTAGTGAATCACCATGGGGTACAGTTACAGATTTACAAACTTCTGTGCTTTCGTTTCAGTCATACAACGATCGAGTACCCATCCCTCTACCAGAGTACCCAACCCTCTATCAGTGCCCATTCTCCACCACCAATGATTCAGTATCCCTCCCCCCAATAGCCCTCTTCCATTCCTCCTCCCTCCCCCACCTCTGTGGCAAGGCATTCCCTTTTGTTCTCTCTTTCCTTTCTGGTGTTGTAGTTTGCACTAGAGGCATTGAGTAATCATTGTGTTTGATCTGTAGTCTACATTCAGTTTGCATCTCCCAACCTGAGCTGGTTCTCCAAATACCCTTTACTTGGATGTTCCCTTCTCTATCTGAGCTTCCTTTTCCCCCAGCATTTGAGGACGGCTTCCAAGCCATGGAGCAAACCTCCTGGTCCTTATCTCTACTATTCTTGGGTGTTAGAATCCCATTCTGTTATTTTATATTCCACAGATGAGTGCAATCTTTTTAGGTCTCTCCCTCTTTTTCTGACTCATTTCACTTAACATGATACTTTCCATGTTGATCCATTTATATGAAAATTTTATGACTTCATCTTTTCTAACAGCTGCATAGTATTCCATTGTGTAGATGTACCAGCATTTCTTTAACCAGTCATCTGTTCTTGGGAACTAGGTTTTTTTCCAGATTTTGGCTATTGTAAACAGTGCAGCAATGAACATAGAATCTCCACCATAGTATTACATAAAAGAGATGAAAGTGGGCTTTCATCTGAAAAGTGGGCTATTCTGAAGCATGTGTTCCTATTTAGAAGCATAGCTTCTAAAAAAATTGGCGTTTAATTATGGTAGAAGTGTTTTTTGTCAAGTTATTTTCTAGTCTTAACATTTCATAAATGATTACCAAATCAAGTTAAACAATAAGAGTAGAAATTATTCTTTCGCAGAACTTCAAGTGAAACTAAAAGAAAAACCCAAAACCTCCATCTCTTTTTATGTTCAACTTTGATGTCTTGAATTTGATGTCTTTTCCTTGCGTCTCTAAAGTAACTGAGTAGTTTATCATTATCATAGTTATTGAAATACTACTGTGTCTTTAGCTTCCATGGGTCACATAAAGCAATCAGCATTTGATGAAAAGTATTGATTTACTTTTTGAGATTTCCGTCTTTATTTTTCTTTGGATTTGAGGCACTCCTGACTATGTTCAGGAGTTCTAGGCTGATTTCCTCAGCCTGGAAAGTTTAGGCCTTTCTCCTGGTTCTGTGCTCAGGGATCACTGCTGGCAGGGGTCAGGGGATAATTTGTGACTCTGGGAATCCAGAGGACAGTCAGTGCATGTAAATTACATGTAAAGTTATTGTTTCAGAGTTAAGATTTCCACTGTATTGTTTATCTGGAAACAGACTTCTAACTTTAGTTAAAAAAATATAAATCCGATATATCCTCTTGCTTCTCTTTCTAGATCGCTCTGTAAAGTCACCTTTGATAATCTCTGATCCCATTTTTCTCCTTAGTAAACATGCCTTTTCTGTATTCATGTTTTTTCAGTGATTTCCTTTCTTTCCTTTTCCTCTTGATTTGGAATCTCATGGGTTAGAACCTAAAAGTGTCTGTAACTAAATGCAGTTTGGTTATTTTCAAACATTGATGTCTTAATGAATGAACTTTTCCCTTTTTTTTCCCCAACTTAGCCCAACCTCAGCGCTTGCCTCAGCTTCAGACTTCAGCACTGGAAGCGAGTGAGGAAGAAACGAGCAAGATAAAGAATGGCCACACCAGCCTGAGCAATGGAAATGGAATCCACCATGGGGCCAAGTCTGTATCTGCAGATAACCGAAGACTTTCGGGACCTGTTTCTCAAAAAATGCATAGAAAAATTCAGTCCAGCTTGTCTGTAAACAGCAATATCAGTAAGAAGAGTAAAGTAAATGCTGTCTTTTCCCAGAAGACAGGCTCTTCACCTGAAGGTAAGTTTGAGATATATGCATATTTTATTTGACCAGATGTATAATCAGATTCATTAATAATTGACCAAACAAACATAAATGAAGAATCTTGCTTATCCTTTAGACAAACAAAAAATTTGGTCAAGTGTAACTTAACTTTCCCAGAGGAAAGCACAGGCTTGTGAGGAAAGGAGAGGAAGCACTGTTGACTGACATTCTACTTTGATATAGTCTAAATAGTCATCTTGTGAATAGAACGCCTGCACCTTCTTTGATACTGCATTTGAAAATATGACACAGGCGTTTGATGACATGCAATTTTTTTTTCCTGATTCAATCTGCTATTTTGTGTTTTAGAGATAAGACGACCTGTTTGTGTATTTATTTATTTTAATATTTTGCAAATCAGTTTTTAAATATGCAAAAGCTGAAACAAGGAAAGATTTGGCAGTTTCCCTGTTCCTGCCAGGCTGTGGACTGGGCGATCGCTGTTGCTTGATCGAGCAGGAACTTCTCAGAGGATCTGCTCACAGCATGGTGCTCATCCCGCCCTCCTGCTCTCATCTCTCCTCCCCTCGAGGCCAGAGGCTGTTTCTCCGATTTCTCTGACCTCTCTGGAAGGAGTCTTACCTCCTCACTTCAACCCTGCCAGGCTTCCCTGCAAGATTAAATACTATGAACCTGAGAAAATGTTTCTTTATCAAAACTTAAATTTATCTGATGATAATGGGTTTTGGACCTATAGACGCCTTTTATAAATAAAAGTAACTTAATCTGGTATTTAAAAAAGAAGTGTGCTTCTCCACATACTGTTCCAAATTTCTCCCTGCATATTCTCTCTCTTGTGTGTCTGCTTTTCCTCCCGCCCTTCTGTTATCATTTCTCGGACATGAAAAATCTCAGATCTGCAGCAGTGAACTGGCCTGTGTGCTTTGCATGCTGCAGACCTGTATCCAATTCCAGGCGCTGCATGCTCCCTTGAACACCATGGGGAATAACAACCCAAACACCTTGAGCAATCGCCAAACACTGCCAGATGTGGCCCAACCCCCACACCAAAGGACCAAATCTGATTTTATCATGTGTTGTGTGTGTGTGTGTGTGTGTGTGTGTGTGTGTGTGAAATCTTAAATAAGGGGGATTTTGTGATTGCTTCTGTATAGATGGTCATGCTTATTCATAGAGATAAATTGAGTTGTAAATAGGAAATTGTATCCAGAGTGAGAGTGGTGAGTGGGAGAAAGGATATTACATTTTGGCTACAGGTGTCTCAAACTCAACTAAGGTAAAGTGTCAGATTGATCAAATGATATGATAATAAACGGTCTGCATAGTTCCAGGTCAGTGACACTACTTTCCAAACTAATTAGATTGAAATGGACATGATTGACACTTTAAAATGAGTTTGACATGTAAGTTGCATGGTCATCTCTGAAGCAGGGGTAGGCTGTTAACTAACTGGCTCTCCAAGGACAACGTAGAGAAGGCAATGCAATTTTCTTTAGAGAGTCTTTGCCTCTAGATGATTGGGTGAAATAATTGAATGCAATTGAAATCTACTTGTTTTATACATTCACATTTATTTCTTATTCCCCTAACCTCTTATTTTCCATTTGCTATTTACCTTCTTTAAAGGATGGTAACATATGTTTATCATTCCAACTGAAATAGCTTACCTTTTTTTATTTGCTTGTTGTTCTTCATCTCATGTCTGAATTTACTTCTCATAGAAGAATGCAGTTTCTTAAATAATACGTAAAAGAAGAGGAAAAATAGTACTAAACAAATATATAATTCTGCTCTTCATCTTCTCTCACTTCCTACTTCTTATCTCCTTTTTTCTTTCTTTCTTTCTTCCTCTTATATCCATAGACCACCCAATACCTAAATTGGACCTCAAAGAAATGAATAAGGGAAATAACTTAATCCTATTCTTTTTTTAAATCTTGCTTCTTGGGTCACACCCGCTGATGCACAGGGGTTATTCCTGGCTCTGCACTCACAAATTATTCCTGGCGGTGCTTAAGGGACCATCTGGGATGCTGGGATTCGAACCCGGGTTGGCCACGTGCAAGGCAAATGCCCTACCTGCTGTGCTGTCGCTCCAGCCCCAATCCTGTTCTTATCATGCATTCTGTTCCAGTTTAAATTGGGAGCATGAGAAGTATGGAGTAAAAATGAATCTCACTACCTATATATACTATATAGTGCTCTATCCAGACCTTTGCTGTTAAACTGTGAAACTTGAGCAATTATGGATACTTTTATAATGGTCCCACAAACCTGGGTTCTTCTACTGGTTCCTTCATGAGTGAGACCTCCAAACCTGCTCGGATCGGGACTGGGCCTCTTCTGCCCAGATTTCCCATTTTCCTCTAGCTAAGCGGTCACACCCAGGGACTGCCCCCGGCGCCATGTAATCCCACCAACAGCCAACATCCAGAGACTATAAAACCAAGCTCCCGGAAGTGACATTTTATAGCTTAGTTCTCCCTCTGGGAGAACCTGACAAGCTACTAAGAGTTTCCTGCCCCCATGGGAGAGCCTTGCAAATTCCTCATGACGTATTCATATGCCAAAACAGTAACAATGATGATCTCATTCCCCTGACCCTGAAAAAACCTCCAATGCAGCACCATTGGAAAGGACAAGTAAAGAGAGGCTTCTAAAGGATGAATGGAGACATTACTGAGACCGCTCGAGAAATTTGAGGATCAACGCGATGATGATGATATGATGATGATATTGATGATGATGATGATGATGATGATGATGATGATTATAATGGTCATTTGAGTCTAGATGAAAATCCCATGGCCCTAACTCATATTTTCCCAAAGTTTACTATCTATCAGCTTTCTGCTTTTTGACACTTTTTAGAATTGTGCACTAATACTTTGTTGTTTGGGGGACTGAATCCAGGGTCTCACCCGTTGAAATATGTGCTCTGTTACTAAGCTACATACATTCCTGGCTCAGTAATAACGTTTGCAAGATGGCTTTAACATCTGTTCTCTTGGTTCATTTTTTTTTTCCCTTTCCTGTTAGACTGTAAATTCCTGAAGAGATCAAACTGGCCGGGGTTTAAGTTAATTTTTTTTTCTTGTAAATTTACTGTGGTGTCCAGTACAATAGCTTCACTGAGTTTCCTACACTTCAATAAGTAATAGTGTTATTTTTGTTTTGTTTTTGTTCTGGGCATACATCTTACTCTCTGTTCTGGGTCACTCCTTGGAGGACTCTGGAGACCAAATGTTTTTTTTTTTTTAACTTTTTGGGTCACACCTGGCGCAGGGGTTACTCCTGGCTCTGCACTCAGGAATCACCCCTGGTGGTGCTCAGGGGACCATATGGGTTGCTGGGAATTGAACCTGGGTTGGCCGCGTGCAAGGCAAATGCCCTTACCCGCTGTGCTATTGCTCCAGCCCCTCTGGAGACCAAATGAGGTGCAAGCGTTGTCCATGTGCAAGGAAAGTGCCATAACTCCTGTACTATATCTCTGGCCTGAATATTTTATTCCAAATATTTAATCCTGTCTTCCTTGAAGGTAGTACTGGAAAAGAAAATTTGTACTCTGTTCATTTTTAAATGTTCTTTATAAGTTTCATATATGCAATACAGGGGAAAAAAAACCCATGTGGGAAAATATTGTACATCTTATTTAAAGGTTTTTAAATTAGTAGGTTTCTGTGTCTTTTGTATAATTAGATATTTTCATACATTCTTTAACTTTCTGATTGCAACACTGAGGTGGAGAGTTTTAAGACTAAATGTTTAAAATTCTTGACCTTTAAAATAATTATAGTATAATTTAATATCATATAATATTCAAATTGCCAAGGGTTTTCATTAAACACTTTCCTATCATAGAATTGGCAATTCCTAGCACGTTTTAGGTGTGCCAATTAGAGCTATGTATTTTTGTAAAAATTAAATTTCAACAAAGATATTTTTAGAGAAGATTTTGTACTTTACAGAAATATTAGATGGTTAATTTATACTTCATATGATAATATAGGTTTCATCTTTGTAGAGAAATACATACTCAATTCAAGCACGTCATTGAGCACAAATCCTCAGTAAGACTGCCAGGAAGGTGATAGGTTGCAATTCCTAGGGCCAGCCTTAGTTTTTTCATTTCAGTGCAGCGGTGTCATTAGAGCTCAGACTTGAGAACCAGTGTGGGCTTAACCAGTATGTCACTAGTACCCATGACATTGGGTCGGTTTCTTAGTCTCTTTGTGCCTGTGTCTTCTGTATAAAATGATAATATTAGCGCAGCCTGATGCAGTTGAATAGTTGACGAGTGTCTAGCGCTGCTCTTATCATTATTGAGTGATCAGGAATGTAGGTTTCTTGGGCAAGTCTAGGATTTACCAATTCCGTCTTTTGGATGGAAACCCAAAAGAGTGGTGTAATGATAGAATTACAGGAGGAATTCATAGGTGATGTGACCAACGAATCAGTCTGCAGTGTTCAGAGAATCGTAAACAGTCTTCAGTCTGCAGTTCCCGAGAAGCTGGAAAGATGAGAAAGAACTAGTTCGTATGCATTCTGGAATCCAGTCCTTCCAAAGCAGCATTGTTCAGGTACACTTGACTTCACTGAAGGATATCACTTTGTATCCAGCATATATTTTTTTGGAAAAATTCTCTTCTTTTTTCTCCATAGTACCAAACTTTTATGACTGCTATTATATAAAACCAAGACACCTTACCTGTAATGAGTTCCATAATGAGCACCGTTCACTGATTGCCTTTGCAGTTTTTTTTTTTTTACTTTACTAATGAACTTCACTATATCCATAAGTATCCATATGGATAATGAAAAATTGTCCTTAGAACTATTGTTTGCTAATGAGCTCTCAGAAAGCCTTTTGACTTCTGGACAGACTTGAACTCAACCCTCTGGTTGAGTTTATTGGTTCTCTCATTTTTCCTTTTCACTCAAACTATTTTCTTAACTTTAGACCTCTGTGATGTTTCTCTTGTCTTTTTAAGACTTCTTCCTCCACTTCCGTGTAATTCCCCTTGCATTCACTTTGAGCAGCTGCCCTAGAGCTACTGATATCCTTAAAGAGACAGGGCGTTCTACCTTCAGTACATCAGTAGGGGTACAGCTAAGATGTTAGGAGAGAGTTTGGGTGGATCATACAGCTTCAAAAGGGATGCAGCATGACTCATCCCTTAGCTTAAAAAGTGATTCAGAGATGTCTAGTCACCTTCTTACTTGGAAATGATTAGCCAAATGGTAAAAATATCTTAATCTCACGACTTCCCTCCTTTTCATCTGCAAACTCTGACCTACTCCATACAATTTGGAATTCTACCTTTACCTCAGTGCTTGTAGGACACATGCAATATGGGATGTTCTCATCATTTTGCCTACCTGAGCTCTGCATTTATTTAGTTCTTCTAAGAACTCAGCTCAAACATCAAGTTTTGAAACCCCATTTGTTCCTATTTTCCCCTTGTTTGGGTCACCACAGTGCCTTGTCAATACAAGATGATACTGGAATTTGCCAGTTTTGTTTATTTTGGTTTTGGTTTTGGGCCACACCCAGCATTGTTCAGGGATTACTCCTGGGTCTGCAATCAGGAATGACTCCTGGTGGTGGTCAGGGAACAATATGGGATGCAAGGGATGGAATTCAGTTTAGCCAGGCCTGCTATACTATCTTTCTGGCCCCTGGAATTAATAATTTTCACTTTCTCTTGCACTAATGTGTCCTCTCATTGGTGACAAAATTCATGTATAGTTAATTCCCAGCACAGTACACATAGCGTAGTCCCTGGCTTGTATTACGGGTTCAGTAAATGCTAAAGCAAGTAGAGTTAATTTTGGAGAACCTAGTTATTTGTTCTTCAGTATTCTGGAGTCATTGTGGTTGAAAACTCAGGAATGATTACAATCTTTAAGGAGGACACTGTGGTGAATAAACGGGAGTACGCATACTTAAGGTAACCGAAATGCAAAAAGAAACTCAGTGAAGGTGCAATTAGAATGCAGAGCTCCTGCTTCCATATATTTTCCTTAAAATGATTTTCAGTTAACTACACAGTCTCAGGACTGGAACGATAACACAGCGGGTAGGACATTTGCCTTGCACGCGGCCGACCCGGGTTTGATTCCTTTGTCCCTCTCGGAGAGCTACTGAGTATTCCGCCTGCATGGCAGAGCCTGGCAAGCTACCCATGGCATATCCGATATGCCAAAAACAGTAACAACAAGTCTCACAATGGAGACATTACTGGTGCCCGCTTGAGCAAATCGATGAACAACGGGGACGACAGTGCTACAGTGCTACACAGTCTCAATTCCTAAAACCAAAAATTAGAACACTTAGAAAGGTAAAATAGAAAATTACATTTTCCTACTTATAATAGTATTATAAAATCATATATTTATTTTGCACTGTTTAAAAAATTCCTAAGTAGGTTTTTTTTTAATTAATGACTGCTAGCACTTTAGAAAATATAATAGCAAGACTTTACAATCTGACCATACTGTAATCTAAGCTTTTGAAAACAATTTTTTCTATGACTTTGGCAAGATAAGTCACTGCATTCCTCAAAATACATAACTTGCCAGGATGATGATTTGTTTTGCTTTGTTTTGCTAGGCCCAGTGCCTCCCATTCCGTGTCAGAGTAATTGTGTGGGAGAAAGGTTTGGAATTCTGCTGTCCTCTGCAGTATTTTTCAAATTCGTAGGAAAACAAGACTTTTAGTAACTTTCATTGGCCACACGGAAAACCAGATGGAGCAAAAGTAATAAACCAAGGAAGGTTTTTGTGCATGATAGAAGAGCTCAGGTTTGAATCTTGTCAGAGTAAGCTTTATCTGGCATGTACAAGTAATTTGCCTTTTATTTACTTGAAATATTTGATCAGCTGTTCTTAAACAATTAAAACAATGATCTCTCTGAATTTTTTATAAGTAGTATTTCTTTAGGGACAAAAGTAAATATTTATAAACACTTCCCTGCGTGTTTAAGAAAACATAGGTTCACGATATATAATTTATTACCTGTAATAAATTATTTTCATATCCACCCATTTGATTAGGAGTGAAGGAAAGCTTTGATAAAGATCTGAATATGTAATTTAGCATTTAAAGCAGAGACCCATACAAATATGGCTCAAATCTGAGAACTCATGATAGCTGACAGCTTTCAGACCGTAAAGGGAGAGATAGCTGCACCCGTGTGAGGACAAGGACGCTACTCCCATGTTTGGTTTCAGTTTCATAACAGTCTTAGATGACTTTTTCAACAAATTAAATTAGCTTACTTTCACTCAGGAGATGGGTGGAGAGGAAATAGAACAATAGCTGCACAGATAGATTGGCCAGGAAACTTTGGGGTGTGGGGTAACAGTGAATAGACTATTTAGATATTAAAGACTGCTTCTCATAATAGACTAAAAGGAAAAAATATTATAGTTGATAATCCCAGTACACCGAAGTTTTCAATTTTCCTTTATAAAATGATGAAATTTTAGTTGATTTAAAAAAAATTATTTGAGCCCAACTGATTGAGTAACTGTCAGAAATAAAATTCTGTGAAATAGCTGAGCAAAGTTTGAGGACAGTTGTGATTTTGAAAAAAAAAAGAATGTAGGTGTCGCGTGCCGCTTCGACCAGCGAAGAAACACGCAACTCGGAGATCCTTCTTGCTGCGATTTATTCAGGAACTTTCCATTGAAGGGGGAAGAAACGGGAACGAGGGGAAATGACGAGGAGGAGGAGAGAGGGACGAACGAGGAGAAACCGACTAGCTAGGCAGCTTCCCCCCTCATACACCTCTCCCTGCCTGCCTGCCCCCAAGTGTCTGCAGCTGATAAACTAGCCATAACTTGTGAGCGTGACAAGACATCCTGATTCCCCATCAGGTGTTGTTCACGAAACACGGTGCAACCAACAAGAAACAGGTGTTCACGAAGCACGGTCCCATGGAGGCTCCCCACATGTAGGGGCCGGAGTGATAACACAGCGGGTAGGGCATTTGCCTTGCATGTGGCCAACCCAGGTTCGATCCCTGGCATCCCAGATGGTTCACCAAGCACTGCCAGGAGTAATTCCTGGGTGCAAAGCCAGGAGTAACCCCTGAGTACCTCTGGGTATGACCCAAAAAAAAGCAAAAAAAAAAAGTTAATTATATTTTAACCACTGTATTACAATTTTACAATGCTGTCAAGTGTAAGGGTTCATGCAGACAATATTTTAGTATATGTGCTACCAAAGTAAGCACTGATTCATGTATACAATATTCCAGTACCAGACCGAGCTCTGTGGTCCTCATTTCCCGCCTCCCTTGTCTCAGGGTCCCCCAACACACTGGACACTTCATTTTGTAGACCAGTTTTTAGATTTTGTTGCTTTGGCCTTTTGTTATTCCCTTGCTATACTTCCTTATATCCCACATATGAGAGAGGTAATTCTGTATCTGCCCCTCTCCTTCTGACTTACTTCAGTCAGCATGATAACCCTGTTGTTACATCTGCATAATGGATTACATAATGGATTGTTTTAAATAGCAGAGAGGTGGTCTATTGTGTATATATCATAGTTTCTTTATTCAGTCATCTCTTCCTGGACACTTGAGATTTTTTTCCAGATTTGCTATTGTGAATAGTGCTGAGGTGAACACAGTAGGGCAAATATTTTCTTAGGACCTTGGGGTAGATGCCCAGAAGTACGATTGCTGCATCATGTGGAGGTTCAATTCTTACTTAATTTTTTGAAAAGTTGTTAAAAACTAAGGCTCGCAGACGGGTGTGTGCACTCTTGGGCTCTTCGGGAGGCTCTGTCTCACCGCCAACGTTCGTTTGATGCTCTGGAACCTCTGTGTGTGTTGTCGGTCAAGGGCAGGCGACGGAAGCAAGAAGGCCAAACTGGCTGCTCGATCAGTTTATTTCATTCTCTCTCTCTCTGCTTCTCTCCGGGCTCTGGATCTCTATCTGGATCTCTGGATCTGGCCTTGCCATCTCTCTCCTCCCTTTTTCCTCTCTTGCCCTTGCCCCTAGGTTACACACTGCCAGTAGCAAAATCAACATAAGAAAGCCCTTCCTCAGGGCAGGGCATTCCAAAGCCCTTCCTGACTGCCAGTAGGCAAAATACCTCTTAAGGGTTTTTTTTCTCCTCTCCTTATTCCAAACACTCATTAACATCTTAATACTAGTTATTTTTGTATGGACATAGCAAGAGATACATTGAGGCTTGCAAGGCAGCTCTCCTGGCAACATCTTGCCAGACTCAGACTACAGCACTCAGGCCAGATTAATCATTCCTAACCCTAGCAGGGTCCAAATCTAGTTATCACTGTTTGGATCATGACAACATTTGTCCATGATCAAGCTCTTAACTTATAGTTAAGCATTAGGCACTTTGGCCAGGCCCATCTCGATGCCAGGGTAGCACACAACTCACCACTTGCCCTGGGTCTGTCTCGTCCCTCGTTGGGACCCTGCTTTTGGGGGTGCTAGGAAGTAAGGGCAGCTGAGGCTTAGGTCGAGAGAACTGATGCCCAGGAGGAAAATATCATGTAGAGTCAAATGACTCCCAGGTTATAAAAGCATAGCATTTGCTAAGTCTTCCTGTGTCCATACAAAAAGGACATGGCTCTGAATAAACTATGCAAAGGACTCAAGGAGAAGAGAAAAACAATATTTATAAGTCAACAGAACACTAAGAAAGAAGCTACAAATAAACACAGAGGAATGGGAGCACAGTGATGGGAGTAACCCAATAAACCTAAACTACCTGAGGCTATGTTATCCTACAAGAAGTGTCAATATTATTTCCCAAAAAAGGTTGAGCCAGTCAGTCAACATTCCCACCAGTGGTGGATGAGGGTCCCTTTCCCTCCCACCCCCCATATCCACACCAACACATGGTTGTGCTCATTCTTTGTGGTGTTTGAGAGTCTCATTGGAGTAAAGTGATATCTCATTGTTGTTTAGATTGGCATTTCCTGATGATCAGTGAAGCAGGGCACTGTTTCATACATCTCTTAGTCATGTGTAAGTCTCTGATGAAGTTTCTGTTTATCACTTCTCCCTGTATTTTATTGGGCTTGGTTGCTTTTATCTTATTTAGGTTTACCAGTACTTTATAAATCTTGGTAATTAACCCTTTGTCAGTTGGGTGCTGAGCAATTTCTTTTTTCAGTCTGTGGGTTCCTTTATTTTCTGGACCATCATTTCTTTTGTAGTGCAGAAGAATTTAATGTAGTCTCATTGTTTATCTATGATTCTGTTTGCTTGCAAAGTGGCGCTGAATCATTGAAGATACTTCTGGAGTCTATGTCATGTAAGGTTTTGTCTAAGTTTCCTCCATGTGATTTAGAGATGCAGGTCTGATATCAAGCTCTTTTATCATTTCGAAATAACATTTGTGCACAGTGTGAGATAGGGATCTGAGGTCTTCTTCTTTTTTTTTTTAAAACAAATGATTGCCCAGCTTTCTCCGCACCATTTGTTGAAAAGGCTATACATGGATATTTCAGACTTGTTCAGTTTCAAACAAGAGTATGTCATCCTGGGGATTTGTAATTATACAACTGAAGCTTGAAAAAATGTTAAAACCAAACCAAGCACATTAATTTGTATTTGTTCTCATGGAGGGAATATTTGAACTATGAATCTGGATTAGTTTTCTTAAGGAGAGATTTCAGGGAATAAGTTAACTGAAAATTGAGTGACTCAGGGAACATTGGAGACCAGCCAGTTTGGTGGGTTCAGCTTGAGTGCTTGGGAAACAATCCCATGGGAAGTTTGGACTTTTCTCTAGCAGTGCAATCAGATATTTTGTCAGAGGGGGGCTGTGACGTTGATAAGATACCCTAGGGAAGAATCAAAGGAAGAAGGGAAGTGGAAGGTTAACTGGCTTAGGGGAAATAGTAATACAAGAGAGAGAAGCAACAAGCTGAAGAGGGTCGTATCCAGGAGGTCAGGAAAATACAGTGTTAGGAAGAGGACTGTCTGTCATAGATTGTGTGGACAGGCTCGTATAATGAGTAGAAATCATTCCGTTGGACTTAGCAATAACTATGCCATTTGATGACTTTATTCAAAACCGTTTTCATGGAGAAGACAGAGCAGTGTGGGTTGTGGAATATGAGGAAGCACATCAATGTCAGCTGTACTAGGTGTAGGTACAGAGAGCTGTTTGGATTGTTTATATTTGTTTTCATTTGGCGGTAGGAATCCAAGTGAGATCAGAAAAACTTGTAGATACAAGAAAGTAATAATGGTAATCTTCTTGACAAGCCAGTTTATAGATTTTTAAACTTTAAATCTAGATTAAGTACACTAAACCATGTCAGTATGCTGAGTTGTTAACTTAGATGACACCACTTTCTGTAGATTACTTGGTTGATTCATTCTAGAAGCCTTATGAGTAACTTCGATGGAATGATTTGGTATGAAGAAATATAACCTTTAAAATGTTTTCAAGCTGATCAGAAATCTCTGTCCCTACTTCATTCCAAACATCATTTTGCATTCAAAAAAGGAGCCACTTCTGAGTCCCAGATTTCTTACTTGTATATTTAAGACCACAAGTTCATAGCAGTTGATAATTTCTATCCTATGAAGCATCAAATTGAATCTAATTATAGCTTTTGCATATAGTATCAGGAAGTAGACTATTAAGCAAGCAGTTAAAATGTAGGGCCCCCAAAAAAGAGGTCAAAGGCTTAGGCCAAATGTTTTGCATGTGGAAGGCTAAGACACCACATGGTTCTTTCTCTGAGCACCACAGGGCCTAGAGCTAAGTAATACAAACAAAGGGACATGTGGGAAAGAAGAGTAATTTGATAATTTGTGAGTGTTGATATACTGCCTATATACAGATATATATATATATATATATAGTTTAAATAATTTAACACTGGAAGAAAAATACAGCTTAGTTTTAATATGCATTTAATGTAATTTCATGTTCAAATGTGGACTACTCTTCACTGAATTAAAAATAGTTTAGAACCAGAGAGATAAAACAGCAGTCAATATGTTTGCCTTACACATCACTGACCTAGGTTTGCTACCAAACACCACATATGGTCCCTTGACCACTTAGTCAGGAGTGAGCTCTGAGCAAATCCAGGTTGAGCTTCAAAATTTAAAATAAAAAAAAACATAACCAGGACAAGAAAGGAAGGAAGGGAGGGAGGGAGGGAAGGACGGAGGGAGGGAGGAGGAAGGAAGGGAGGAAGGGAGGGAAGGAGGGAGGGAGGGAGGAGGAAGGGAGGGAGGGAGGGAGGGAGGGAGGGAGATCTCTGTGTTCCTGGAGTGAGCAGGTACCATTGGGCTAAGATAAACAGAATGACAAGTAATACAAGTGAATCTCGTTTTGAAAAAAAGATGATCTTCAAAGATCAATTTAATTAAAAAAAAAAAGAGAGAATTCATGAATTGTCAGTGTTCCTTCTGGATAGTATGAAGGGTTATATAAACTTTATGGTTTCTAGAATCAGAAACAGAGTGGTAGTAGGTTATTTAGCATGGGAAAATATTGTTTTAGACAGTCACCGTCCTTTGGGGGAAGGATCATATGGAGATCAGCTGATATTGATGCAGACTGGTACACTCCTGGGAATCTTCATGAATCCCACTAGGATTCTTTTTTTTTTTTTTAATGTAGGAGTACTGCTATGTATTGTCATTGATTAAGCTGATTGAATTGGGCATGAACTCCACATTACCTATTTTTTTTATTACTTTTTAAAATTAAAAAAATTGAATATCCTTGAGATAGACAGACCATTACAGAACTGTTCATATTTGGTTTCCTGTTATACAATGACTCAACACCCATCCATTTTTAAAAATTGAATATCCTTGAGATAGACCATTACGGAACTGTTCATATTTGGTTTCCTGTCATACAGTGACTCAACACCCATCCCTCCATCAGTGTACATTTCCCACCACCAATGTCCCTTATTTCCCTACTACCATCCCCCAACACCCTACCCTACCACCCCCAGCCTCCCTCTATGGGAGGCACTTTCCTTCTCGCTCGCTCGCTATCTCTCTCTCTCTCTCTCTCTCTCTCTCTCTCTCTCTCTCTCTCTCTCTCTCTCTCTCCTCATTTTCCTTTTTTGCATTACGGTTTGCAATACAGGTGCTAAGCGGTCATGTTGTCGTTCAGAGCATTCAGTATTTTTATTGGGACAGTAAGACTGGAGTAGCTTTTCAATTGGGTAGACACGCTGGGGTGTGGATGTGACTGCTGAGGCTTCCAGACGTACAGGGAAGTGGGGGGAGGTAGCCTATTCTGACCCCGAGAAAGCCTGGAAATTTCAGTCACAACACCTGCCTACTCAAATTTTCAGCAGATTATATCTTGGTGAGGACAGACCTGAGACAGTGAAGTCAGACCAGGAGTATCGTGGTGATTTTGTATTGTGGAAGCAAGCAGTTGTTGGGGGCTCTGTTTGGACTGGCCTCTGACCAGCCCGACCCCTCTGATTTACCCTGGTCTGTTCAGCCATGTGCCAGTCTGGGATTAACTACAGCTTTTGATCTCTTTCGAGATGTATTTATGGGTCTCCGAAACAAGCCCGGTAGTAGAGCTTACATGGTGGTGCTGGAGTTGTTTCGTGGGGGTGACTGCCAGTGCTTCCAGGAGTATTTGGAAGTGGTGGGTGGTAGCCCATTACAACTCCGAGAAGGCCTGGAGATTTCAGTCACAAAACTGCATACCCGAATTTTCAGCAGATTATCATCTTGGTGGGTTCCATCCTGAGACAGTGGAGTCAGGCTGAGGGTATGGCTGCAATTTTGGATTGTGGAAGCAAACAGCTGCTGGGGGCTCTGCTTGGGCGGGCACAGGCCAACCTGCCCCCCTCCAACTTGCCCCAGTCTCTTTGTTCAGCCATGTGCGGGTCCACGATTAACTGTGGCTTTTGATTTCAACTAGGATTCTTTGGCTTAATGTTTTTAGAAACATTAAGCCAAAGAATTTTAGAGGATTATGGTAACATAATCCTCTCCTTTCCTGTGTTGTTCTTAGAAGCAACTTCATATCTTGCTTATCCTTCAGATTTTTTTCAGGAATGATCATTGATTTTCCTTCATGTTCTTATTTTTAAAAATATTTGTTTTGGCTGTGTTGGTGGGGTGGGGGTGCTCAGGGAATCATATGTGGTGCCAAGGACTGAACAAGGGTTGACTGTATGCAAGGCACTCTGGCTTTAAGTAGTACTATCTTTTTTTTTTTCAGAAGAAAAACTTAGAATATTTTCTAAGCATTTGTGCATCCTTCCCATACAATCTTAGAATCATAGACTCTTGTTTAAAAAAATTGTATTCAATAACCGCGAGGTAGCTACAAACTTTAATGTTTGCGTTACAATCACACAAGGATAAAACACCTATCCCTCCACCAGTGCACATTTACCACCACCAATCTCCCTAGTATACCCCCCCTCCCACCTTCCCTCTGATTCCATTGTAGACAATATTCCCCATACTCTCTCTTGCTTTGGAGCATTATGGTTTGGGATACAGATACTGAGAGGTTATTATCTTTGGTCCATTATCTACTTTCAGCACACATCTCCCATCTTTAGTCCTTTCTCTCAGCCCTGGTTTTCGATCTGAGTAAGCATGAAAGTCAGTGGCTGATTTGAACAAATGACTGACATATGATTTGCCTTTTGTCAGCATCATCCTGCCTCTTGTGCTTGAGAGTAGGCTAATACGGTCAAACAGGGGAGGGTCTACTCTGTAGTTAAATGAAGTCAGATGGAAAATGACAAGATTGGATCAGGAAGACAGCGGTGGAAGGTTTGAGATGTACATGTGGATATATTTTAAAGGCAGGTTAGGTTTTACCGAGGGATACAATGTCAGGTGAAAAGCAGAGTTAATCAGAGCTGCTCTGCAATTTGTGTTCATTAAGCCAAGTCCAAGTGTGACCCACGTGTGGTACGTATCCAGTGTCAGTCTGTTTCAGATGATCTGAGCTGTTGAAAGTATAGTGGGTCCAGTAACTGGGTTGAAAAGATTAAGGAGGTAAACATGGTTCTTGCAGGACGATCGAGAATTTAGTTTGACTTGTTGCCCATTATCTAGCCAAGTAGTGATTGGAGGTAAGTCATTTTAAAGGAGAAGTTTGGGAGATCAGGAGTTCAAAGGAAGGGTCAGCATCCTTGACATTATTTTGTTAGTTGTCAGGGCACAGAGCTAAATGGAAGGAAATACCTAGGGCTATGATTCTCAGTCATAGCTTTTGCATAGAAGGAGTAGAAAGTAAAACACTTGTACCTAGAGACTCAGATTCATTTATAAGGAATGGATGAAGGCATCCAAAGCTCTACCAAGTGTTTCTAATAAGCATGTACAGTGAAGAATGATACTCAGGCAGTAGATAGAGTGAACTGAGCCCCAAGATCAGTACAGAATATGGAGTTCAAATATGGGTGACCAGGAAAGAAAAAAAAGGTGAACTGTTGGAAGTGGAGAAGGAAGAAAGTAGAGATAGACAGGCAGGTTGGTACCCTGAAAGATAATTCAATGGATTGTAAGGCACCTTTGCATGTAGGAGCCTTGGATTATATCCTCAGCATCATATAGTCCCCTGAGCACTGATCAAGGAATAGACTCTGAGCCCTTCCCAAGTATAAATTAAAGAAAAGAAGAGAACAGAACAGAACAGAACAACAGCTTGGAAACCAAGTGAAGAAATTATTTCAACATGTAGGCATAAATATATGTCAAATACAAATGAAGAAATCTAAGATGAATGAGAAACAACACTGTTGTGTGAAGGTTTTTGATAACCTTCATACTTAAGGTGTGTTGAGAATGAAAGTCTCATGATAAGCAAATTCCAGAAAGAAGAGAGAAATACTGAAAATCTAAGTTACTTTGCTCAAGGAGTTTTTCTAAAAATGATTTGGATGCAGTCTCCATCCAAAATCAGACAGCATTCTTCCAGGACCTAGAAAAATCAAAAATAAAATTTGTATGGAATCAGAAAGACCTGGATAGCCCAAAAAGTAGTGAAAAACAAGAAATTGGGAGTTATTTCTTTACCTAATTTGGAACTGTACTGTAAAGCTATAGTGATCAAAACAGCATGGTTCTGGACTAAAGATAGATCCTCCAATTAATGAGTCAAAATCAAATACCCTCTGACAAAACCCACATATTAGGGCAGTTAATTTTTGATAAAGGGACTGAGAACATGAAATGGAGTATAAATAGTCCTTCAGCAAATGGTTCTGGGAAAATTGAATAACTATATGTAAGAAACTAAAGCTGTATCCATATCTCACACTTCACACAAGTGATCTTGAGATCTCACCAGAAACTGTAAAGTCCATTCGGGAAAGTGTAAGCAGAACAGTTGAAGACTTGAATCCTAAAGGTGCTTTGATGATCTGATACCAGTGGCAGAGGCAAAAAAATCAAAAATAAACCCATGCGATTACATAAATATAAAGAGCTTCTGCATGGCAAGCAAATGTACAAACAAAAAAAACCATGGACTAAAACGAAAGATAGCTAACTAGCCAACTGAATGGGTAAAAAAAAATGTGTTCAACGCATCAGGTAAAGGTTTGATATCCAAGATACATAAAGTACTCACAAAAATCAACAACAACAAAAATTAAAAAGCCCTACCAGCAAATGGGGAGTGGAAATGAATAGACACTTCTCAGAGGACAACAGACAGATGGCCAGTAGGAACATGAAAATGTAATCAGCATCAGGTATCAACAGAGAAATCCAAATTAAGACAAAGAGTGATACCATCTCACATCAGTGAGAATGGCACATATCAAAAATAGTAGGAAAGGAATGGTTTGTCTTTGCAGGGATGTGGTGAAAAAGGAACTCTCATCCACTGCTGGTGGGAACATTGTCTGGTACCACCCCTGTGGCAAATAATATTCAGAGTTCTCAGTAAACTCTTAACTGAACTGCCATATGGCCCAGCATTTCTATTTTAGGGCATCTCTACCCACTACATAAAAGCACTCTCTGAAAATATGCACAATATCATTCATTGATGTACTAATTACAATGCTAAGGTATGGAATCTACGTAGGTTTCCAACAACAGATGAATGGGTTATTAAGATGTGGTATATATAACAATGGAATACTCTGCAGCTGCAAATAACAATGAAATTGTGCAGCTTGCTGCAATATGGAACTGGAAGATATGTTTAGTGAAGCAAGAAGAAGAAAAACAAGTATAAGATGATCTCACTCAGTGAAATATAAAATACCGGATGAGGAAATGTATTTTAGTAAAAGGGAGATGCTAGATCATCCTTGACCCCAGTGTTTAGAGAGGAGATGACAAAGGAGGAAGTGTGGGAAGGGGGGGGGAGGCTAAGTAGAGAATGAGAAGTTATGGGTTAAGAGGCATCAGGGTTTACCAGTGATGTGAGTGCGGGGTATAGCCATATTTGCAAAACATAGGCTCAACAGAACTGAAAACAGGAGATCTAAGTGGCAACCACTGGAACTCTGCAGTGTGCCTGTCAAGTTGACAGGCAGGGGTGGAGTGAGGGTTGGGATGGGGAGGAAATCTGGGAACACTGGTCGAGGAAAGTTGACAAAGGATTGTTGTTGAATTATTGTATGCCTAAAGCTCAATTCTCAGTAACTCTATAAATCATGGCTCATTCATAAAAATAAGTAATAGTGCAAAGGCAGTGAGTTAAATGATTATAGAAATTACCAATTATGTGTTGTCAGTTTTGGGTCAGTGGAAGGGAGATTCTGCTGGACATACACCCTGAGCAGGTGAGAGGGGTGGAGATTTCTTACAGAGTTTCTCATGAGATGCTCATTGATGATCTGTCGTACTTCTCAGACTCTAGGTCATTAGGAGAACGTAACCATGCTTGGAGATGTTTTAGATGACCAAAGGCTTAGACGTGGTGTGGATTTATAGTTCTGGGGACCTAGCTTCTAAAAAAATATTTGATCATGTGGAGTGATGTTTAAAGTATGCCCAGTGGGCTGGAGAAATAGTACAGCGGGTAAGCAGTCAACCTGGTTCCATCCCCGGCATCCCAGATGGCCCCCCGAAAGCACCACCAGGAGTGATGATCCCTGCTTGCAGGGCCAGGAATCAGCTCTGAGTATCACCGGGTGTGGCCCCAAAATAAAACAAAACAAAATTGATTAAAAATTAAAATAAAGCGTGCCCAGAGTGTTTTTTCATTTTAGAAAGATTACAGAAAATTTTTCATAGCTATAATAATGGAACTAGACACTGCCTAATACTGTAATTCTCAAAGGAAGAAATTTTAAAGAATATAGACAAAACTTGCAGGATGTTTTCAATCTTCTGACAAAAGCTGTCTGATGACTCATGAGTCTGTCATTTAGAGAGTTGTATACACAGGGAAAAAGAGTCCTAAAGTCTTTTCATTGATCATGATTTTTTTCTTCAAATATTTTGAGACCACTTACAGTAAAACTTTACCTCAGAAGATGATAAGTAACATTTTTGGATCGGAGAGAGTACAATTCAGTAGGGCACTTGCCTTGCATGCTCTGACCCTAGTTTGATCCCTGACTTCTCTTGAAGTGATCCCTAAGAACAGACCCAGGAGTAAGCCCTGAGCACACCACTGGGTGTGGCCTTCAAGCCAAAAAACAAAGCAAAACATTTCTTTATATTTTGTATTTTACTTAGCCTAGATTTTTACTACACTAGGAAAACAGAGTTTTCCCTTTGAAAAAACATGAGTTTCCGGGCTAGAGCAATAGCACAGTGGGTATGGCATTTGTTTTGCCTGCGGTTGACCTGGGTTCAATTTCCAGCATCCCATATGGTCCCCCGAGCATCGCCAGGAGTAATTCCTGAGTGCATGAACCAGGAGTAACCCCTGTGCATTGCCGGGTGTGACCCCCCCCAAAAAAAAAACTATGAGTTTTCTTTTTTCAGTTTAGAGGAATAAAATATTTAAATTAGTTAATGTATTGAATGCTGATGTGTAGTTCATACCTTAATTTATGTCGAAATGCCATCTGATCTACACAACCCATTGACAATCTGGAGGAAAGAAAAAATTCTAAACTAAACCAGATTTCTATACAGTATCCTGCCCGCACGGTACCCATGGTGTATTCGATATGCCAAAAACAGTAACAAGTCTTACAATGGAGATGTTACTGGTGCCTGCTCGAGCAAATCGATGAACAACGGGATGGCAGTATTACAGTGCTAGATAAATGTCTATAGATATAGATATAGATCTATAGGTATAGATATAGTTACATGTATGTATATATGTATGTGTGTGTATATATATATATATATATATATAGTTGTCTTTACATCTTTTGGATGCTACTATATTCTTGTCTTTTGGTTTGGGTGCCACACCTGGGGTGCTTAGGGGCAGTTACTCTGGACTTGGTGCTCGGGGATTGCTCCTGACAATGCTTGATGACCACGAAGTGCCAGGGATCAAACCCAAGCTTACTGCATGCCAATTGTGTGCCCTATACTGTTGAACTATCCTTCCAGCCCACACTGCACATTTTATTGTTGGCTTTCATTCATTTTATCTTACAGTAGTTTATTAGTATAGTTTTCTAATTCAAAACGAAGCTTTGCATGTCCCCATCAGTATCTCTATAAAATCAGAAGATCTATTGTTTTTCTTGTTAACAAAGACTGAAATACTTGATAATATTGGGTGGGAATTAAATTTCAGCATGGAACTTTTTTGGGGAAAAAAAAAAAAAGGATTCCTGCAGGAGAAAGTCCAGAGGTTAAAGCACTTACATTGCATGTGACCAACCCAGTTCTATGCTTTGTACCACATGTATCTGCAAGTACTGCTGGAAATAAACCCTGAGAGGTGCTGTGTGTCTGACCCAAATGCTTTCCTTTTTTCCCTCCACCCCCCCTCCACAACTGCCCAGAAAGGGAGAAAGAGAGGACTGTGAAAAACTATAAGGTTCCTTTCATGCCTAAGAGAAGCTTCCATATTTGAATATCAAATTTGCCAAGTCAGTAGATTTGGTTGTTCCTTCAAAGTATACTTTCTGTACTTTTGTTCATTTGCCTGTGTCACTCTTGCTATTTTTTGAACCCACCTCATTTAGACATCACATATGTTTTATTAATTTACTGTGCTTTAGAGGAACCAAAATGGCAGTGATTCCTGCCATTTATGGTAGGGACGGGCACTTGATCCTCACAAGAAGTGCTCAGCGGGCTCCTGACTGCCCCCAGAGATACTTGACCAAGCAGCCTGGAAGGTTCAGTAGTAGGGGGAGCAGTGCTGGAGAATATCAGGATCACCCCTGATGTTGCTGAGGTAGGCAGGTAGCATCAGGTACTGAACTTGGGGCCTACTTATGCAAGGCAAACAACCTGAGTTTTTTCCCCCATCCTGATTCATGACTTTTATGTTTTGATAATATTTCATTTTGTCAGTGATTTTTCAGTATATACGATCTTAGTCATATCTCAATTTTTTTTTCTAGTTCCTTGTCTGTTTTTGTAAATTGCATCTCAAATGACCCTGCCAGAACTTGACTTCTAAAAATTAATTGTAGCCTAGAAATAGTAGTTTCTCTTGAAATATTTCCCCTAACTTTGTACTTACATAGTGTTAAACTATTATAGCTTGAGAACCTTTCACAGCTCTTATAATCTTGTATAAGTATCAACTAGTAAAATATAAAGTAGAATAAAGAGCTCCTGGTTTAAAAAAAAAGTTGCTATATTTCTAAAAATCTCTTACAAAGTGATTTTTTTATATATATAGAAGGATTAAGTTAAATAGACGAGTAAGCTATTTCAAAGATTCACTTATGATCCTCAAGCTCAGGGTCCATTAGCTTCAGTAAGAAAAAAGAACAACTTAATGTTATTATATTTTAAAAGAAATTTAGGATTTGCTTCAGTTATAAATTGAAGTGGTTCCTGGGACTTACTTTGTCACTGATACTGTTGTAGAAAATTTTAAAATAATAATCGCTATTTTTAATTAAAGGCAGTAAATAGATTGTATTAGAACTTATTAATTTGCTAAATCATTTTGTCTACCTCAACTTTATATATATTTAAATATAATTAGTGTCCCTTAATTGTATTCATATTTTATTTTGAACATTAAAGGTATACACACACACACACACACACACACACACACACACACACAAAGAAAATGCCGGCTTTGGCCCTTTTGCACCCTAAGCAATTTTGTACTATAATTTTTTTGTGGCGTTCTTGTTTTGCAAACTTTCATTTCTACGTGCAATTTTAATAATACAAAGAACACAGATTTCAGTGCTTATTATGTTTGATTTCGCTTTGGTGCCATCCCCAGTCGGCTTACTCCTGGCTCTGTTCTAAGGCATCATGGCTGGCAAGTGTGCCAGGGATCAAACGTGGGCTGAACTGTTCCAAGCAAGCACCTCACCCTCTGTCCTGTTTTTTGACCTACCTGCTAACTCTTTCTTAGCATGTGTTTTGGTCTGGGGGCGGTAGTTGGTGGTTCTCAGAGCTGACGCATGGTCCTACACTCAGGAATCATTCCTGGTGTACTGGGAGGGGGAACATACGGGGTCAAACCTGGTCAGTTCCCCGCAAGGCTTACATGCAGTACTATCTGTCTGGCCCACTTGTCCGGCGCCATTTTATTGCATTTATTTGGGGTTTTGGGGGGGGGGGTCAGTTTAAAATACAACTACAACGAAGGAAGTATCCAAATTTTCACTGTGAAGAAAACATATCAGGACTGGGGTTAGTTAGTAGCTCAGTGGTAGATCACGTGTATGTGTGAGACGTGAGTTCAGTCCCTCCATCACCTAAAAAATAAATATATAAAATTGTTTGAAACTGTTAAATCCCAGAGTAACTGTTCTTTCCAGTTTCACATTTTAAAAACCAGTCTTTACATTTTTGAATGAGCAGAGCATAGTCAACGATTCCAAGTCATGGAGACTTGGAGAAAAATAAGTTCACGAGTTACATGCCACAGTTTGGTCATGCTGATTTAACTCTCCATAAATAAGTACAGGAGAAAAATATATCAAAGTAAACAAGCTTGATTGTTGGTGAAAAATTGTTTCAGGGTTCTTAAGCCAATCTTTGCTGCAATTTGTATTGATATGCAAGATTGGATGATCCCAGATTCCTTGCCAAACACCAGACTCTGGTAATTTGTACTGCCTTCTTTTACAGTTGACCAAAGGAAAATGGAGGCAGCAAATATCCTTTACCATATAGCACTGTAGCACTGTAGTGTTGTTCATCGATTTGCTCGAGCGGGCACCAGTAACGTCTCCATTGTGACACTTGTTGTTACTGTTTTTGGCATATCGAATGCACTGCGGGTAGCTTGCCAGGCTCTGCTGTGCCGTCGAGATACTCTTGGTAGCTTGCCGGGCTCTCCAAGGAGGAATCAAACCGGGGCCAGCTGCGTGCAAAGCAAACGCCCTACCCACTATGCTATCTCTCCAGTCCATAGGGACAATTAGAAGCAGAAAATCAAATAATTATAAAACACTTTGCTCAGAGAAATTGATCATGAACCTAATTTTGAGAGGGAAATTTTCATATAATGGTAGTTGTCTCCAAAAAGACTGATAAATCTTAGGGTTTGAGGGAAATCTAAAGACAGTGAAAAGGAAAAAGCAATGTGGATTAATAAACGAGTTTTCCAATGACATATTAGACCTGCTTAAATTTCTTCTCTTACTTCCCTTGGGAAATCAAACTGAAGGAACTGGACCTCTTGGGGAATAATATCCCCATACCATAACATAATTTAAAGTTGACACCAGAAGTTGAAGTTTATTTTTTCCCTAATAATTATGCTTAGTGGGGGACATAGAAATTGCCTTTTGGAGTGACAGGGAATAGTTATTCAGAAAGTGTCTTTAAAATCTATGATAGAGACCTAGAAAATGTGTTCCATGAAGTGATGAGAGAAGTCAAAGTAATCTTTAATTACTTCAGGCCATCAAAATGAATTTAATCAAATCAGTGGATATTATTTAGTAAGGGTCTGCCATCTGACTGCTCAGACGTGTTTACTAGATTCTGTAGGGGAATTCCTTTTTTTTTTCTTCTTAATAGCAATCCTTTGATTTTTTTTTTGTTGTTGTTGTTGTTATTTTTTTTTAAAAATACACTTTTAGTCAGATATACCTGTCTGGGCCTAGCTGCCTTCTCAGCCTCAATATCGTACCTCCCATCCTTGTGCTCCTTACCCAGATTTAGATTTCTATATAAAACTTCTAAATTGCTTCATACCCTCTCATTTTGGCATACCTACCATTCAGAATAATTAAAAAAAAATTACAGTATCTGCCTTTTATGCTGAAAACATTATAGGTAATGAATAACACCTGAAGAAATGATGATAACCATAAAAATCCCTCTCAGTGCTCTGGGGTCTCAATTCTGTAGCTGTAGGATCCCTCAGCAAATCTTCCATCTGTCTCTAACTTATCCATTAGCTGACTATTCATTTTGCTCTGTGAGAGGCCCTGTTTGATGAAGTCCCGGGATCCAGTCTTGAACTGCACAGACAGGCTAACTGGCCTGTTTCCATTTTCCATGATGCCTATTTCATTGTGTTCTTTCTTTCTTTCTTAAAAAAAAAAAATCAGAATTTGCCATCGCCTTTCTCAGGCGTCTCCAGCAAACACACCTGCTGCTGAACCTGCTCATGTTTACCTTCCACTTCAGAGAGCTGTGTGTCTCCTTCTCCTGGACCTGTACAGTTCCTACAGATGTAGTCACCACTCCTTGAAGTCCTTTTTCCATGTTCTAATTCTCATCCAGAGAGCCGCACGGAGCTGCTCTTTTGTCAAACACTGTGTGTCATGGTTTGTTGAGTTCTGTGTTCCTTGCTAGTTTTTCGGTTTCTCTTTCTCTTCACAGATATCCTGAAAGCGTTTATCATGTCTTCCTTATTTTTCCAATCATTCCTCTTCTCACTGCTGTTCTTTTTTATCCTGACTGCTTCTCTGGCATTCCTCTGGCTGGAAAGTATCTGGTGTGACCTCCATAAAGTACTTTTCTTTCTTGTACGGTGGTTCCTCCCTTTCCTGGAGTTTGCAAAAGCGCCTCTTTAAATCCTCAGTCTCTGCTGCCCGCTTCCTTCCCTTCCGTCCTTTCTTTAAATTGGTTGTCCTCTGGCATCTTTTATTTTTTTTCTTTTCTCTTTCCGTGTTACATTTCTCCTGCATAATGTAATAATTTAACTCACTGTAAGGGTTTTAGTCTTTGAAACTTGAATCCACATCCAATTCCTTTCGAGCCCCAGAGCCCTGTCCTCTCCGGTACCTCTGGGACATCACCAGTTGGACATCACAGGCTGACCATGTCTGGTCTCCAGAATTTCATGCCAGACTGTTTTTTTCTTCCTGAACTTTTTCCTTGATAAGCAGCTGTAGAAGCCAGGAAGCTACATGCAAATTCTGTTTTCCTACTGCTGCCCCATCCCCTCACCCGGACCTTTATCCTGCCTGGCCCCAGGATGCCGTATTATCATGGATTTGGTCCCTGCTTCCCGATGTCTCAGATTTCTCAAATGGAGTCATAGAAGCTTTCTCACTGATTTTCACTGCTGCAACCCCATGGAGACACGTGTCTCTGAAGCTCTCCTGCTCTTGTGTCTGTGTGTTTTTGTAGCCTCTCCGCTGCCTGGTACTGTTAGTAACTGAGGGGAGAGTTCTTGAGAATTGTAGGAATAACTTGGATACAAAAGTCAGATACTTAGAAAAGATTTATTATACAGTTCAAAGAGAAAAGTCCAGGTTCCCCATGTATGCATGTATGACATCACTTTCTCTCTCTCTATCTCTCTCTCTCTCTCTCTCTCTCTCTTCCCCCTCTTCCTCTCCTTCTCCTCCCCTCTCCCCCCTGACCCCTCTCGCCCCAGTCTGGATTTTGCCTCCAGTGTCCATGATCTGGTCTTGTTTCTACACCATTCTTGCCTTCAGCGTTCCTGATCTGGAGTCTGTCTAGCCGAGAGGACCCCCTGCCCCCTGCCCCCTGGCACCTATGTTTCCTTCCTGCTCTGTAACCGGTTACTGGGCCTTTAAGACTGTACTCAATGGTTCCTTGTCATCCTGACTTTCTTAGTCTCTCTCCATGGTCATCTGGGTCTGGGTGAGACTTCCTTGTCGCTATCAGGTTTAGGAGCCCTGGCAGATTCTGCTGTCTGTCTGGGTAAATGAACCTTACCCCGTCCTCCTGTCTGTCTGGGCATAGTGAGGGGGCAAGGCGAGGAGAGCTTCCTTCTTCCTGTTGTTCTTTGTGTGTGCATCCTGTCCCTATATCTTTTCTTCCTGGGCTTCCTTTTTATCTGCCGTCATTTCCCACCCTCATCCGCCCATTAGCTATTCTTGACTGGATACCTCTTCCGATGGATGTGATTAAAGTGGCCAGATTGGATTAACCTTAGATAAATTTTTGATCTGGTTTCACCCTTCCAACTGTATCAGAACCATTTTTTTTGGCCTTTTTTCTTTATATCTAAAATAGTGACCTCTTCTAGGCATTCAGGAGTCACCCTGATCTCCCCTCCACTTTCTCCCTCCCTAGAGCCCCATCTTCCAAATCTGAATATGAATTCAATAAATAAATGTTTTCAGACTGCTTATATCAGTTTCTGGAACATAATGATCATTATATAAAATTTTGCTAAATACAAAATCATAAAGCCTAGGGGCCAGAGTGATAGTACAGGAATTGCGTCGTCAATCCCAGACTATTTTCTGATACTGTGCATGATCACCTGAGCATCACCTCCCACCAGATAAAATAAAACCTGGATATAATATACCCTGGTGAGGAGAACAGGCTTTGGAATCACATAGAATTCCAAGTAGTTTTGGATCTTGGATCTTCCTTATTGTAGCTTTGCCTCATGCCATTAATTTAAATTTTTTTCAAAGTCAGTTTCCTCATCTATGAAAGGAGCCAGCCTACCTAATGAAATTCTCTATCATGAAGAGATGATGCCTTTAGATATCTTCCAAATGTGGCTTTCCAGATTTTTACTTGTTCTCCCAGCATCACGGATTTTATCTGCATCCCACATCACTATACTATATTGAAATGGCATTTTTTTTATTGAACCAGCCTCTGTGTTCTTTGAGATTGTCCTCTGCAGCCTGGGAACTGTCTGGCACTTTCATTACTCGAACCGAGAGCTACCAAGACTATGTTTCTATACTGGTTAGAAATGAGGATTGTATTTCTTCACCTTTTCCCCACTGCTTATAAACATAGCACTTTTAGGAAGTTTTCTATGACTTAATAAGACCATCTCTCCCTAGTTTGTTCTTAGCAACTGTGTATATGCTTTACACGATCACTTCTTTGAAGCTGACTTTAAGGATGCACCATTAGTTCTACAGAATGTCACTCCAGGAGCCTTTGTAACTTCTGCCTAGTTTGTTTGCTCGTAGATCATAGCCGATTTGGAGTCAAGTTATTTATTTATTGTGCTTTGAACATTGTGTTTATAACCCCAGCAATGGCCCTGTGCAAGACGACAGAACAACCTCAAGCTAGACCTTAAGATAGATCATATCAATTGTAGAAATGTACTGCTTGAAAGGAATTTAGAGGCCATTCTCCTTTTCACTGTACACTTAGGGACATTGTGTAAAATGACTTGTTTAAGGTCACTTTGCCAATTCGTGACAAAATCAAGATTAGAAAATATTTTAATTTTCCAGTTGCTAATGGGGGGGGGTATATTTGGAAATACGCCGTACATCAAACAGGGCATGATCATAAATTAAAATCTTTGTTTTGTGCTCCCAAGATGTTACTTTACAGCCACCACCAGACACATTTATAGCACTTATTCTGGATACTTCTGGCACTTGCCTGCCTGAATTGTGCCAGAAGGTAATGAGCTCTGACTCAAACAAAGCTCATTTTGGGGGGTGGCCCAGATGAACTTCTTAGAGTTGGGAGACAGCTCACTGAGCGGGGTGTTATTTTTATCTTTTCCACAATTTAAAGTAATAGGCCTAGCTACAATAATTTTATTATCCGAGCAAGTGAAGTTCACATGCTTTTGTCCATTTTAGAGCACTGCAAACAGCACGTGAGTAGGTTTTCTGGGCTCTGAGATTATTTGGCCAGTCCATTCAGGTGGCAGTAGGGACACACTATCATTTCACTGCGATGTCGTCCCATACACCTGCAGCCTGTGACGGTGCCTTAGAAAATCAAAGACAGCAGGCCCGCACACCCTGGCTAGAGAGTGAGGCATGTGCAAGGAGGGACAAAGCCATCACAGTGTCACAAATTAATTCCATAAATAACAGGATTTACTTCCTGTGTGTGGCTTTGAAAGGTACTGTGGTGTCTCACTTCACTGTCACTTTGCACTCCGCGTTGTACTTCATCTTGCCTGGAGTGTCTGTTAGACCACTGTGCTCTTTAGTGGGGATCTGCTTCTTCTGAAAGCAAAACTCGTCCTGCTGGGGGAGACTGCCCTGGCCTCCACCGGGCCTGCAGGAAATCACGGCGTTGGCCTCTCAGCCCTTTGGTTTGCACAGTTGCCCTTTGGACTCCGGGACAGCCAGGTGACTAGAGAGTTGTTGTGGCTGCTTCCAGCCCTGGAGTGTCGGTCAGCTTCCTCTGAGCGCGGTGTTTACTTCCACGCTGCCATGAACACAGAAGCGACCTCTACCTATGAGCAGTTTATTCTGAAAAAATCATCTAAACGCCAGCCGAGCCACTCCTCCATGTTTTCTCACTAAGCAGAGGAGGGGAAAAAAAATAAGACCAAACCCAAACAAAGAAAGTTTTGAAGCGCTTAGGAAAGATTGAGACACGCTCCATAAACACCGCGCTTGGTGTTGTGAGCGACGGTTGAGAGGAATGCAACACCCAAAGCTTCTCCCGGAGGAGGAGAGGGTTTGAATCCCGGGCTTGACATCCCAGCTTTTAAGCTCTGCATGTGACAGGTCAGTCCTCCCTGTCCCCTCCACCCCAAACAGCCTTGAAAACCGAGGGAGCCACGTCCACAGGACTCACACAGAAGGCTCTACACAGCAGAATGAGAAATGGCTCTTTCAGTGCTTGGAGAGTCTGACTCACTGGCTCCGGGGATCAGCACTGAGGCTGCCAGTTGGAATTCCTAGACCTGATGTGATAGACTCGGATCTGCCTGTTCTCGGAAGTCGTCCTGAGGGAAAGGGCTTGAATTGAGCACACATCTGGTGGCTGACTGCCTAACGGTCCAGGATAGACCTTTGCACTCTCCCTTGCTCCAGCCTACTGTCATCTCCTGGGGAAAAAAAGAGCTTGTCCCCCACCTCTCCTCTGGCACTCCAGTTTTTGCGACGCACACAAAGGGGCACTTCTTTTGTTTTTGTTTTATTAAATAGAACATATGGTACTCCAGGGTTCTACAAAACAGTAACAAACCAAGAATAGAGTTCCTTCGTGACTTCTACGACCATGAGGCACGGCAGAGGCAGCTGATGCAGAAGCCCATACTTTCTGTGAAAGAAGATTTAATTGCCTGTCTTCGTATCATGGTTTGGTTTTAAGGCCACACCTAGCTGTGCTCAGCACTTAGTCGGGGCTGTACACCCAGACATCACTCCTGGCAGACGTGGGAGACCTTTGGTAGTGTCAGGGATCCAACGGCATTGGTCGCATGCAAGGCAAATGCCCTACCTACTGTTCTATCGCTCCGGCCCCCATTTAGTGGTGGGAATGGACTTGACTAGGGCATCCTTCCTTCTGAGAAGCAGGCACATGGTGTTGGTGTCAGAGAACACACTTGGGGAGCCACAGAAGGAAAGGAGGTGTGAGGTGAAGACTGCTCAACTAAGTAAATGGCCTCTACCTAAACAGACAGGTTCTTTTCCTGAAGGAATGAATTCAGTCAGGAGTCTTAGTTGCACTTGTAAAATGTTACTAGGAAATAGGAGAAAAGTAGGGCCTCACTTTTCCTCACTTTAATTTTATCTTGGAGAGCAAGAATTCCTGAAGACCATGTGCGTACTAGTGCAATTAGCGAGTTCTTGCCAAAGAGACTGTAGGTGTTGTGCGTTGTACCAGGTTTTGAGATAAGGGTTGTTGTTGGTTTTATTTGTTAGGGTTGTTGGTTGGTTTGGGAGCCACACTAGGCATTGCTCAGAGTTTTTGCTCAGTTTGTGCTCAGGAATTACTCCTGGTGGTGCTCGGGGACCCTCTGGGATGCCAGGGATCAAACCTGGGCCAGCTGCATGCAAGGCAGGCAGCCTCCCCACTGTACTATCACTCTAGCCCCGAGAGAGCGGTTTTTAAGAAGTGAGTGAACTAAAGGAACAGGGCACTAGGGTCTGGGTACAAGTAGCTTCTTGGGATGGTATTAAATTTGCAAGGATGTGTAGAACTCCATGCTTACTCAAAAACTGCATGTATCCTTAGTATATAATTATGTAGCTAAGGGGCTTGTAAGTTGATACACGTTTGGGACTTATTGTGAAGAAAAATGAAATAGGATCCAAGTTCTCCCCAAAGAACACACTATAGTATCTGGCTGGAGCTGTTTTTCCAAAGTCCTCTCTTTCCCTGGGTTAGAGGCTCAAGGTCCTTTTGTCATTTGAATACACCAGATAGTCTATTTTATTTCTTTAAGCATTTTCCCCAAACTGTCTCTCCAGCAACTCCTTGGCACACCTCTAGGGTACATTGGATGCTTGTAGACACCATCTTGCTCTCTCTCTCTCTCTCTCTCTCTCTCTCTCTCGCTCGCTCGCTCGCTCGCTCTCCCTCTCTCTCCCTGTTTCTCTGTCTATGTCTCTGTTTCTCTCTCTCTCTCTCTGTTTCTCTATGTCTCTGTTTCTCTCTCTCTCTGTTTCTCTGTCTGTCTATGTCTCTGTTTCTCTCTCTCTCTCTCCCTCTCTCTCTCTCTCTCTCTCTCTCTCTCTCTCTCTCTCTCTCTCTCTCTCTCTCTCTCTCTCTCTCTCTCTCTCTCTCTCTCTCCCCCTCTGAAGGGGAAGCCCCCTCCCCTTCTGTTCACCTGGCCAGCATGCCCCATAAAGGAGTTTGAATTCTTTTAGGATTGACTATTGCCCAGAAGACACCTCTAGATTGCCTAGCTGAGGTAAGGAGTAGTTGTGTTCATAGTCAGAGGACTGTACCCAACAGGGAAAGTTCACCGTGACAGAACCCTGCAGAGCTGACAGCCCCAGAGCCCACTGTTTCTATAGAAGAAGTTTGATTATTTTTCCAAGTTGTGCCCTGGACTGGAGCGATAGCACAGCGGGTAAGGTGTTTGCCTTGCACACGGCCAATCCAGGTTTGATTCCTCAGTCTGTCTCGGAGAGCCCGGCAAGCTACCGAGAGTATCCCGCCTGCACGGCAGAGCCTGGCAAGCTACCCGTGGTGTATTCGATATGCCGAAAACAGTATCAACAAGTCTCACAATGGAGATATTACTGGTGCCCACTTGAGGAAAAATTTGTGAACAACAGGATGACAGTGCTACAGTGGTAATGTGCTAGTTGTGCCCTGAGGGAATGGATTTCAAGTAAAACTAGGTCTGAGGGCCTGCAAATGGTAGTTTTACCCTGAAAAATCTACCTTCTATAACACACACACTTCATTATTTCATGCCACAAATGGGGGCAATATTATCCACATTAGGAAACACTAATTTAAACAGTTAAACGTAAATAAAAACAGCTGTTCAAAACTTACACTTATATAAATGTGGGTTTAATACAGTTGTTGTGAAAGTTTCAAAAATGAAGTTTGTAACTATGGCGACAGATATTAGCCAACCTTATGATCATTACATAATTATATAGATATTGAATCATGTTTTACAACTGAAACTAATATAAAGTATGTATTAACTATACCAGGGTATACACACACTTGTGTGTGTGCACACGCATGCACACACACACTCATATTGTCTTCATTGTCAGAAGTAAAAATATATAAGAAATAAAAATAAGAGGTGAAATAGAGATATGAGTTGTTATAAGTATTGTTCAAGGTTGCAAAATACTAAGTTCTGCTTTTGGCGATAGATTTTCATTTGAATTTAATAAATATTTTCTTGAAACTTGAGAGTTTTATTTTTATATATTTTGCCCATGCCATAGATGATATTAAAACTAACTACTCACTGTTAGAAACTGGTTCTGTGTAGGAAAGTGACTTTAAGATCTTAAATAGATTTTATTATTCAGAAATGATTTAAACCTTCTTCTTAATTAAACTTTTTGAATTAGGTATTTCAACTGACCAGTTAAATAATTTCACAGTGATTCCAGTATAGTTTAGTGTCACTGTTTTTGCTTTCTAGCTTTCTGAGAAAGTAAGTGGATAATTTAAATGTGGAAAAATAGATTATTATTTTTAAATCTACTGCTACAGCCAAGTACAGGATTCCCTAAGTCTTTCCAGACAGATTTTGGCTGCAGTCTTCAAAGATTCTGTCTCTTAAAATTGTCTTCTAAGTTCTTTTTTTTTTTTAAGTGTTTGAGTTATGAACAGAGGCACAGAGCCTTTTATAAAGTTCTTCAGTTAAAATAGAATGGCCTTATATTGGTGTGAAAATAAGTTAATGTAATATCAGTACGTAAGATGTTGGCCTCTTGGAAATAAATACTTTGCTATTATCTTTATTGCCATCACAGTAATAATATCAGTAAGTAGTTCCATGATAAATCCTTTATTAAGCACTTTCTATGCATTGTCTCTTCATCCTCACAGTGATCTTCTGAGGATAGTACTCATTTCTAAATCTGAAATTTCTGATCTTAAAGGCCAAAGAGATTCAGTAAACTAATACAAATATTATTTGCGCTGGTATTTTCAGCTTTTCACTTCCTCCTCTCTGCCCAGATTTTAACTTTACATATACAGCTGTTAAATTAACCCCTCTAACTAAACCTTTACTCTTAGTCAGATTTCTGTGTAAAGTTTCTAGCATAGAAAATGAGTACTGGTACATGTGTTACCTTCTTAGATGTTGTAAAATGTCACTCTTTAGAAGAATTACTTGAGCAAGTGCTATAGCTAAGTCATATCTAACAAACTGCATCAGATATCTGCAAGTTTGGATAGCTGATGATCATCCAAGATCAGGCAACTGGATAAATAAGAGAAGCAAACAATTATCCATTCTCTTCAAATGAGTATTTTAAATTACAATTTTTTTTTTTTTGCTTTTTGGGTCACACCCAGCGATGCTCAGGGGTTACTCCTGGCTCTGCACTCAGGAATTACTCCTGACGGTGCCTGGGGGACCCTATGGGGTGCCAGGGTGCCAGGATTGAACCCGGGTCGGCCGTGTGCAAGGCAAACGCCCTACCCGCTGTGCTATGGTGCCGGCCCCTAAATTACAAATTTTATTTCACACCTCCCAGAATGAGATGGAATCCAGGATTTGGAAGCGAGTTGGAAGAATTGAGGAGTCTTTTCTTGGGGCTATGGGGTGGTGCTGTTTTCACCAAGGTTCTCCCCATTCTGTTGAGTTTTGGGTATTGAACAAAGAGGATTGTTTGAATAGAGTGTTGTGCGGTGTTCCCTGTGTTGCAGTGGAAAATACGGCTCTTCTCTTTCTTTTTTACCTCCTGACCTATTTCACTTTCTTCCCCACTAGGAAAATATTGACCGCTTTCTGGCTAGGATACACAGCCTCCTCATGGGGACTGTAACGTGCCAGAAGATTCTGTGTCAGAGGCTCACTTCAGGCCAGATCCCGGCAGCTGGTCATCTGAGGGCCAGAGGCCAAAGTGCTATGCATCCTCTGGCATGAGGAGCTAAGCTACCGTGCTGTGTTAGTAAATATTTCCTGACCCCACCAACACTTGAGGAGAAGATCTCCCTGGAGATGTCTGTGTCTAGTCCCTCACAGCTGGATTTTCACAGCGCCATCTTGGCTGCCATTCAGGATTACCCAAACTCACACTTCGAGGTTTTGGTTCTCTATGGAGAAGCAGCAGGCACAGTCAGACTACAGCTGCAAAGGAAAATATGTCCACCTCATCAGCCTTCAATCCCTGCTGCAGTGAGGCCCCGTCCCCTGACTGAGCAGATGTGAATTGGAGATTCTCAAAACTTAAGGACATCTGTGGGGTCTCTGCCCCTTGGTTGTAAAGCAAGAGTCAGATCTGATCTCAGTGTCGTTCCCTAACCAGCTAATTATCCAGAACTGACAGCTCATGTTCTCACATACAGTTGTCTTTTTGGCATACCATTAGGCTCTTAAAAATGATACTGTAAAGTCTGTTGCTTCACATAGAGTTTATGTGATGATTAAGAAGTTATTTTAAAGCACTCTAAAATCATAGACAACTTTATTAGAGATTAGTCAAGATAAAACAAACAAAACTGCACTTGCTGAAAAGTGGGTTGTGGGTTATTCTCAGAATCCAGTGCACTTGGCCCTTCTGTGTATTCTGCTGTATTCACTGTATTCACTGAAGTCTTTGTTCCAAGAAATTCAAAGCACCTGTCATAATACACCGTAGATGAAGAAAACCGAAGATGAAATAGAACTCTTACTCAGAATAAGAACTGAGTTTATTGTGTAAATAGTTTCCCAGTGTCTCTAAATAAGGGTTCCTTTTACTATAACTAATGGTTTTCCTCATAGTATATTCTTTGGGCCACATAAAATTGCATTAATCAGTTTGAGATAATTGCATTATTAAACTAAAATACTCTTATACATAGTAATCTCGGCCTCATTTTAAATGGAACAAAGCTTCTTGTATGAGTCATAGGTATTTCACTAGTCATTTAAGATGAAGATGAAGTAGATTTCAGTTATTACCTACATTCTTCTGGGAAGCTAGAAACTACTGGATATGCCATCTGCATGGATTTCATGCTGATGACCTCTCCTGGGACCCAGAGATTTTGTTTGGGTTTGTGTCTGCAGTGATTTCCTAACAGTTCTTCAAATGTTGTGCTAAAAAATGTCCTTTTATGCTTTCTCGTGAGTTCCTTGGACGACTTGAATGTGCCTTTGTTTTACAGTAGCTGTCGATCTGGTAGTGAGTTCGCCTCTCCCATAGTACACTGAATTGCACAATTCTTGCTTGGCCCATTCTGGGTCAGGCATTCTTCCCAGAACCTAGTTGGCTTCTCAGAGGTTAAATAGTTTCAGCAAAACTGTACATATGACTAAATGAAACCATAAAAATGAAAAAACATCAAGAACGGGAGAATTAGAATTCTTTCTGACAGTGAACTGCACCAATACAGAAAAATGCTTTTTTTCTAAACTTTGGTTCTCTATTCAAGTCTTCTTGGTTGTAGCATTTTTTATAATCCTCTCTATGTTTAAAATAAAGCCAGCATCTTGAGTCTTTTGTAATTCTTGATTCCCTTGGGATAGGTTAGAGGTGGTAATACTAAAACCTCTAACATCTGGGCTTTTTTTCCTTAACCTTTTAATTACCCCCCAAGTCACAATCAAACTTCTCTTCTAGGCAGTAGAAAAGAAAACTATTTGGGGCAAGGACTAAACATCAGATTTAATTGATTTGACATATTGTATTTCATTTTTTAATAGTTTTGATGGAAAGTTGCTTAGAAAGTTCTGAGGGAAGAGAAATCAAGGAAGTGTTCAAGAGAGAACAGTCTTAAGACTCCGGTAGAGACATAGAGGCAGAACTTCGGCTTGAAAACCAAACCTAATTTGATAGATTTCAGAGAAATATTTTTTTCATTTCTTTTATTATTGTCAATGTGGGTATTTCTCTATTTAGGATATACAGGAAAATGGTGGTTTTTTGGTTTTTTTTTTACTAGATGTCTTCATAAATGCATCTTGCTGACTAATCTCTATTTTGTATTTTGGTTTGTGGTTTCTTAAAGTGTTAGTTACTAGGAATGGGTTTTTCAGAGTAGCCTCATATACTCTTCTGAGTAATATGTAAAGGGCTTATAGATGGCTCCATATATAAAAACGTAAATAATATTTTAAGTATCTATTGGTTATAAGTGTCTGGATTTGGTAGATGTCTGTTTTTTATAATAGATGTCCTTTTTTTCCACTCTCTTTCTACAATGTAATGTATCAGTTCTCCAAGTCAAACTTTGTTCTTTCTTATGGAAGGTTCACATATACCATCATCTCTTCATTAAAACTGAAATTCACAGTCATCTTTTAAAAACACAAAGTATATGAGTCAAGAGTTAAAAAGAAATGAGCAAGACACATGAGAAAGTATTGGACGTATAGCTGCTTAGGCCAGGCCCCAGGGAAGATGAACAACACAGAATTAGAGATGAGTGATACAGCCACTAATCCTGGCTCTATGACTTCTGTGCCTTTGACTTTGGGCAAATTAACCAACTGTTCTGTAAGACTATATCTACATTGGTAGATATATAAAAGGCCAGTATTGCTTCTTCAGAATGATATTAGAATTAAATATTTGTAAACAGGTTAAAACAGAATTTAATACAAAGCAAGCTTCTAAAAATCTTTTAAAAGAATAATGGAAGTATTTTCTCACCTAAGAAACTGTAGCACTGTCGTCTTGTTGTTCATCAACTTTATTGAGTGGGCACCAGTAATGTCTTCATTGTGAGACTTTTTGTTACTGTTTTTGGCATACTGAATACACCACGGGTAGCTTGCCAGGCTCTGACCTGCGGGCGGAACACTCTCGGTAGCTTGCTGGGCTCTCCGAGAGGGACAGAGAAATCAAACCAACATCGGCCACGTGTAAGGCAAATGCCCTACCCGCTGTGCTATCAATCCAGTCTGACTGGAAAATGGTAAACCAAATATGTTAATTATAATCTGTTTTCTCTTCTTTGAGAAGTTTAGTAAGCATCATTATATAAGAAGCATTAATAGAGATATTTCAGAAAATATAAATTCTAAACATTGCTCCCTAAGAAGTAGAAAAGCAGTGTTACTATATCAATATAAAAGTATCTGTGAGAAATAGTTAAAAAAACAAAAACAAACTAAAAAACCTCTTCTAGAAAGGATGGTTGGACCTAACCAGAGTTTCCCTTTTTATTTTTAAAATTCTTGTGACATCAGAACAATTTGGGAACATGAAATTGAACTAATTTAATTAAACCATAAAATATGTTGATCCCAGTTTAATAAATTCCAACTTAACTACTGAGTCTATTATTTAATCATATTCTGACTAAATCTATTTTTTTCCTTCTGTCTTTGTAATAAGTAGTGCAATCAGTTGAAAAAAATTTCCTTCTGAAGGAAGTGGGCGGGTTTGGGCCAATATTATGAAAGGCAATGAAACAGGTAAGATGGCTATACATCATAGAGTAGAAGATCTAAGAACTGTTTACAGAGAATCAAAGTAATCTAACCTACCTGCATGCAGACTATATAACAAGACCATTTTCACCCAATTCCCTATCTGCTTGTAGGGCCAGAGAGATAGGACAGGAGTTAAGGAGCAGGCCTTGCATACAACTCACCCTGGTTCCATACCTGGCACCACATGGTCCCCTGAAGCATCAGTGAGTACAGCCCTGCAGGCCATACCCACAGGTTGCTGAATCTCTATCAAGGCTGCTTGGGTGTGGCCTTGGAGGACCTTGAGTGGCACTCTGGTGCCCGGGTAATTAATGGAGATCTCTCAGAAAATTGAAAGCTAGGAGCTTTGCTGCATGGAAACTGGATGCAATGTTACTGTGTTATAAAATGATCTGTTAGAAATCGGTCAGGACCTGAAAATTCAGCAGTATTACATCCTTTAGGCCCTTGCATTGGATTCTAGCATTGTTTGTGAGCACAGTGCCTCTCAAATAAATAAGTAGAGTTACTCATCTAGAATTGAATTTGTTTCTTTTTGAGTTTCCAGCGCCCACAAAAAAGCTGCATGTCATTAGGTCTGCATTGCTTAAGAGGCATTGATTAGGGGCTGGAGCAATATAGCACAGCGGGTAGGGTGTTTGCCTTGCACGCGGCCGACCCGGGTTCGATTCCCAGCATCTCATATGGTCCCCTGAGCACCGCCAAGGGTGATTCCTGAGTGCAGAGCCAGGAGTAACCTCTGTGCATTGCTGGGTGTAACCCAAAAAGCAAAAAAAAAAAAAAAGGAGGCATTGATTAAATAAATTGTGTGTTGATGTCTGACATATTTTGTTCCTTCTTTTTCTCCACCATGCTTTCTCCTCACGGTTGAAATGAAGACTGCTGTGTCCACTGTATCCTGGCCTGCTTGTTCTGTGAATTTCTCACCCTCTGCAATATTGTCCTGGGACAAGCGTCATGTGGCATCTGCACCTCCGAAGCCTGCTGCTGTTGCTGCGGGGATGAGATGGGGGAGGACTGTAACTGCCCGTGTGACATGGACTGTGGCATCATGGATGCCTGTTGCGAATCATCAGACTGCTTGGAAATCTGTATGGAATGCTGCGGGATTTGTTTTCCTTCATAAATATTTATCTTTTGTTTGTGTTAAAACTGGAGAGTGTTTTCCTTTTTTTTTTTTTTCCTTCTACAAGGCTTGGAAAAATACATGATAAGATTCTCACGAAGCAACCCAGTATTTGCACTGTTTAACTCAGTCTTTTGATTTCTGAAGGTCTTTTTCCTATAACTAAATCTTCATGGTTTAATATGTGAAATGTTAACTACTTTTAACTTTTAAACTTCATCCTAGGTGACAGTGACTGAGGGACATTTTCACACACACACACACACACACACACACACACACAAACACACATACCATGCAAAATTAAGTGTCTCTTTTTCAATACGCATTTCTATTTTTTTTTTTAATATTCTCAGGGGCCTCTTGCTCCAAAATTTGTTGTTTTTCAATGACTATTTAAACCAGTTTATTGTTGGTGTTTATCTGTTAATAAGGTAGAGCAAGCATCTTTAATAGAGACCTGAGGGAATAAACACACACAGTAGTTCGTCACCTTCCGTCTGTGTTCCTATATCCCTGCACTATTTTCACTTTCTCTGCTTATTCCACAGACATTCAGTAGGGAGGGTTTTGTAATCTTTTCCTGAGACACAGATGATGGCAGTCAGCACTTATCCAGACAGGAGTATTCACTTTAGTAGAGGAAAAAAGACCAGTGAAGAATGAATCGGTTCAGAAGGCATAGTCCAAGTGAGCACTAGGACAGAGAGAAACTCAAAAGGCTACGGGTAGGGTTATAGTAAAAGAACAGTTGCTGTCTTGACAAATGTTCCAGAAGTTTCAAGAATGGGACATTTGAAGAGGCTTTTAGGTTGAGTGATTCATCTGCTGCTTGAATGAATTATTTAGATTTAGGACAAAGCTTTGGGTGAACAACCTAAACTGTGGGTGCCCTTAAGCAGATAAAAAGAAAAATGCTTCAAATACATATTTTCTTTAGCTGCGGAATACATTCGTTTTAGCTGCAAATTTTAAATTAACTAAGAATATGCATTTTTACACGTAATTTAAATGTTATGATAGTTTTTTGATTAAAATGCCTTGTTAATTGGCTAATTTTACAGAGTATGTGGAATACTTTTGACAAATTACATTCAAATTATGCATTTCAATTGCATTAAATTTTTAATACTAAAATTCCCATATTCAGAATTTGACTCCCCACCAACCCCCGCCCCCTAGAACTTTATCCTTTTTGGGGAGAGTAGTGGGGAGATCTTGCAGATTTTTTCTTTTTTACAAAAAAGTTGTATTTCGTAAGTGTTAATTTATTTTTGTCCTGCTCTGGGATTGAGTCTGGGCTTCACATATGCAAGGCATATGCTCTACTGCTGAGCCATCCCTGGCCCTTCCAGCCTGAATCTTAAATGCAAATCCATCCCTGCTATTGCGGTGGGATTCTTGACAAACACTATTTAAACACATTCTAGTGTTGCATTTTTATGTTAAATTAAACCAAATTAAAATAAGATTAAGTATACATAGTTATTAAAACACGGAGACTGTTGCAGATGAATCCATAGTAAATTCTCATAATATGTGCTGTCATTAATAATTTTGATCTCCCCCAAGTTAGTATGGTTTGATTGAATGTAATTTCTTTGAGAAAAAATTTTATATGCTTTTGTATTAATAGTTATTATTACATGTGTTTGTGGTATCAGAGGTTGAAACCAGGACCTCATACATGAAAGCATGTGCTCTACTATGAAATCACATAGTTGGCCCCAATAGTTACTCTCAGTGCTTTATTAAATTGATAGTAAAAACAGATGTTCTTCTTTTAAGTTGAAACATAGGTTTTACTCCTATTAATTACTTAAAAGGCTTTAAAAAAAATCTTAAATTCCCAATATAGTGCTTTATATATAAATGCACTTTAAATTGTCCAGTTTAAATAGAATTCTAATAAACAGCTATATTTATCTTCCTTGTATAGTCTCTTTCTTTTGTCACATCAAATATAAGAACATCTTCAGACTATCCATAATAACTAGAATCTGAATATTTACATATAGCCAAAGTTAAGTTAGGCATATATAATAGGATATAAGAATATCATCTGTCTATGACATATAAAACCTATTTATAATGACTTGAAATTGCCAAAATATTTGGTTTTTCATCCTGCGAATTTTTTCAACCAAATGGCCTGCCTAATATTTAAATGTATTCTGCTACTATTTACCATAAAAATGTTAGCACTTTCAAAATAATTCTCTGTAACAGAGAATTTTAATTGATGGCAGAATTTTATTTCATATTTATATTTAGAGTACTTTTCTCTATTTTCTGTTCTGTGGTCATTCCATAAAATACATTATATAATTTTTTAAAATAAATGTAGAAAATCAATGTGGAAAAGGTGAAAATAGTTTCAATATGTTTTAGAACTTCTTTACGTAAAATGTTTTGTTGAATTATTTGTCCATCTTGACTAAATGCTACAGTTACAGATTTGTGGTCTTTAAATGTGGAAACTTAAATATTACTAAACTGAAAATATATTAAACTGAAATATTTCTTAAAATTAGAATATGCCAGGAATGAGAGTCAGTGGTAGAACACCTGCGCCACATGTGTGGCTTCCTGGGCTCAATCCCTGGCATTGCAAAAAAATAAATAAAAACTGAGTTCACTCTTTTGCTGTAACTTTTCTTTATGAATATTCTTTTTTAATATTTCCTAGCCTGAAAGTTGCACAACAGGAATCATGCCTGAAGGTGGACTATACAAGGTATAGACTAGTCTGTATTGTCAACCAGAGCTAATCTAATTTCAACACTGCACTTTCCTGGCAATTTTCCAGTAAATCTTCTGTTTATTTACTTAGAAATGATTTCTCAGTTTATAAAAATAATTTTTGTTGGGGGTCTTATTGTTTTGGCTCATCCAAAAAGTGCTCAGGAGACCCAGCACCCCTCTCAGTGGATCTTTCGCCAGTGGGGCTCAAGGTGGTGGCTCTGCTCGGAGCCTAAGGAGTTGGGGATTTCCTGGGCCACCTTGATGGTACAGAAGGGTGGTTTAGGGGCCACATGATGGCAGGGATCAAACTAGAAATGGCCACATGCAAGGCATGCACCTTAACCTCTACACTCCATGTTTAGCCTCCAAACATAAATAAAATTTTTAGACACATGCTAAGACAGAAAGCCCCTCCCAAAAATTGATTAATTGGGAGTTAGTTTGTATGAATTTTGCCCTGAAATAAGTCATCAAATATGTCTCCAGATACGCTTCGCATGGGATAATCTGTAAGTAGCATCGTAGCACTGTCGTCCCGTTGTTCATCAATTTGCTCGAGCGGGCACCAGTAATGTCTCCATTGTGAGACCTGTTGTTACTGTTTTTGGCATATTGACTATGCCATGGGTAGCTTGCCAGGCTCTGCCGTGTGGGCGGGATACTCACGGTAGCTTGCCAGGCTCTCCAAGAAAGACAGAGGACTCAAACCTGTGTCGGCCGCATGCAAGGCAAATGGCCCTACCCGCTGTGCTAAGAAATATATTTACATAGACTTTTTTTTGACAGTGCTAGGAATCAAACCTAGGACTCATACATATAGGCTAACTGCTATACTGCTGAACCATGCAGCTCAGCCTGAAAATATATTTAATAAGAAATGTATAGAATCAATGTGATAAGATTTTTTTATTTTTTATTTTTTAAAGAAATATTTTATTGAATCACCGTGAATAAAAGAAAGAAAAAAAAATTACAAAGCTTTCAGGTTTAAGTCACAGTCAAATACTGATTAAACCCTCATCCCTTCACCAGTGCACATGTTCCACCACCAAGAACCCCAATACACCCCCCTCCCACCCCACCCCCCATCTAAGCAGCTAATGATATTCCCTTTATTCTCTATAAACTTTGAGTATATTCTATATTTCCATACAAAACTCACTATTATTGATTGGAAATTTTCCCCAACAATCAGACCTGCTGAATAAGTATCATCTAATAATTTCCCTTCATTGCCGAGAGTGAAGACTTGAGTCTTCACCGCGATAGTGGCCGCGCGGTTTTTCAGTTTCTAATATTTTAGCTCAGTTCACAGTCAAAATGCATGGCTGCAAGAATCCACTCTGGTGCCAAAATGGGTTAGGAGACCTCAGGATCACAGTCTTTAGGCACGGAGGGTCTGCTTCTCTTGCCACAGCTCCGGATCATCTCTGAGTGGAAGGCTCGCCGGGAACGCCCCCCCTCCCAGCACCACCTACAGGCTGCATCACTAAAGAAAGTCGTACCTCCGGGTTGAGGGGTCTTAGAGGGTGGCTCTCACCACATGGGCCCTGCCACGGCCGCCATTTTCACTCAGAAAAATGGGGTGGAGAGGGAAAAATCCCTCCCCGGGCTGCATGAGGTTGTAGCTCAGTTCACAGTCAAAATGCATGGCTGCAAGAATCCGCTCTGGTGCCAAAATGGGTTAGGAGACCTCAGGATCACAGTCTTTAGGCGCAGAGGGTCTGCTTCTCGTGCCGCAGCTCCGGATCGTCTCTGAGCGGAAGAAGATTTTTTTATTTAGGAAGTAATTTTAACATTCTTTCATGATTTCAATTATATTTATTTTCCTCTTCTGAAGTAGTTTCGCCGAAAAATTCGCTAACCTTATGTAGTGACTTTCCATTCTTTTTCCATACAAATGCTATTAGTGCTTAGGTTCTAGAATTATAAACATCAAGCATACCCGTTTAACATAAGTAAGACAGAGACACAGACACTGTGTCTTGACTTCTGGAATTCTAGTTTAAAGGCTTACATTTACCTAACTGCTGAAAGAGTAAGTTAATATGATCGTCAAATTATCCAATGACTTTATGCCCCTTCTAGTTATTTGTCATTTTAGACTTCTAGTTTGTTATACTTAATCTGACAAGCTAGAAAAAATTTTTATCAACTGCCTTAATAAGCATTTTTTCTTTCTTAAACACTATTGATTGAAACATGCTGTTTCTCTTTAAATAGTAGCTAGTAAAGTGATAGCTTGTTCCTTCTACTTTTGATTTATAATTTTTCAATAAAAGATTAGGTAAAAAAGAATAAGAAATTGGGGCCGGAGCGATAGCACAGCGGGTAGGGCGTTTGCCTTGCACGCAGCCGACCTGGGTTCGATCCCCGGCATCCCATATGGTCCCCCAAGCACCGCCAGGAGTAATTCCTGAGTGCAAAGCCAGGAGTAACCCCTGAGCATCGCTGGGTGTGACCCAAAAAGAAAAAAAAAAAAGAATAAGAAATTACTTTGACACTTCATCTTTCCTATGACCAATAAACTTATAATACTATCAGGACTTCAAGAAAGTCGAGAAACCCTAAGGATTGTTTTAATCTGGGGCAAATAAAATTATAGCACCACCATAAGAAAGTTTTAAGATTGAAGTTAGTAATGTCATTGTCACTGTCATTCCGTTGCTCATGGATTTGCTTGAGCGGGCACCAGTCTCCATTGTGAGACTTGTTGTTACTGGTTTTGGCATATCGAATACACCACAGGTAGCTTGCCAGGCTCTGCCCTGTGGGCGGGATACTCTTGGTAGCTTGCTGGGCTTTCCTACAGGAACAGAGGAATTGAACCCAGGGCAGATGTGTGCAAGGCAAACGCCTGACCCGCTGTACTATCACTCCAGTCCAAGGTTGTTAATAATAATTGAGATTAATTGTAAAAAGTTTGATTAACAAGGCCATAGAGATATTACAGGGGGTCAGGTGCTTACTTCGCATACAGCTGACCCAGATTCAATCCCCAGCACCCCATATTGTCCATTGAGGCTCCCAGAAGTGAATCCCTAAACAAAGAGCAGGAATAAGCATTGAACATCACCAGGTGTAGCCAAAGCACAAAACAATTTATATTTTTTTTAATTTTTAAAATGAATTTTAATGTAAACAAAGCCATAAATGTTGATATAATTCTAGAGTTGAAATTGATCAGCTAACAAAGCTCTCGTTTAAATCAATAAGTATAAAACAATGATTTTTATGTGAAAATTTTTTATAGTTCATCACTGAACACTTAAGTGCTTACGTATTTAGTCCTTAAGAACTTAGGGAGTCCTTAAGAACTCCCTAAGCTGTTTGTTTTTAGTTTAGCCTTCTGTGTTACTGTTTTTGTTTGATACACCGCCTGTCAGAGATGTTGGGATCTATGTTGTGGGCCGATGAGTTGACATGGAAACATATATGAGAGGTGAGTGTGGTTGCTGGAGTTTCCAGAAGTACGTGGGGAGAATCCCCAGCCCAACTCGGAGAAGAAACCTGAGTTCTCAGCCCGAAGAGCCAAGTACCTAAAATGACTTGCGGTTTGGTCTCTGCAGAGAAGACTAATGAAGCCGTGGAGTTGAGCCCATGACATGGCCGCAGTGCTGCGGTGAGTGTGCCAATGCTGGGCCTTTAGCAGTGCAGGGACTCTGTCCACCTGCCTCTCCAGGGTGGCTCAGAATTTTCAGCCCTGGGGTCTGGTGTCTCCATAAAATGTAGCTTTTTGGCTTGCATTTCCTTGGAGATTTAGTAGGCAAACAGTCAATGGAGATATGTAGGTGAGTCCATGAGTCAACACAGTGGCAGCTGTGGGAGGTGGGTGTGGCTGAGGGGCTTCCAAGAATATGGGGCGGGGTAGGGAGGGGAAGGCTTCGCACCCAACTCCTAGAACACACCCAAGTTCTCAACCTGGGAATAGGGGCACCTGAAATTATTCAGACTTTGGCATCTCTGCTGCAGGGAGTATTAATGAAGCAGTAGAGTTGAGCCGTCCGTCTGGCTGCAATGTTGGGCTGTGGGTGTAGCTGCTGGGATTTTGGCAGATACTCAGCCGGACAGACTACCAGGGTTTTCGGCCACAGAAAGTGACTTGTCCATGAGTTTGATTTGGCTTGCCTGTACTCTCAGATTCAGTCGTGAGTCAGTAGAACAGGGCCCTTGGGTGATTCAGCGTGTCAGTGGCTGTGGAAAGTGGGGCTGTGGCCTTCAGAAATATGGGAGAGTGTGGAGTGTGAGTCTCTGAAGTATTACTGAAGTGGTGGAGGTGGGTTCGGCTGTGGTGGTTGAAAGGGTGTGTGGCCGCAGGGTCTTCGGCAGAGTGTGGACTCTGCCGGTTTGACTCCTAAGGACGCGCCTGAGTTTTCAGCCATAGGGACCAGCTTGTCTATGAATTTCAGTGCTTGCCTTGCCTCTTATCAAAGATTTGTTGAATTGGTAGAGCATAGGTGAATCAACACGGTGGTAGATATGGGGACTGGGCGTGGGCGTGCTGCTGAGGTTTAGGAGGTTCTGGATGGTGTTGGGCGGCTACCCACCCTGACTCTGAAATGATACCAGAGTTCTCAGCCTGGGCACCAGCCTTTACCTAAAATGATTTGTAGGTTAGCATCTCTGCAGAAAACGTTAGTTGAACATTGGTTAGTTAGTTAGTTGAACATTAGTTAGTTGAACATTAGTAGAATTGAACCCTAGGCTTGACTGCATCCTTGTGTTGTGGTGTGGCTTCAGGACCTTTGGCAGGATGGATAATTGCCCTTCTCACCGCCCTAGGTTGCCCCAGGGTTTTCACCTATGGGGCCCATTGTGTTCATGAATCTTATCAGCTTTGCTGACCTTTTCTTGGAGATTTAATCTGGAACTGGAAGAGCAGGGCTGGGGGGTGTGCCTATGGGAGGTGGGCATGGCTCACAGAAATATGGAGAGGTGGGGAAGGTTGCCCAACCCAAACCCCTGGACACTGGGGTCCATGAAATGTTTCACACTTTGGGTCTCTGCAAGAATATTAGTGAAGTGGTAAATTTAAGCCCTCAGAGTGGCTGTAGCTAAGGCGTGTAGGTGCCGCTTCTGTGCGTTGGCAAGGTGGGTATCCACCCCGCTCACCTCCTGAGGACGCTCCAGATTTTTAGCCATGGAAACGGGTGTGTGTCCATGAATTTAACTGTTTGACTTGCATCTCATCAGAGATTAACTCAGGAATCAGTAGAGCAGTGCAGGTAGGTGATTGGACATGGCAGCCACTGTGGGAGGTGAACGTGGCTGCCTGGCTCCTGTGCAGAATAGGAACTGAGGGGAGCACTCCCACTCAGACTATGAGAAAACACCAGGTTTCTCATCCTAGGCACAAGACTACCTGAAGTGATTCAAAATTAATGCAGATAACATTAATGAAGTTGTGAAGTTGAGCCCTCAGCATGGTTCTAGTGGTGGGTGTGGGTGTCGCTGCTAGGGTTTTGGCAATAGGTGAATACTTGGCCTGCCCACCTACTTACACTCTAAAGTTTTCAACACAGGGCTCAGTGTGTCCATAAATTCTAGCTGTTTGGCTTGCATCTCCTGGAAGCCTTAGTCATGCATCAATAGAGCAGGGCCAGCGGGTGAGTCAACATGGGGACGATTGTGTGAGGTATTCATGGCTGCTGCTGCTACCTGAAATTCAGGGAGGATGGGGGGAGGCTGTCCATCCTGACAGGCTGAGAAGACATCAGAGCTCTCCTTCTGGGTACTAGGTAATCTGAAATGATTCACAGTTTGACATGGCTACAAACAACATTAATGAAGCGGTGGAGTTGAGCCCGTGGCACGGCTGCAGTGGGTGGGAGTGGGGTTGTGACTCTGCGGCTTCCACAGGGTGAAGACTCAGCCAGACCACAGTGCTTGACTTGCCTCTCGGGCAGAGATTTAATTGGGAATCGGTAGAGCAGGATCAGTGAGTGAATCAACCAGGCCACAGTGGTAGGAGTTGGGTGTGGCTTCCAGGATTTCCAAAAGCATGCTGCCCACCCCAACCCTGAGTTCTCAGCCTGGGCACCTAGGTACCGAAATTATTCATGGTTTGAAGTCTCTACCAGTGAAGCAGTAGAGTTGAGCTCAACATGGCTGCAGTGTTGGGCTGGGTGCAGCTGCTTGCGCTTCGGTGGATAGGTACTTGGCCCACCTGCCTCCCAAGAATGCCCCAGAATTTTCAGCTACAGAGACTAGTGTGTCCATGAATTTTAGCTGCTTGGCTTGTGTGTCCTTGGAGATTTAGTTGGACATCAGTAGTACATGGCTGGTGAGTGAATCAACATGGCAGAAACTGTGGAGATGGGTGTGGCTTCCAAAAGGCTTCCAAAGTTAAGGCAGTGAAAGAGGTTGCCCACCCCAATTTGGAGAGGGCACCAGAGCTCTCATCCTGAGCCTGGGGGTAGGGGGCATATCTGAAATTGTTCATAGGTTGGTGTCTATGTAGAGAACAGTGAAGTGGTGGATTTGAACCCTGGGCATGGGTGCAAGTGGGGTGGGTTTGGGTATAGTTGCTGAAGCATTTGCAGGGTAAGTACCTGATCTGCCCACCTGCCAACAATGCACCTGACTATTCGGCCACAGGGACAGGTGTGTCTATGAATTTTAGCTGTTTGGCTTGTCTCTTGTCAGAGTTTTATTAGTGAATTTGGTAGAGCATCGCCAGTGGATGAATCAACATAGCGGCAGCTGTGGGAGGTGTGCGTGGCTGCATGATCTTCCAGCAGGAGGGATGGAGAGGGTAGCCTGCCCTCTCAGACTCTGAGAAAACACTAATGTTTTCAGCCTGGGAACCAGGATATCTAAAATGATTTGCAGTTTGTTGTCTCTGCAGAGAATCTGAGTGAACTAGTAGATTTGAGTCTTCAGCCTGGTTGCAGCAGTGGGCTATGGGTGAGGCTGTAGGGGCCTTGGAAGTGTGAGTACTGGGTTCACTCACCTCCCTAAGATGCCCCAGGATTTTCAGTCACAGAGCCTAGTATGTACATAAATTTTAGCTTCTTGGCTTGCGTGTCCTTGGACATTTTGTTGGGAATCTGTAGAGCAGGACTGGTTGGGTGAGTCAACATGATGGCAGCTGTGGTAGGTGAGTGTTGTTTTGGGGCTTTGGAGGTATGAGGTGGGTGGGGAGGCTGCTGACCAGAATTCTTTGACAAGGCTACAGGGTACTTGAAATGATTTGCAGTTTGGAGTGTCTGCAGAGAAAAATAGTGAAGGAGTGGAATTGATCCTATGGTGTGGCTGCATTGATGAAACGTTGGGTGCAAATGCTGGGGTTATGGCAGGGAGTGTACTCCATGTACCTCTCAAGAACTCCCACAATGTTCAGCTGCTGAAACTATTGTCTCCATGAATTTAGCTGCTTGGATTGCCACGTATCACAGACTTACATCATGAATTGATAGAGCCTGGTAGGTGGTTGGGTCAATATGGTGAAGGCTGTGGGAGGTGGGCATGACTCCTGGGTTTTCCTCAAGTACAAGGTGAGGAGGGCTGAAGCTTCCCAACACAACGCCTAGAATTCACTAGATTTCTCAACCTGGGCGTTGGGGTACTTGAAATTATTCTTACTTGTCATCGCTGCACAGAATATTAGTGGACCATTGTTGTTGAGTCCTCAGCATGGATTTAGCTGGGTTGGGCTTCTGCAGGATGGGTACTCAGCCATCCCACTTCCCCAGGGATCCTGGAATCTTCAGCCACAGAAACTGGTGCATCCATAAATTTTAGCTTCTTGGCTTTTTATCTCCTCAGAGATTTAGTTGTGCATCAGTAGAGCATGGCCCACTGGGTAAGTCAACAAGATGGTGGCTGTGGGAGAAGGGCATGTCTGCTGAGGCTTCTAGAAATACAGGGAGATGCAGAGAGGCTGACCACCTCTCTAAGATACCAGAATTCTCAGCCTGGATACGGGATACTGAAATTGTTCACAGTCTAGTGTCTCTGCAGAGAATATTAGTGAAGTGATGGGGTTGAGTCCTTGAAATGGCTGCAGAAGGTTGGGGTGTGGGTGCAAATGATGTGGCTTTGAAGGGCAGGTACTTGTCCTAACCACCTATTGAGGACACCCCAGAGTATTTTGCTGCGAGTATTTGTGTGTCTATACATCTTAGCTGCTTGGCTTGCATCTCTTTAGAGATTAGTCATGAATACGTAGTGGTTGAGTCAACATGCTGGCTTTAGCGGGAGGTGGATTTAGGTGGCGGGACTTCCAGAAGTACCAGGTGCAGGGTGGAGAATCTATCCACCCTGACTTTGAATAGACACCAGAGTTCTCAGCTTCAGCACCTGGATACTTGAAACTATTCGCAGTTTGAAGTCTCTGTAGTGGAGTCCTGATTGGGCTGTTGGGTCTTCAGCAGGGTGGGTACTCAGCCTGTCCACTCCCGAGCTCAGCCTGTCTGCTCTTGAGGATGCCCCAGAGTTTTCAGACTGATGTTCTATGAATTTTAGTTTCTTGGCTTGCGTCTTCTTGAAGAGTTAGTAGACAATCGGTAAAGCGGGACTGGTGGGTGAGTCAACATGTTGGGGCTGTGGAAGTAAAGACGTAAAGGGGTGTGGGTGAAGGGAGATCTCAGGGAAAGGACGAAATGAGAGGTTACTGAGCCCGCCCGAGAAATCGGTGATTAATGGGATTTTCGTGATTTCATGATTCGTGATCCTTTTTTTTTTTTTTTTTTTTTTGCTTTTTGGGTCACAACCGGCAATGCACAGGGGTCATTCCTGGCTCATGCACTCAGGAATTACCCCTGGCGGTGCTCAGGGGGACCATATGGGATGCTGGGATTCGAACCCGGGTCGGCCGCGTGCAAGGCAAACGCCCTACCCGCTGTGCTATCTCTCCAGCCCCATGATTCGTGATCCTTGGCCCACCAACGTCCTGAGGACTCCTCAGAGTTTCAGTCAGAAGGACTGTGGTTGCCATCAATTTTTAGCTGCTTTACTTGCATCTTATAACAGATGTGGAAGGTTGGCATGGTTACGAGTGATTCCAGATGTTGAAAGGAGTGGGGTGCCCAACCCACTCCAAGAACACACCAGAGTTCTCAGTCTGGGTATGGGGGTACCTGAAATGATTCCGTATGGCATTCGCAGTTAAGTGGTGGAGTTGAGCCTTCAGTAAAGCTGAGGTGTGCACCTGCAAGGGCTTTGGCAGGGTGGGTACTTGGCCCGCATGCCTCCTGATGCTGCCACAGATTTTTCAACCATGGAGTGCTATGTTCATAAATTTCATCTGCTTGGCTTGCATCTCCTTGGAGCCTTAGTCATGAATCTGTAGAGGAAGGCCAGTGGGTGAGTCCTCATGGTGGCAGCTGTTGGAGGTAGATTGGCATGGTTTAAGGAAGTATGAGGAGTCGGGGGGAGGCTGCATGCTGGATTCTGAGAACACACCAAAGTTCTTAGCCTGGGCAATAGGGTACCTGGAATGATTTGCAGTTTGGGAATTTCTACAGAATGTATTACTTGGAGCGGTAGACTTGAGCCCATGGCATGGCTTCAGTGGTGGAGTGTGTGTGTGTGTGTGTGTGTGTGTGTGTGTGACTGTTGAAGCTTTGGCAGTGTATGTACTAGTCCCAGCCTCCTTTCCAGAGGGCTCCAGAATTTTCAGCTATGGGCATGGGTTTACTCACAAATTTTAGCTGTTTGGCTTGCTCGTACATTTAAATTGCAGATTTGGTCATGAATTGGTAGATTATGACTGGTGTTTGAGCCACCATAGTGGTGGCTGTGGAGGTGGACATGGCCCTAGGGGCTTCCTGAGGTTGGGGATGAAGTGAGAGAGGCTGCCCACCTGACTCCTAGAACATACCAGAGTTCTGAACCTGGGCACAGAGATACCTGAAATTATTCATACTTTGGTGTCTCTGCAGATAATATTAGTGAAGCTAGCGTTGAGCCCTGGTGTCACTGCAGCTTTGGGATGTGGGTGTGGCTGCCTGAGCCTCAGCAGGGTGGTACTTGCTTGACCGTCTCTTGAAAACGCCCCAGAATTTTCAACCACGAAGACTCATGTGTCCTTTAATTGTAACTTCTTGGCTTTCAGCTTCTTGGAAATTTAGTCTAGAACTGGTAGAGCAGAACTGGTGCATGAGTCATCATGGTGTCATCCCTGGGAGGTGGGCATGACTATCAGTGCTTCCAGATGGATGCTGGGGTTGTCATTCACAGACGCTGCCCACCGCAACTCTGAGAAGTCACCAGACTTCTCAGCCTGGGCACCAGGGTTCCTTAAATTATACACAGTTTAATGTTAACATTAGTAAAGCGGTGGGGTTTAGCGGAGGTGTGGCTGCAGAGGTGGGGTGGGGTGTGGCTCTGGGACTTTGGGCAGGGAGGGTACTTGGCTAGAGTGTTACCCAAGGATGTCCCAGAGTTTTAAGCCATGGTGACTGGTGTGTAGGTGAATTTTAGCTCTTTCTTTTTTCCTATATTCAGAGATTTAGTTGTGAATCTGTAGAGCCTAACTAATGGACGAATCAACATGGTGGAAGTTGTGGCAAGTGAAAGTGACTGCCAGGGCTCCTGGACATAGGGTGGGGGAGAAGGGAGGCTGCCCACCAGACTCTGAGAATACTCCAGAGTTCTCATCTGAAAACCGGGATACCTGAACTTATTCACAATTTGGTGTTTCTGCAGAGAACATTCATGAAGCAGTAGAATGTGCCCTCGATATATTTGCAGCCTTGGGGGGTTGGTCTTCAGCAGGTTGGGTACTTGCCCTGCCCCTCTCCTAAGGATGCCCTCAAATTTTCAGCCACAGAGGGGAAACATATGTGCATGAATTTTGTTTTGCACGCATTTTTTTAAGAGACTTAGTGGTGAGTTGGTGGAGAAGGGAGCGTGGTTGAGTGAGTCAACATGGTGGAGGCTGAGGGAGGGCACTTGGTTGCCTGGGCTTCCTGGAAGTCTGGTGGTGTGTGTGTGTGTGTGTGTGTGTGTGTGTGTGTGTGTGTGTGTGTGTAGGGTGATAAAAAGGGTTTTGTTGTTGTTGTTGTTGTTGAAGTGAAAGGGTTAGTGAAAAAGGGATATCCTTATAATGCATCTTTCACAAGGACTGTGGATTTTACAGTCATTGTCTTTGGTGATGATTCTGCTACATGTGTTCTCACATTCAGAGTTTCTAATGAACAATGGTTAATCCTTCTGTGAATCCTCCTACTGAATGATGTCAATAAGTAGTGCAGGGATACATAAGACTGTGAGTCAAACAATCCCCACCTGCATAACAGGGTCTGTAGGTAATAAGAAACCTGCACCCTTCCATTCTTCATCAAGAAGACATAATAGGATGACATTTTCCCAATGGGACTAGAAAGTAGCCTCTAAGCAGCCAGATGTCAATAGGAGTAGTTGCCTGCATTCTGCCTTAACAGAAGCTGGGAGTTCTAGCTCTATTGTTTGCTTACCCTTTATTTGTGTCCTCTTTGCTTGCTAAAAGAATACTTCGTTGTGAGATGATTTTGATAAAAATCATTTTAGACAGCCATCCTTTGACATATTACCTATATGGGGTACAGATACACACATTAAAAGACAAATATAGCTCTACAATTAAGTGTTCCCTTCCAGACCTACCCTTTGTGTGAGGTTCAGTTGAGAATATAATTATTAGGAAAATAGCAAAAAGCAAATTCAAACAAATTCTAAGTTTAGCTTGAAAAATTGAAAAGGTTCTTAAGTTCTGTCTGATGCATAAAGGGGTAGAAGCAAAGGAATTATGTTCCAAAGCCAAGAAAAAGGGTGTACAAAAGCAGCTGATCCACTTGACATAGTTCATAGCCTTTTGCAAAGGAATAAAAGCCTGTTGAGCAGGGAACCAAAAGATCTCATTATAGGATGAAGCCAAGCCATATTAAAGCTTGTGCACTAGTAACTATGTCTAAAAACAGCCTGCTGTTTTATATTGAACCAATACATTTCTTAACTTGGTGGGTTGCAGTGTAAAGATGTACAGAGCCTGTCTGCTGGATGCTATGCCAATTACAGATGTGGCAGAGTGGTGTCAAACACCTACAAATAGTTAGGATCTCCAGTAATCTTAGAGCGAGACAAAGAAGTTTTAAAACGTCTTCTTAAAATCTAGAAAGCAAAGTTCATCATTTATGTTTTGGACTCTTAAAATCTTGAGATCACCTTTACTATATAATTTAATGTGAACGTCATATGATACCTGAATCAGAATGCAGTTCTTTGAAGGACATGAATAGTGCCTGAGAGATAAGGAGAATACCTTTTAAAAAGTAACACCTTCAGATGACAAGGCATCTGTGATCATCTCTGCAGGAACTGTATTTTCTTGGTGTTGAGGTGAGGAAGGAAAGCATTACCCAAGAATACATATTATGTTGAATATTGTTAGATCATCAGAAAGAATGATTGGTCATATTTACCCAATTACATTTTGGTAAACTATTATGTCAGCTTAACTGATACATATTCTGGTAAAAGTACATTAAATTGCAATTCACAAGCAATTTGGCTGCTGAGAACATTATTGTCTTTATCTAATTATTCACAAATTAATGAATAAAATTAAATTCAAATCACTGAAGAAAAGGAAGCAAGGGCGAGAGAACTATAGATTAGTTAAAACAAAGATATGCAATGCATAACAGAACTAAAGCATTTCTTTTATTCAAACTCAGTGCTTAAAAAAGAACAAATCCATCATCTTGAAATTTGACTTGTAGCTTGACATTAAAAATAATATGAGTAGAATTTTCAGTGGGGTAAGCACAAAACTAGTTCAAGTTGTGTCACTCTCAATTACTGTACTCAGGTGGTGTGCCCATTAAAATTCCCACTTGTGGGTTCTGCTCACTATGCAAATGGGGTCATTACCTAGAGAATTTAATTGGTTATGACACTGGGAGTAGAACGTTTCCTTTCAAAATAAACCTACTTACACACATTTTCACTAGATATTTGATTGTTATATATACTTTGTGTTGTTTTGTTCCATAAATATTTACTAAAATGAACTTTTACTTTTGCTTACATATTTCTTATAAATAATTCAAAATTGGTTAGAATTTATTTGATATGATTGTGCCAATGAAGTTAGTGAGAATGAATGTTTTGTAAGTCAGATTGCTTAACAAAATATTAAATAAATCTTTGTATCCATTATGACAGCAAGCATCACATATGGCTACGACTCCAGGAAGGTTTTCAAGAATTTAGTCATACACATTTTATCTTTCAAGATGGTTATCACCAATTAATTTGAGAGTTTTTTCCAATTTTTCTCCTTTATTCCATGTAAGAGAGCTATAGTAAAAGCTATAACCTGCCCAATATATCATATTTACAAAGATATATACATATATGCATATAAATACCTATACATAAAGCTGGGACCATGACTATAACACTTATAAACCTCATAATTCAATGATCATCAGTGACGATGTTGCAAAAACTATTTCTAGAGACATTTGTACCAAGAATCTGAAACAACTGAATTTAAAGAGAACAAATAACAAATCAGCATGAAAAGTGAAACTTTCTGTACACCTGCCATTTATTTTCATTTATAGTAATGTTGTGAGCTGGAGAAAACCTGAGTTTATAGGTACCTATCATAAATATTGATAATGGCCTGGATATACAACAAACACTAAAATTACTAAAATTAAATTAGTGTGGGTATAATATTAAACTGGGCATACAGGAATGTAGTTCCTAGACACTGTCTTGATCTGCAATTAGAGTGCACTTGAAGTAAAAACAGGATTCCTGTAAGTACTAGAGATAAAATCTCAGGGAAGCACTCCCAGTTTCTTGAAAGAGAGGGACTAAGGCCTCGTAATTTTTATTATTATACCAAGGTGTCCAACAAACCAAGATTTTATTGCCAATGTACCTAGACCTGAAGCAAATGTTTTCCTTTAATGTGGAAAAGAATATTTTAAAATCAGAAAAAAAAATAATTCCAAAGATGACAGAATACGACAAATTCATAACTGCACCATTGGGCAGGATTTTTAACATCTGTAACTATGGGAAATTTCCCATAGAATATCAAATATGGATCCAAGTCTCTGACATTCATTTTTCTATGATATCTCTAATTGTGCCCAGAGGATAAGAAGGAGTTGGTGCATCCAATAAATATAATCATTTACATGCACGAAGCTCTCTTTGAAGTTAATAGGACCTATGGAAAGGGGAGTTATGCACACTGAAGGCATAGTTCAGTGTGATTTTAGTTCTTTTTTTCTTAACAAGCAGCTGTATTGCCAATACATTTGGATTTTTTTACTGCTTATCTTTTCTTTGTATGTTATGTTTAAGTTGGAGTTGACTGAAGTGCTCCATGTGTAGAAGAGAGATAGCCAAAAAAGTAGAGGACGTGATGATTGGCAAGAATTATTCAGGGACCAGCTTTATAAGATCATGTCCAAAAAGGATAGGGCCTGACATTTGTGGAGTTTGTTTCACTGTTTAAATGGAAACCACATCCACATTCTCATTTGATCTCCACAACCTTACAATTCATTGAAGGTACATATATGTATGTGTGTGCATAGGTATAAATGTACTTTTCCTTCCATTTCACAGATGAAAAATCTGGAGCAGATTGTTTAAATCCATTTAATTAATTAGCTCCTGATGAACCAAATAAACTTAATTTCTATCCATAGGTATTTTCATTACATTGACATTTGTTAAGAAATTGTATATGTATATCATACATAAATAGACTCAATCAATGACCAGATTGAAGATGGGATAAGGACAAGGGAATATAAAATCCCACCTGACCTTATTTCTGGTCTCCATCTTCTTTACCATGATGTGATGAGAGAATAAAAACCACAGCCACTGTGCTTTACTTACATCTTGCATTGATACATTATCTACCAACCTGCAATATCTTGCTGTTGGGTGTCTACTTTTAGTGAAATCCTCTTTTCCCAGCTGGATGAGGAATCACAAGTTAGATGTATTTTCCAAGATTGCTTGCAAGTCATTTTCCATGTGTCCCTCCAGATTACTTTCTCTTTCTGCCTGCTTTGTCTAGCCTTCTTGCTTTCTGGTTTCCAGCTGGCCCAGCTGTTGGCTAGAACCATGGGAATCAGAAGAGAGAAAAGAGAAGTCAAAGTATAAATTGTCATGTCAGTCCTTGACCCCCTTTCTAGCAGGCAGTGATTTTTAATAATCCCATTCCTTCACATAAGATGCTCCTTTGCAAAGAGCCTAGTCCCATAGCTACAGCTCTCTGCTCTTGCCTCTTTCTGCAAGGGGAAGAAAAGTTCCCAGCTATTGTTAGTTGCTGGCACTTCAAACTCCCCTTTGATTACCTTATAACTGAGTATTCCTCTGTAAACAGTCCCTTTTCAAAAATGCTCCTTGGTTAAGTCCTTAGAATGAACCATCTATTGGCTGCCAGTATTTTGACTAAGGAGGTAGTGAAGAAGAGTTTGTGGGCATGTGTTTTCTGAGAGCAATCTTCTCCTGTATTTCTAAGATTGCTCACAAGACTATAAATCCTGATCATCTCTTGAATATTTGTGTCTTTTTAATATGGCAATCAAATCCAATACTACAGACAAGGCATCACAGAAACTTACTTAACATAATCACTTCAATGATTGCATAACCCAAGCTAACATTTGATACTACAAGATGGAGATGAGAGGGAAAGAGAGTATTATTACTATGAGTGCTTTAAATTTGTAACTGAATTCACAAAGCTTTAGAATCCCTAGAGACCATGAGATTTTCCCCTTTTCTCTACAACCTGAAATAACTCACTATCATTACAATATAAATAGACACACAACAGAAATTTTATTTTTTTTATTATTATTTTTTTTAACCTGGAAATTAGTCCTACCAGAAATGTACTTAGGAAATCCAGGTGAATGTATTTAGAGACTCCAGGTGAATGTAACTAATGATAATGAAATAACAATATGGCATCTATTTGCCTTCAGAGACAAACATTTCCAGGCCAATATATTCAAATTTCTACACATACATTGGAGCGATAGCACAGTGGGTAGGGCGTTTGCCTTGCACGTGACCAATCTGGGTTTGATTCCTCCATCCCTCTCGGAGAGCCTGGCAAGCTACCAAGAGTATCCCACCTGCACAACAGAGCCTGGCAAGCTACCCGTGGCATATCTGATATACCAAAAACAGTAACAAGTCTCACAATGGAGATGTCACTGATGCCCGCTCGAGCAAATTGATGAGCAATGAGAGGACAGTGCTACAGTGCTACACATAAATGAGAACTGGTATTTTTACTGATTCTTTAAATATTCACCGAGTTAGCCAAGGAGAATTTACTGCTCACCTGTTTCTACCAGATCTTGTATTGGCAGTCATAGAAAGATTTCTATTTTTTTTTATGCCACATCCGGCAGTGGTAGGGCTAACTCCTGTCTCTGCACTCAGAGATCACTCCTGGCTGACTTTTGGGACCATTTGAAGTCCTGGGGATGGAACCCTGGTTGGCCACAGGCAAGGCAAACTCCCTATTCACTGTACCATGTCTCCAGTCCCCAGACAGCTATTTATTGATGAATCTTTAACTAAGAGAACATAGAGAAAAAATGTACATTAATTTGATACACTTAAAAGAGTTATCATAGAAACTGATATGCGATTAAAGAGAAAAAGCATAACTAAAGAGATAGAGCAGATAGAGGAGACCAAGGCACCCTACGAGAGATGGAAACTTTTCCAGAAGAAGTAACATCAAGCTGGGAGGTGGGGGAAAGTATTTATTGGTGCATTGTGAAATTGCTATAATTTTGAAAAAGATTAGTAGGAAGTGATGGAGGAAGCAGCCTGGGTCCAACAAGGCGGATTTCAACTGCTTGGATGAAGCTTTCTAAACTCTGTCCTGTAAGCAAGGAAATCACATGACCAAGAGTGTATTTTGGTATAAGTTACTGATAAATAAAGAAAAAAATTTCTTTTTTATAGGGACAATGATTAATATTCAGAAGAAATTTAAGTAGGTGGCTAAAATGTTGTACATTCACTTACATAAAATCTGGTAGAGCTTGAACTAAGGCATTGGCTGTATGAACAGAGAACTGACACAAAACATTGCTGGAAGAGTGTGGAGAGACTATTTTATTTGAATGGACTGGTCAAATGTGACCAGTGTTTGTAAATAAAACCAAATGTATGTATGTCAATAAATGACAAGTTAATGAAAGTTTTTAAGCACATTCATGTTTCAGGCCACAAATGGAATGTTTTTCACTAAGTGTGTAAAGGAATTGGAAAGTGTTTTGTTGGGGTCTCAGTAGCCGGCCTGAGACTTTGACTAAACCCCCTGCCCCTGAAAGCAAGAGTTGGCCCTGTTTACAGGGGCCCAGGGGCTCTGCATTCCACACACTCCTGCACTCCACACACAGGCTCTCTGGTTGACAAGACAATGGGATGAGGGCTGTGACAGTTAACAGTTACCTGAGCTAGTTAACCCGGCCCTGAGATTGGGGAATACAAATCATTAACTGGCATCGGTACTGAGCTCCACGGGGTAAACGTGATACATGCGTGGAATGTCCCCCCACCCTATATTGTGTGTATAAAATCCCCTTGTAAGAATCAATAAACGGAGTCTGCTTGACCACCTGGTTCCCCGCTCTGCTTGGTGACCCTCTCGGTCGGCTTCTTTCTCCGCAGTAGGAATCCTGCAGCGAGCAGACGGCCAGGGCAGAGGCTTCTCCCCTTCCCACTCCCTCTCCTATAGGGAGTAAGTCCGGTGACTTCGGGGCTCATACTCCAGTGTGCCAGGGTCGACTGGCCAAGACCCCGACAGTGTTTGTAAACAGTTTCACCATTAGGAAATACCAGTGGAATTCCATTCAAGATTTACAAAGGGAAAATGGCAAAATATATGGTATTCAGGTGGGTGCACTAGTGAAGCCAGTGCCAGAGTTAATTTTCTTGGTAGTATAGATAGAGTTCAGTGGGTAAGATACGTGCCTTGCATGCTGTTAGCCTGGGTTTGATCCCTGACACTGCATAGATTTCCTGAACACAGATTCAGGAGTAGTCCCTGAACACAGCTAGGTGTGCTACAAAAACTAAAACCAAAACAAAACAAAACAAAACAAAAGTAGAGTAAATGTTCTAATCCCTAGTCCTAATGTATGTAATCCTTGAGGTGGTGAGAAGAGAATGATAAAAGCAAAGAGATAGAGACAAGGGACCTGCAGAATACCAGACATAAAAGAGGAATTCATTCATATATTTGTCAAGTTAATAACTTGATAAATTAATATATGCAAATAAATAGCAAGCAAGTAATTCAATTTGCAGAATCCAATATATATGTTAGGTCCTACTAGATGACATAATAACTGAAAGAAATGTTTCCACTTAGTTATAACCACAGCGGTTTGGTCATTTTTAGCTAAATCAATAGATCACTAACTAGTTATTGGTTACGACTTTGTTAAAGTATTATTATTTAATTTACATATTGATGTCATAAAAGCCTATTGTTTTAGGTCATGTACAATAGAGTCTGATTGGACTCTGCAACTCTAAAATTAGTAAACCTTCCTTAGTCATATTCTCCCCAGTTTTTGTCTTTTTAACTCAGTCTTCATTTTTGAACTAGTCATGTTTCAAGTTTAATGTTCATCTGGGAAGGTGCATGATGGACACAAGAAGCTTTCTAATTTGCCTTAAGTTCTTTACATCAGACATCGTTTCCTACTAATAAAAAGATCCAAATTTGCTTTAGCTATTTTATTCATCCCAAAAAATTCTATAGCACAGCGGTAGGGCGTTCACCTTTTATGCCATCGACCCGTGTTCAATTCCTCCGCCCCTCTCGGAAACCCCGGCAAGCTACTGAGAGTATCGCGCCCGCACGGCAGAGCCTGGCAAGCTACCCGTGGCATATTGGATGTGCCAAAAACAGTAACAAATAAGTCTCACAATGAGAGACTTTACTGGTGCCCGCTTGAACAAATCGATGAGCAACGGGATGACAGTGACAGTGATTTAAAATGGAGTTGCTGGGCGAGAGAGCTAGAGCAAAAAGGTGTCAATTAGGTCAAAGAAAGTTCCTCATATTCGTCCCCAGGTTCACACACGAAAGGGATCGCAATTGTTGCTTTGGGGCCAGAAATTGACTTGTATCTGGCAAATATGTCATAAAATATGATATGAGGGCTTGTTTTCTTTTACTGTTCATTAACATATTGAATAATTATTTAAAATATAGGAAACAAGGCAATGGGTATCCAAACCATAGGGAGAAGACTTAAATTTGACAGGATCTTAAATATTTGTATTTTATGATTTCACCGGTGTTTATGCTTTTAGTCAGTATGTCATAGAATAAAAGGAGTAAGTGCTGAGACTACTCATATGTTATCTTATATAAGTTACCATTTTTCATTTGTATTACATTTAAAGAAAACAATCTTTTGGTTATTTGACCTAAAATATGGGATCCTCAGACCTACTTTTATAATATGTCAGCTCATAGTGCTGATATTCTGGTTATTTCTTTTAAAACGAGAACATTTACATGAATCGAATGACTATTTCTGTAGAAAATAAAGTTAATATTTAATGAGAGAAAGTGTCTTAATGTTAGGCTTCTTAAATTTCGTTGGTATAGGATTGTGAAATATGAAAAAAAAAAAAAGAAAGAAAAAGAAAAATCAAAAAAACCTGCATGGCTTCCTTAGGAAAAAGTTACATTCTTTCTACATTCACTAAAAATTTTCCATTATTTGGAAGTTGGCAGTCAGTCTTCAAAAAGTTTTTAAATGAAAAAAAAAATATAGTGGAATAATGTATTGCATAATTATATCCTGTGTTTGCATTAATAAACTATCAGACTTGTAAGTTTTACAACCAGATGTAGCACTGTGGTTGTCATATATTACAGTACACACAATTTGATTGTTACAGAGTAGACATCTGCCAGAAACACTTCAGTTCAGCATGATGAATTTACCTTGCCCTGTCAAGAGTCACATTACAATGCCAAGTATTGCTTTGAATATATGTTGAAAAACAGAAATAAATTTGTTGAGGTAGGGTTTCAAATCCCCTCAGAATCGTGCCATTGTATTGTGGCGAGGCACACGTGAGCTCAAGTTGCTCCACAAGGGATTTGCCAAGAGCGAATGCCACTCATTTAATCAAGACAGCTAAAGGAAAGATATTGTTGACTGTAGGTGATAGAAGGAGTTTATCAGCATCACAGCAAGGATTCTAGCACACTCAATTTACATAAAAGTAGAACGATATTTAAAACATAATCCCTTTTTAAGCCATTTAAGCACACTCTACATGAGTTGTTTATCTGCAGTTCTAGTTTTTTGGTTAATAGTAAACTTTTTTGAAAGATTTAACTAAACCCTATCTAATAGAGGCCACATTTGCTTCAAAATACTTAGCTGCAGTCATTGTTTGTTCAGATAGTGGAATTTACACTTTCCTTGTGTGTGAAATACAAGATTACTATAAGGTGGAGAGCAGGAAATGCAAACAATTGGCAGATTGTCCCCAAACCACTCAAGAAGTGTTGATAAGTTCATATTTAGTGTCACTGGGAACTTGGGTAAACCAGGGTCACCTCTATTGTATGCTTCGGAAATGCCAGTTGATATTTTACTGTACTTTCTTGAAGCTCTGTGAATTTTATCAAGAATTTCCTCACACTTTGAAAAGATTTTACGGTGTAGACATGGCCACAAGATAGGGTTCTTATTCCATAGCAACTTTGAAAGTCTAAGATGCAGAATAAAGACTACTCTTTAATAACACTAAAGGGCTGCATCCACATAGGAAGATTGTGTGCAGAGTTCACAGTTAAACTACCATAAAATTTAGCTGCTGCTTTCATTTGAGAAATGTAGCAGATAAAAGCAGTTTCAATATTCCACCATTGCATTAATGTAGATGTAGCACTGATATATTAAATTTTTTCCTCTCAACACCATGCTCTAAAAGTAGTAAAAGTATTATGTTTGCATGATACTGATTTGACATGTACTCTGAGAAATATATGAAATGTATTTTTAAAGGACTTGGCTTATGAAAAGTCATATTGAGGGAGTGTGGAATCAATTCCTAGGGATAGTTTATGGTCTAGGAACTCTTGCTAGGTAATGGGAGAAACTGATATATATGTATATATGAAAAATATTAATACCCTATGTAGAAATTCATCAAGAGAGAATAATCAAAATCATATAGCCTCTGAGATTATGGTTGTGACATGTAGATAATATTCCCTTACTTTAAAAGCAAATTTCATATGGTTTTCAGGGTGCTTTTGCATCTTCTGGTTGGTTCCAAATCAGCTAGTATTTCAAAGTTATCATGTTCAGATAAACTGAATATAAAAAGGATTTCAGAAAATAACTTTGTGGTAAAAAATTTTATCTATATGTTATATGTATAGCAAATATACATTATGTATGTTTATGTAGGACATATACATATATACATACATTATATAATATAAATTATATGTGTATCTATGCATAGACATAAGAATACAGACACACACATATATACATATATATATTCTTGATCTAGGTAACCATATAAATACCTAAAACCTGAAAAAATGCTGAGTAACTCACTTCAGCAAAATTTGACCATGATATAGTTCTGAGAATGCTATTGCCTCCTGCTCAAAGGAGAAACCTATGGAAAAATAGCTCAGGTAAACAAAGAGAATTTATTCAAAGAAAGGTTTATGCATTGCCTCCAATTTAATGGAGAGAAATGAGAACACACGCACAGGTAGAACACATGAACAAATAGAAAACATGCAGAGCCAAAATGTATACACTGTAGCACAGCAGACAATCTCCATCATCACTGCAGCAGAAGAAAAACACTATACTGAGGGGCTGGAGCGATAGCACAGCGGGTAGGGCGTTTGCCTTGCACGCGGCCGACCCGGGTTCGAATCTCAGCATCCCATATGGTCCCCTGAGCACCGCCAGGGGTAATTCCTGAATGAAGAGCCAGGAGTAACCCCTGTGCATCGCCAGGTGTGACCCAAAAACCAAAAAAAAAAAAAAAAAAGAAAAACACTATACTGAAATCAAGCTCTCACTGTACGCAGATGATATGATACTAAGAGAACTCTAAAACCTTTACCAAGAAACTCCTAAAAGCAATAGACTTATATAGTAAAGTTGCAGGCTATAAAATCAATACCCAAAAGTCCATGGCTTTCCTATCCGCAAATAATGAGAGAGAAGAAACTGACATGAAAAAAGCAATCATCTTTATTGCAAACCACAACACCTAATCAGAGAGAGAGAACAAAAGGGAATTCCCTGCCATAGTGGCAGGGTGGGGTGGGGGGAGATGGGACTGGGGAGGGGGGGAGGGATGTTGGGTTTACGGGTGGTGGAGAATGGGCACTGGTGAAGGGATGGGTTATCGAACTTTGTATGGGGGAAGCATGAGCACAAAGATGTATGGATCTGTAACTGTACCCTCACGATGACTCTCTAATTAAAAATAAACTAATAAAAAAAAGGAAAGAAAAAAGCAATCATGCCTCAGATAATTAAGTACCTCGGAATCAGCTTAACTAAGGAGATAAAGGACTTGTACAAAGAAAACACAAAATGCTACTTCAAGAAATAAAAGAGGACATGAGGAAATGGAAACATATCCCCTGCTCATGGATTGGGAGAATTAACATTGTCAAAATGGCAATACTCCCCAAAGCATTGTACAAATTCAATGCAATCCCTATAAGGATACCCATGACATTCTTCAAAGTAATAGAGCAAACACTCCTGAAATTCATATGGGACAATAAGGCCCCAAGAATAGCTAAAGCAATTCTAAAGAAAAAGAAGATGGGAGGAAACAACCTCCCCAACCTCAATCTCTACTACAAAGTGATAATAACTAAAACAGCATGGTGCTGGAACAAAGGCAGAACTGCAGACCAATGGAGCAAGGTTGAATATCCTGACACACACCCTCAAATATATGATCACCTAATCTTTAATAAGGGAGCAAGAAATGTGAAGTGGAGCAAGGAAAACCTCTTCAACAAATGATGCTGGCAAAACAGCATAGCTACATGCAAAAAAAATAGGCTCAGATCTCTACCTAACACCATGTACAAAAGTCAGGTCAAAGTGGATTAAAGACCTCAACATCAGACCAGAATCCATAAGGTACATGGAAGACAAAGTTAGCAGAACCCTACACGACATTGAAGCTAAAGGTATATTCACAGTTGACACACCACTGGCCAAGCAAGTGAAAATAGAGACAAACAAATGGGACTATCTTAAACTAAAAAACTTCTGCAACTCAAAAGAAACAGTGACCAAAATATAAAGTATACAGAATGATAAAGAATATTCACCCAATACCCATTCGATAAGGGGTTAATATAAAGGATTTACAAGGCACTGGTTCAATTCTCCAAGAAGGAAACATCCAACCCATAAGAAAATGAGGGGAGGAAATGAACAGAAACTTTCTCAAAGAAGAAATCTGAATGGCTAAAAGGCACATGAGAAAATGCTCCTCATCACTAATCATCAGGGAGGTGCAGATCAAAACAACAATGAGATTTCATCTCACACAACAGAGACTGGCCCACATCCAAAAGAACAAAAGCAACATATGTTGGAGCAGATGTGGGGAGAAAGGGACTCTCCTTCACTGCTAGTGGGAATGCCAACTGGTTTAGCCCTTTTGGAAAACAACATGGATGATTCTCAAAAAATTAGAAATTGAGCTCTCATTTGACCCAGCAATACCACTCCAGGGAATAAATCCCGGAGAGGCAAAAAGGTATCATAGAAATGACATCTGCATTTGTATGTTCATTGTAGCACTGTTTACAATAGCCAAAATCTGGAAAAAAACTGGAGTGCCCCCAAACAGATGACTGATTAAAGATACTTTGGTACATCTACACAATAGAATACATGCAGCTGTTAGAAAAGATGTAGTCATGAAATTTGCATATAAGTGCATCATCATGGGAAGTATCATGTTAAGTGAAATGAGTCACAAAGAGAAAGACAGACAGAAAGATTGCACTCATCTGTGGAATATAAAGTAACAGAATGGGAGACTAACACCCAAGAGTAGAAGAGATAAGGACCAGGAGGTCTGATCCATGGCTTGGAAACCGGTCTCACATCTTGAGGGAAAAGGCAGCTCAGATAGAGAGGGGAACACCAAGTAGAGGATGTTGGGAGGACCCATTCGGGTTGAAAGATATGTGCTGAAAGTAGACTATAGACTAAAGACGGTGGCCACTCAATACTTCTATTGCAAACTACAACACCCAAAAGGAGAAAGAACAAATAGAAATGCCCTGCCTCAGAAGAAGATGGGGTGGTGGGGGTATGAATGGTGAAAGGAATAATGGGAACATTGGTGGAGAATGGGCACTGGTGGAGGGATGGGTAAATGATTGTATGACTGAAATGCAAACACGAAATTTCATAAGTTTGTAACTGTACCTCATGGTGATTCACTAATAACAATTTAAAAAAAAAAGAAAAACTCTATACTGGTGGGGGAGGGGAGGCATTTTCAATAGAACTTCGGGAACTTTTTTCATGTAAACTCTGAAAGCTTAGACATTGTAACAACCTTGGTAGCTCTCCAATATGTCTTTTATATTAAAATCAGAAAAGGTTTAAAATCTGTAAAGTTTGTTCTACTTACCTATGATACTCTAGCAAGGGAAATTAAGAGTATAAATCACATTATTTTTTTCTGAAGTTACTTGTATGATGAAATAGATTAAATGTGTTTGTAAAAGTTTCAGAGAATTTTTGGCAGACTGATACCATTGTTCATGGGAGTCCATCTCTGGATTTTAAATCAAGTAAACTATGAGATATTCAGAAACGGATGCTCAATATCCTTCCTGGATCACTGAGATTTTAAAAAAGAAATTCTAGTTTATAAGACCTTTTCAAAATAGAGTATATTATATATGTGTACATGGTGCTTTCACGGGTTCAACATATATGTGTGTGTATATATGTACATATATATGTGTATTATATATACACATATATACACATATATGTGTGTATGTGTGTGTGCGTGTGCATTCAGCAATGCTCAGGTCCTACTCCTGGTTCTGTGCTCAGCAACTGCTCCCAGAGGCTTGAGAAACCAAATAGAATGTCAGGAATTGAACCTAAGCCTATCGTATGAAAAACAAAATCCCCTACCTGCTCTACTACCCAAAAGGGCACAACAATTTTTTAATAAAAATCTGGAATATTTAATACCAAAGATATACTTGCTTGTACATATACCAGAAGTACAAAGAAAATTTAAAATGAATAATCTGTAGTATAGCAGCATAATTTTTTTTAAATAAGCAACATCATTGAACCTAATGTCTTTCTGTCTATAGGATGTATAGCTTGCTTCTATTTGTGTCCAATCTACTGACATTTTCTTCCAATAAGTTTGTCTTTTCTCTTATATTTCAGCTTTCTTTTCTTTTTGTTTGCGAGGAGGGGCCTCCTAAGTTGTGCTCAGGGAGTCTGGGTCACTAGCAATGATAGTCTCTTAACCAGGCTAGAAGCTTAGAGCAATGCTTTGTGGATTGCTTTTACTTAGGTCCTGCAGTACTGGGGACCGCCAAGGTCACCCACGGAGTGTGTGGGGCCTCATGGGCCATATTAAGCATTTTTTGACTGTGGAACTTCACCAGTGGCACTCAGTAGATTATGTGATGCTGGGGATGGAACCTATATTAGGTATATGCGTTGCTTGTAATCTAGTCCCTATATTATCTGCCTGGTCCCTATGTAAGTTCTGTTTCAGTCATCTCTTATCGTCTCCCATATTTCCTCTGTTTAAATATTCCTTTCTAAGCTCTCATTCTCTTTCCCTGTTCTTTACTCCACATCTGATTTTCTAGACATTCTGAATAATATTAAGTTATACACTTATTTTATTTTATTTTATTTTATTTTATTTTTACAGACTTACAGGTTTTCATGCTTACATTTCAGTCATACAATGATCGACTTCCCATCCCTCCACCAGTGCCCATTTTCCACCACCAATGGTCCCAGCATCCCTCCCACACCCCCACCCTGTCCCCTTAACTCCCCTCCCCCCACCTCTGTGGCAGGGCATTCCCATTTGCTCTCTCTCAATTTTTGGGTGTTGTGGTTTGCTACAGAGGTATTAAGTAGGCATCATGTTCAGTCTATAGTCTATTTTCAGCCTGTATCTCCCATCCCTAGTGGGCCCGCCTAGCACCCTTTGCTTGGTGATCCCTTCTCTATCAGAGCTGCTTCTTCACCTAGCATGTGAGGTCAGCTTCCAAGCTGTGGATTAATCTCTTGGTACTTTTCTCTACTATTCTTGGGTGTTAGTCTCCCATTCTGTTACTTTATATTCCACAAATGAGTGCAACATTTTATGTCTGTCCCTCTCTTTCTGACTCATTTCACTTAACATGATACTTTCCATGTCGATCCACCTATATGCAAATTTCATGACTTCATCTTTTCTAACAGCTCATAGGATTCCATTGTGTAGATGTATCAAAATTTCTTTAGTCAGTCATCTGTTCTCGAGCACTCGGGGTTTTTTTCCAGATTCTGGCTATTGTGAACAGTGCTGTAATGAACATATAGGTGCAGATGTCACTTTTACTATACTTTTTTGCATCCCCAGGATATGTTCCCAAAAGTGGTATTGCTAGGTCAAATGGGAGCTCAATTTCTAATTTTTTGTGGAAGCAAAGAAGTAAAAAATAATTTCAAGATTATAAACTTTGGCTAACTTTTCTTTTAAAGCAGTGGTGGGTAATTCCAATTTTACTTTATGAGTAATAAATCAGAATAGGAAAACACAGCTCTGTGTTAAGAAATGTTATTTAGACAAAAGAGTGGAAGATATTGGAAATGAGGGATAGAATGCAGAGAAATTCAAGCTATATGTGAAGCTATTCTTATGGAGATGTCAACCATCTATTATTACCAAAGATTATCAAAGCTTTGGCCAGAGGGTAAGGATAGACACTGAGAAGAGAGATAAGATTAAACGGGAAGGACACAGTAGCAGAACGTGAGAATAGGAAAGAGGAGCATGAAGGATGATTTCAAAGTTTTTTATACTGAAGAGCTGCCTGATGATAATGTCCCTAAGATAAAGAACAATTTCCCAACAGAATGTTCGATGAATGAGGACTCTGTATACTTGCACTTGAACATGTGGGGTAAGAATTCAAGGGAGAGGTTAAGATCAGAGAAGTACATTTGAAAGTTGATGTAGTTTAGATAGAGTTGTGCCCAACATGAAAAATCTGAAAATAAAACATGATTTTTGGGAGGTGATGCGGCTGAGCAGAATTGAGTGATCAGGAACAGAGAGACATGGTAATAGAGAAGTCAATTTAAAGGTCTTTGTGAGGCTGCCACTTTGGACCATGGGACTCTTCAACCAATACAGTCAAGGAGTGCTCAGAAGACTTCCTAGAGTGTGCACCTGAAAGAGAAGAGACACAGGCATTAATCTCTAAACTCTAACTCCATTGGATGACATTGCCCCCAAGGGTGATAACAGCCTATACTTCAAAACTGTACTTGCTCAGCCAACCTTGCTCCCACAGGGTCTAAGTTACTTTTAAAAAGAAAAAGAAAAACCAACAACCCTAGTGTACAAAGCTAGGAAGAAATTACTTGATGCCAGATTTGTTCAGCATGACATAGGCAGAAGCCTACATGGAGCTATCCACTTTTTTTTTTTTTTTCACAGTTGAGAACAGAGCATTAGTACACCAGATGTGTTTGCTATAAAAGGTAATCACACATAAATATTGGATGAAGCTGGCAGATTTAGAAACATGTAGAATCCTATAGGTTCTGATAGATTCTCTAGATTCTGGAAGTATAAAGCATGATTTGCGTTTATTTTCTGTATACTCTTCTCTGAGAAGTATGACCAAAACTTTTATCAAATTCTCAAAGTGATTCTTGACTCAGAAAAATTTAAGAAACACCAATCTGGAGCAAGAATAGAAGTATAAGGAAACAAATTTTAGAAAAACATTAAGATTTCAGAGAGAAGATGAGAAAAATGTTAGGCTCAGGATTTATCATCATAAAAGTCTTGAGTTTGAGCTAGCTTCTATTTTAATTTAAAGATAGCATTCTATTATTTGATCCTCAGACTGACCCTCTACAAATAATATAGAAATAACTAGCAGCTTAATTTCAGGAGTGTGATGAGTATTAAGAAATATATGAAGAGGGGACTGGAGCAATAGCACAGCAGGTAGGGAATTTGCCTTGCATGCGACCGACCCAGGTTCAATCCCTGCCATCCCATATTGTCCCCCAGCACCGCCAGGAGTAATTCCTGAGTGCAGAGCCAGGAGTAACTCCTGAGCATCGTTGGCTGTGACCCCAAAAGAAAAAAAGATAAGAAATATTTGAAAAGTATTAAGAATAAAGTGGATGCTTATTTAATACATTATCAGAAAAGTAAGAAAATGCCAGGAAAAAGGTGTGTAACTGGGATCCCTGCCAAACAATTACAAATAGGAGTAAATGACAGCTTCCATTAGGCATATATCATGATCACGAAATCCCGTTAATCATCGATTTCTCGAGCGGGCTCAGTAACCTCTCCATTCGTCCTTTCCCTGAGATCTTAGAAGTCTCTCTCGACTCAGCCCTCCCAGTGATGTTGCACTGGAGGCTCTTTCAGGGTCAGGGGAATGGGATCCAGCTTGTTACTGGCTTTGGCATATGAACACACAATGGGAAGCTTGTGAGTCTTTCCCAGGTGGGCAGGAAACTCTCAGTAGCTTGCCAGTTTCTCCCAGGGGGAGCAGTAGGTTATAAGATATCACATGGCAAAGAAGTGGCCTCGCGCTTCTGGGAGCTTGCTTTTAAGTCTCTGGATGCTGGCCATTGATGGGATTACACACACCTGGTTTCCTCTGTTGGTATGTTCATGCGTGAGGCTTGTCTGAACATGTGGAGAGGGGCCTCGAGCATGGCTGTAGCTAGGTTCTGGTGGTCTTCGGCCGCCGGGAGCTCTTCTCGGGGTGGGGAGGGAAGGCATATATATGAGGCATATATATGAAAAGAATTTATTGGAATTTTTTTCTGATATTTGTCTAAAACAATTGTCAAAGCACATTCACATAAATTGATACCTCACCCAGTATCGAGCCTTACAAATAATTTAGGGATATTCTCAGTCAAGGAACAGAGATGAAACAGATGGCTGTGATACAACTCTCCAGATCCTTTCCCTTGCTTGCCCATTATTTATCTACTATATATGGCCCCGAATTATATGTGAAGACTACAAGTAAGGATTCCAGAGCACTTTTAAGAGCACTAATGTTATGACACATTTCAATTTTGTAGCCAAGAGAACTCTTTCATTTATGGGACATTCTCCAAAGAATCATGACCTACAAATGCATAGATACTGCTTTTCCTTTATCAGAAACATTTTCTTAATGGTCTCTGTAGTAAAGTCTGTTTATCTTTGTAAATATTACTATTCCATCCATAGTTTCTCCCTACTCACAAGGAGATTGAAAATTTTATAAATCAACTGCATGAATCTCTCACTATCTTACTCGTTGCTCCATCCACATTTCTCTTCCAACGGATAATTTATATAATTGATATATACACTTCCAGAACTTTCCTTAAATACTTGCATACCTATTTGTGTATGTTATTTTAAAATTGTGTTTACAGTGTGTGTTGTATGCACATATAGTTACATATATAACTGTATGTATTCATAGTTTATTTTGAGGATTATTTTTTCACTTTTTGATGACTTGTCTTAGAGAGATTTCCACACTATTTCATAGAGAATATTTTCAACTTTTTAACAATGTGAGCAATTGTGAAGGGTCTGAGATTTTACTAATTTAAAGTTAATAGCTAGTGTGACACAAATTTTCTAGCAGAAAATACTGGACTTCTGGGTAAGAGACAAGGGACTTTATTACTGATAGCAAGAACAATATTCATAGTACCAGTATTTGAACCAATTTTTGGGCTTTAATTATTACTGACTAACACATTGAAAGACATACAACATATGAGTTAGTAGAAAATTGGGTGACCCAACTTTAGAGATACTAGATATTTTCTGTTTGACAGTATACCAACTTTACTTTTACTCTTGAGAAAGATACTACATTTATTATTCTGGAAATTGAATAAATGCAAATTGTGCTCCAAAGGAAGATACTATCTTTTTTTCTAAGGCATTTCATCACAGTAATAAACAATTGGTACAAGTAGCACTGTAGCACTGTTGTCCCGTTGTTCATCAATTTTGCTCAAGCAGGCACCAGTAACGTCTCCCTTGTGAGACTTGTTACTACTTTTGGCATATTGAATACGACACAGGTAGCTTGCCAGGCTCTGTCTTGCATAATCACTAACCCAGTGATTATTTTGACACTCTTTTAAATTGGAAATGTAAGTAGACAATGTCAATATTGATGAACTGATATCTGAATGGTACAGTTTACACTTATACACATCCAGGTACATATAGGCAGATGCAAGCACACACAGTAGAATATTATTCAACCAGAAAGAGAATGAAATCCTGCCCTCTGTGACAGATTGAAAGAACATTATGAGGGCATTTTGCTAAAAGAAATAAGTGAGGCATAGAAAGATTGTAATTTTATATAAAATATCTAATAAACAAAACAAAGCCCCAAACTGAAGGATATACCAAAACTCATACAGAGAGAGACATTATATAATTGTTTGGAGCCAGGGTATAGTGCCGAATGATAAAAGTGGTCAAATGCACAACTTCCAATTAAAAAAAAAAACAGCTTATTATACAGAAGAGTAGCAATGCATATAATTAAATCTTTCACAAGTTTTATAAGTTTAAAAGGAATTTAGATTCCTTTTAAAAATTTAGATTCCTTTTTAAACCGGCTTGATATAATAACAGAATTCTCTATTAGAAAGCAACAGATTGTATTCCCAGTGCTAAAATTTCTTAAGTGACCTAATAATTTGATGACGTTAAGTTGTGTATATGCTTGCTATGTATATTATATTACTTTCAGGTCTACCAACTAGAATTACACAGAATCTAAACTTTACTTTTAAGGAAGTACACACAGTGAAACAAGGGTGATCAGGAATCACTAGCTACATTTTATTTTTTATAAATTTATTTATTGAATCACCCTCAGAGCAGTTACAAAGCTTTTGGATTTAAGTCTCAGTCATACAATGACGAAACACCCTTCCCTTCACCAGTGCACATTTTCCACCATCAAAAACCCCATTATACCCCCCATCTTACAGCCTCCCCCTACTTGTGTGGCAGATGATTTCCACATTACTCTCTCTCTACTTTAAGTGCATTCAATATTTCGACACAAGATCCACCATTATTATTTGGGATTTTTGCCCCAACACTGAGATCTACCGAAAAGACAACATTAGATAATTTGTTTTTTATTGCTTATTGTGAATAGCATATGTTGTCGCTTAATAATTAAATTTGGAGGGATTTCTACTAAATGCCGCTGGGTTCCGAGGTTTGTTTCTGAATCTCTGGGATCATGGCCGTTAAGCAGCTTGATCAGCAGGCAGAGGGGCCATCCGTTGGCGGCTACTTGGGATCTCGTTGGGGTGGGGGAGGAAAGGGCTGGCTCCATCCCCATCCCGTGAGGTCCCATGTGTGTCATAACCTCTGTCCTATACCTGACTGTCCATTGGCCTCTGGAGGGTGGCTGCTACTTCCACCATATGGGCAGAGGGATGATACCTTTGTCCACCTCGGGTGGCTTGATGCCTGTAACCTAATGCGAAGTCCAGACACATTTCTGCCCAAACCCGCTGGGTTCTGAGATTTGTTTCTGAGTCTCTGGGGGTCATGACTATTAAGCAGCTTGATCAGTAGCCAGAGGGGCCGTTTGTGGGCAGTGACCACTACCTACATTTTTAAAAGTGTATCAGTTCTATCAGTATTGAAAACTGAGCTTTTTGTTGTTCAGTCATAAACATCCATGGATGAAAAATAAAAAATAAATAGCTTTAAAATAAAGCTTAGAATCCATGGAAAGCCTTTTGTCATTTACAGTATTTTAAAATGTATAAAAAGTACTCTGTTCTAAGAAATATGGTAACTCAAAATACAATAGCATAGCCCTTAATTTTCTATTGTTATTTATAAATGGTGTAAAGCATTTTTTTTAAAAAAGACTTCAAAGTTTGAATAAATTGTTAGGCACAATTAGTGAAGGACAATGCAATCAGACCTTGAAGGACTTTTTTCTAATATTGTATACTTCTTACATAGACTGTCACTTATCTAGTGACAATAAGAATTAAAATAAGGAATATATATTTAAAAACAGCAAACTTACATATTAATATGGAAAGAGATTACATAAATCAAAAAATACATCCTTCCACTAAATCTTTATCTCAGAAAAATACCCAGAATCTATTCCCAGGTTGTTTTTATGTCTTACAGATAAAGATGACCTTGAGCACATACAATTTTTTGAGTTTTTACAAATCTGATTCTTGAGAAAAAGTACTAGAATTCTGTTATGAATGTGCATTATTATTTCATACTAGAATATTTAAATTAATTATGGTGTCTATTTTGAAATGTATTTGCACACTGATACTATATTTTTTCCCTACATTTCTTTAGAACCTTACAGTAGATAAAATTTTAAAGAAGAAATTTTGAACATCTTAAACTGATATAATTTTCAGAAACAGTTTTTGGAACAAACATTAAGATTTCTACTATTATATTTTGCTGAGAAAAGACACTTTACAAAATGCTCTACTTAATATCATCAAAAGATTTTAAATGGGAAATTAATCAAAGACTTAATGTCACAATAAATTACAGGTTTTTCCAAGAGATGTCTGGCTGTTTTATGACAAAACATAAATATATATTAGCTATATTTCTTGTTTCAGAGTGAATCCATGAACACTTTGCTGTCAAATCATTTAAAATATATTTGAAAGCTAACTGTATACCAGGTTCTATTTTCAATGCAAAGTATTTGCAGCTTTGTGATAGAGTACTTGCATGTACTTGCATGATCCTGGGTCCAATACCAGAAACACAAAATATCCTATTTATATGCTAAAGAATACCAGTGAACTAAACTACCTTCCTACTTTCAAGAAAATTATATTCCAGTAGGAAGAGCTATAAATTGGGAAGTAAATATATGTCAACAGGCAATGTTTTATCAGATTAATACATATATGTGTATAATATATATATATATATCAGAATAAAAAGAACGTGAAATGTCAGCAGGACAGTGGTCATTAGTTTGTATAGAATAGCCAAAGATTTCCTTAATAAGTTGAAAGTTTTAAAGATTCCTTTAGTGTGGAAATCAGGGAACAATTCAGGCAGTTGCATAGGAGACCATATTCTAGACAGAGAGAACAGCAGGTGCAAAGGTCCTAAATCAAATACAAGCTTATATATTAGAAAAATAGCAGAGTCTTATGTGGGTAGTTCTAAGTAAGTCTGGGAAAGATTATTTGGTAAAAGATATAAGAAAGTTCATAGATGCACAGATTATAAGGGGACAGTTAAGCACCTTGGCTTGTAGTTTGAATGAGACGAGTAACATGGAAAATGTTGAACAGAAGAGTAAAATGACCTGTCTGAAGTTCTCTCTACACTATTTCTCCACTGTGCCAATAACCTCTTGATTTTGGAAAAAATTTAGATTTGCAAAAAAAATTCAGAGTTGGCACTGAGTTTCTATACTTGAGTCATTTTCCCCCTTTATTAATTTTCCCACACAATATTTTTGTTAAAAGTAAAACAAAACAAAACAAACAAAAAACCAAGACAGGTACTTTTACTATTGACTGTATTTCAGCTTTACTTTATTTCACCAGTTTCACTCTGAACATTCTCGAGTCTGCTTTGGGTGGCTGTGAGCTGACATGACTCAATCTCTTCTTTCATACCATTTCTGTCTGAAAGTTCCTGATTTCTCATGATTTTGACAGCCTTGGAGTAGTGGTGACCAAGTTATCCTATAGAATGTATCTCATTTTGGGTTTATCTGAGGATTATCTCACGATAAGTTTAAAATTATGAGTTTTGGGAAGGAATATAACAGAGGTGAATTGTCTATCTTGTCCTCCTATAACAAATGTAATTTCCAAAAGGCCTCACTGACCATATTAACCTTGACCAATGCTTCTGGAATTTGCCATATGTCCCCCACTCAAAATAGCTATGTTTCCTTTAAAACCTTGTGCTTTGATGCGAGTCCCATTTTATTTTATTTTTTTAACACTTACAAACCAAGATTATTTTATTAGCATTATTCTGATGATACTTGTCTGACTTAATCTCTTCAATATCTTATACTATAATTACTATTTTTTTAATTTTTTAATTTTAATGAATCATCATGAGAAACAATTGCAGACTTATAGGTTTTTGTGATTACATTTTAATCAAACAATGTTCAAGTACCCATCCCTTCACTGGTGCCCATTCTTCACCACCAATGTTCCCAGTGTCCCTCCCACCACTACCACCCTTTCCCACCCCCTGCCTCTGTGACAGACACATTCCCTCTTTCTCTCTCCTCTTGGGTGTTATGGTTTGCAACCTAGGCACTAAGCAGTCGTTTTGTTTGGTCTATATATAGACTACTTTCAGCACACATCTACCGTCCTGAGTGATCCCTCCAATCATCATTTGCTCTCCATTCCACCTACCTTTACCCTCAGCACATGAGATCGGCTTCCAAGCCATGGGGCCACCCTCCTGGCCTTTATATCTACTATCCTTAGGTGTTATTCTCCTACTATGTTATTTTATATTCCACAAATGAGTGCAGTCATTCTGTGTCTGTCCCGCTCTTTCTGACTCACTTCACTTAGCATGATACTCTCCACTTATATGCAAATGTCATGGTTTCATCTTTTCTAACAGCTGAATAGTATTCCATTGTGTAGATATACCAAAGTTTCTTTAGCCAGTCATCTGTTCTTGGGCACTCAGGTTTTTTCCAGATTCTGGTATCGTAAATAATGCTGCAATAAACATACAAGTGCAGATGTCATTTCTACTGTGCTTCTTTGCATCTCTGGGATATATTCCCAGAAGTGGTATTGCTGGGTCGAATGGGAGCTCACTTTCTAGTTTTCTGAGAAAAGTCCATATATTCCAAAAATGTTGGACCAGGTGGCATTCCCACCAGCAGTGAAGGAGAGTCCCCTTCTCCCCACATCCATGCCAATATTGGTTGATTTTGTTCTTTTGGAGATTCACAGTTTAAAAGGGTTATTTTGAGAGTAGAGGCAAGAAGACAACTGAGTGGTTAATACTATATACTAGGAGAGATGGCAGTGCAGTGCACTCATCTGTGATGAACTCCCACATATGTGAGAAGAAAGTACCATTTTCACATGAGACTATCTTTATATTAGAAGAGGTTATAATTATATATAATATTAAATATTAATTTTCAGACACAAATGTATTATAAAATGCTATTTAATATTGTAAGATTATTTTTGCTGCTGCAACAAAATGGCTGGAGGAAAAGCATTTATATTATATTATATCATTAAGTGATATATCATTAAGTGATCATGAGCTGATCAAGCCATTTGTTTCTCAGTGCACTATATTTTACATAAAGAATTTATTGATAGACAAATTGATTAGTTATACTTGGGCATTTGGCAGACATTATCTTGAAAATTGATGATAGAAGTCTGTTCCCTTAAGGTGCCCTCATTGACTACTGGTGGGATTAAAAATTGCTTCAGTCTCTATGGAAAATAATATGGAGTCAACTCAAAACATCAAAAATTTGAAACTGCCAGATGATTGAGCAATTCCACTCTTAGTTATCTATCCAAGAACAAAACCCCCACTAATTTGAGAATATGTATGCAGTCATTGCAGCTCTATTTACAATAGCCAAGAACTGAAAACCCAACTGCCCTAACAGCAGATGATTCATAAAGCAATTGTGGTATACACTTATATATACAGTAGAATGCAAGAGTTATACAAGATGTATACTTATATATGTACATATATAAAAGAGTTCATCTTTTATTACAGATGAACTAAAGAGTTCATATGAATTCTTTCAAATTCATAAAAGATAAACTATTGCCTTTTGCTGCAACATGGATGTAAGTATGCATGTTAAGCAAAATAAGTCTGGAGAAAGACAGTTAAAGACTAATCTCACTTCCCTGCCATATATATAGAAACAAAACAAGAAAATATGGATGATTTATTTCTGATATTACAATCAAAAATCAAATTTACATTGCAGAAGATTAAGTACAAAAACACACATTACATTCTAGCTCACTTTGATTAAGCCAATATGGTGATTTGCTTAAAAAGTAAAACAATGAAACATTTTTCCTCTGAATATTTTTGGAGGGTTTTTGGATTATACCCTGTGGTGCTGGAGGTTCTCAGGAACAACATGGGATACAAGGGATTGAACCTAGATCAACTTCATGTACATTGTGCTGGTGATCAAACCCAGGGCAGCTGCATACAGTGAAAGCAGCCTCATCTCCTATACTATCTCTCCAACCCCATTCTTAATAATTTTTAAGAGATGAGATGATCTGAAAAGTTTGATAGTAGATTTATAATATGTTTGATAATAGTTGCTCCCCAAACCAGCTCTTTGCAAATCATACCACTGATATAAATCATCAAGGACATTAGTATAAGAATCGTGAGAGAAATATTTTAAGTACGTAATGATATTAACAAATATATTAAATGACTATGAAAGTCATAAGTATTGGGCACGAGAAAGAGCACAGAGTTATGCATTTTAATTGCATGTGGCCAATGTGAGCTCAGTCCCTGTATCCCTGGGAGCCAGAGTCATGCGTTGAAACCCTGAGTTGAATCCCTGGCACTGCAAATGATTCCTTGAACACTGCCAAGATTTACCTGAGCGTAGAGCCCTGAGCATCAAGTGTGGCACAAACCTCAAGAAAGTCAAACACACTAAGAAAAATAGAGTACATGGAAAACTGCCACAATAATAATAGGTAAAGTATAAATAAATTTTATTTGAAAATACATTGATTTGGCAAGCAACAAATAATTGCCTTCCATGTCTGAGACCTTGGGATCAATTCATTGCACCACAAAAAAATTTGTTTCAGTCACTTTTGATCTTTTTAAAATATTCTTCATCTCAACAAATAAAATAACTAGTGGTTATCTCTGATGAAATGAGAAAACTTTTAAAGATTTTATCCTTTTAATTTTGAAATCTGTATTTCCAAATCCTATAGTTCAAATGATAACAATATTTAAAGACCAGATAATTTGAAATTATTTTTAAACTGACAACTCATTTTAGTTGATATTCTTAACTATGCAAAATAATTTATGTAAAAATCATCCATTTGTATCTTTAAAATTATTGAATTCAACACTTTAGGTTAATTAAATGCATTAGTACATCAGATCCCTATGGACATAAATAATTATAGCTGTTTTTGATGTTTCCTTCAAGCACTTAGTACTTTTTCAAAAATAAAATACCTTTTAAAAAGAGTCCCAGTTTTTAATGTATAAATACTTTTGATTATTAGCAATTTTGATTTTCAAAAAAGTATAATTGATAAAAGAGGAAAGAAATCAATGTAACTGTTTGGGTGATTAATATTGATTTAAGTTCTTGACTTATCAGTTCTCAATAAAGACAAGTCAAGAATTTGTACTATCTGATTCCACTGGTTTTGAAGGCTTGGTCAAATTATTTGAATTGTATGAGAATTTTATTTTAATTCTGTTTTCATTGTATTCTATTTTATACGTGGATAAGATACTAAACACATTTTTAATTTTTAAAATTAAATTTTGTTTCATTCTAGGTAACAGGGATAAACTTTTTACATGGATACTATGTATAAACCTTACAATTATGTTAAAGTTGGTGATATTGATGTATATAGCTAACGCACCCCCTTTTTAAAAATTAAATGAGATAGTACAGTAGGTCGGATGTTTGGCTGGCATGCATCCAAGCCAGTCTTAGATTCCTAGCACCAACTATAGTTCCCTGTGCACTGTCACGTGTGCCCACCCACTGCCAAATATACATGTCATTTGTTTTGAATCTGTGAAATAACTTATTTCGGGGTTAATGGATCATCATCATCATCTCGTTGATCATAGAATTTCTCAAGCGGTCTCAGTAATGCCTCCATTCATTCTAGCCCTGAGATTTTAGAAGCCTCTTTTTACTCATCCTTCCCAATGATGCTGCATTGAAGGCTCTTTCAGGGTCAGGGGAATGAGACCCAGCTTGTTACTGGTATTGGCATATTAATACATCATGGGGACCTTTCTAGGCTCTCCCCAATGTGGGCAGGAAACTCCCGGTAGTTTGCCAGGTTCTCCCAGAGGAGAAGTAGGCTATAAGATATCGCTCGATCCGGGAGCTTGCTTTTTAAGTCTGGATGCTGGCCGTGGATGGGATTACACGGCGCTGGGGTCAGCCCCTGGGTTAATGGATAGAGTAGACATTCCCACATCTAAAGAATCTTGTAAATTATGTAAGGTTTCAATTTTTTTAGTTACATGCCAATATTCCATTGAACAACTGAAATTTTAGGGCTTAAAGGGGTAAACTATATGTTTTTACGTGCAGATCTAGAATCTACTCCAGGCCCATGCAAACTCCCAAGCCTACCCATAAGCAGATCACTGTTCTGGTAGTAGCCTTTTGAGCACTTCTGGATGTAGACACAAAATAAAACTAAAAAAAAGTTAAGATGCAAGTTAAACGCAATAACAAAGCATCTTATGTCTTTTCTAATAAACACACTCTTTACAAATCAACAGATCTTTCAGGAGCAATGCTGTGTCGCAGTTTAAAAAGTATTAGTTAATGTGGTTTTCTTTTATTTCTGATAGAAAAAGCATAACTAGTCAAATTCAAACATCTCTGTTCCCTGAACAGTTTGTGAATGTAAAAAACAAAACAAAACAAAACAGAACAATAACAAGTTTCCGAGAACTTGACGCAAATGACTTGGCACAAATCCTCTGATATCTTTATGTGCTCTTGTAGTCTTAGAACTTAAAGTGAATTTATTAACAGTACCATTTATTCTGGAGTTTTCTTATATTTTTCACAGTCTGAAAAATAGCTGTGCTTCTTTCTGGTGATTGTATCTATGAACTCCTTGTAAGAATTATCTTTTGTTTCCTATTAATCCATTTCCCATCTGCTATTTTATTAATTCCACATGCTTAAATTTAATCGTCTCATCGTCACAGAAGGCTGCCTCAAAATAAATAGCTGTTGGGTCAGAATTACATCTCCTTTAAACTTTATTTTGTGTTCCTACTTTTTTAAGCTGTCAATTGAGTGGATGTTCGTATTTGTTGTTAAGCAATTTAGAGGACACTTTAGAAAATAGTTTTTAGTTGTTCAGGACTTCTTGGTTACTCTAAAAATTAAAAATCTTGAGGCGGGTAAAGAAAGTTGTTACACTTCCTTTTATCTTCCTACTGATTTGATCAAGTTATCTGTCCTCTTGGATGTATTGAAGAGGTCTCATTTTCATGTTTATTTCTCCCAAATGAAACAAAACTTTTTATATGCTTTTATTCAACTTTGCTCCAACATACATTTTTTTATTTTAATCAAAAGCTTCTTGGAGTGAGTGAAGGCCACCTACTGAGCTAGTTTATGTCTTTAAAAGCTTTGTTTATCACCCAGAGTGATAATGTATCCTAGAGAATTCATTTTGGTTCAAGGACATATTGTCTTGATTGGGCTTCTACATCAAAGAGAAGAATTAAAGAGTTCCGATGAAAACTTTCTACCTGACACACAGGTGGCTGAAAGTATGTGCTACCCTTTCTTGGGTCCTTTTGTCACCTTTCTTAGCTTTCTTGTTTTGAAACATGATAATAGTAGTATTTGAGTTTTCGGGGGATTTTTGTTCTATATTGCATGCTGTGAAAGGATTTTTCTAGGTTCTGCTTCTGGGCTCCCTCTGATCTTGTGATGTTGAGCACACAGCTGTCTTCCCTCGGCATTACTCTCATCATTTTCTTCTCCACTTGTTCCACTTCTGTCCTGTGTGTGTGGGAGGGGGCTGGACAGAAGATGTGAGAGGAAATTTAGTAGAATAGCAGAATAGGGGGATGTCAGGGAATCATACTGCTGGAAAAAAAAAGGCTCCACAACTTCTAAAAGAAAAAAGGATATACTGTACTGGTCTTTGCATCTTTTCCCAACATAATCATAAAAGTTAAACATTTTTTTTCCTAAAAATAACTTTATAAAGAATCAGTGTTACTTATCTTTGAATTTTGATGCCATGTAGTTCTAGAGCTTAGTCCCAAGCTCATGATTTGTTTTGTAAATGGTAGAGATTGATTTATGCAACTCAAATTCCACATTTTGTATTAAGGTCTGTGTCATTGGGACCTCGAATAACTGCATGAATTATAATGAAAATAAATATTCCAATTAAACATGACATCATATATCAATTCATTTTATATTGTGTGTGTCTAAGGAAATACTAGAATTTTCTCTTAATAGTTTTAATACCTTGGGAAAGATGTTGACTTCTGCTTTCTGTCTTGCCCCAAGGTCATATTTGGAAATTCCACTCAGTATTAGATCCAGATTTAGTCAACAACAACAAAGAAAAGGAATGTTGGCTTTTATAAAATAGATATCACTTTTTGAATATTTCTTTTGTATCAATCCAATTTTAGTGAGACATAAGCACCCTGATGAACACAAAAGGAAGTAAAATATTAGCAAATATTCAATAACATTAATATGAATCAATTTTTTGCACATAGGACTTCTTTGTAAGATCACTTTTTGCTATTTAAGGCTGCAGTTTAATCTTTTTTTGATGTTTTTTCTTAGCATGATTGGATGGGGTTATATATTTAGTATATTTTACATGTGCTAGTATAAATTTGATTATTTTAGACATAAGAAGTTAAACTTAATATTTGCCATAATGAGTTGTGAAAGAAAAAAAATCCACTGTTGGCAGGAAAAGATCTACTTCGTAAGGAAATCTTTTACATTCATTAAATAATAGCATGGTTTTTGCTATTATAAGCAAAATTAACTGCTTTTTTTAGTAGTGAGGGCAACATGAGTGCTTTTTTTTTTTTTTTTTTTGCTTTTTGGGGTCACACCTGGCAATGCACAGGGTCACTCCTGGTTCTGCACTCAGGAATTACCCTGGTGGTACTCAGGGGACCATATAGGATGCATGGGATGCTGGGAATCAAACCCGGGTCAGCCATGTGCAAGGCAAACGCCCTACCCACTGTGCTATCACTCCAGCCCAGTATGAGTGCTTTTGAAATAGTAATGGGGATGCTAAAATCTTAACTTTCCATTTAAGAGGTTTTTTTTTTTTTCGGGAAGAGGTTGGGATCAAACCCCATGTTGCTCAGGATTTACACTTGGCTCTCTGCTATGAGATGCTTGGCTCCACCTTCTTATGTCATAACTAGTGGCAATGCTCTGGGAACATATGAAGTGTCAGGGATTAAACCTGGGTTGGCCAAGTGCAAGGAAAACAACCAAACTGCTATGCTATGTCTACAGACCCTATTTAAATTGTTTTATATTTAGTAATGTAGAAAACATAGTGGACTTATTTTTTGAAAAAATTCCAAAGAAGAAAACATTGCTAAGGAATAGGTAGCCCTGATAATGAGCTTTTGGAAAATAATAAAACTTAAGAAATTGCGTAGCCTTAATGTAGCCCAAAGCCATGAAGACCCCATCCCTTTGAGATGTAAATTTTGAGCTCTTTGGAGATGGAGAAACTGAACCCCCACCCACAGATGCAGAAATCCAAGGTCCCATCTCTATTTCGATGGCCACTCAGAAAAGGAAAAGCTATAAAAGAATCTAAACGTTCTGATGAGTATGAAAGCACAGTGAAGAATAAGGTTTTCCCTATGACAACATAAAAAAAAAATTTAACCTTTATGTGTTCAGAAAACTCCAGGCCCAAGCTCTTTGAAGGAATTATATAACCTCTCAAAGCCTTTCAGACTTGTTTGCCTTTACACCCTCTCTCTCTCTGTCTCTCTGTCTCTCTCTCTTTCTCTCTCTCTCTCTTCTCTCTTCTTATATCTCTAAATTTAAATTTCTTTCAATAAAAATTATTTTGCCTAACCAAAAATATTGGTTAAGCAATTTTCAGAGGGCAATTCACTCTTTGCTCTCATTAATAATTTAATGCTATCATTACCCATATTTTCCTCTTCTTTCTATCTTTATCACTGCCTCTGTCCTACACATTACAATTGCCTCAAACAGGACTTCATTCACTCATTCATTCCTTGCTTCTTTTATTCACATCCTCCTGACGTCAATTGTTCCCCACGGGTGGCTTATGTGAGGTGGAGAGGAGAGAGATGGCCACATTTTCTGATCCACCTCTGCTTCCCTGAGACCAGCTGGGAAACTTTGATTGACAAAGTCTATGATGAGCCCCTGTACTGCACAGGCCAGAGTCCTGCAACCTCCACCTGATGCCCACTTGACCTTCTCTGCACATGAGTTAATCCCACCACCCAATTTCTTAGGGAGCCATGAATTTAGCTGGGATGAGGAATTGTTCTTTGCAGAAGAAACTAAGTTTGAGTCTTACCCAGGGCTTCCATATCTTTGCCTTTCTCACAGTAAAGAATTTACAGGAGTAGAGGAGCAATGAAGTAGAAACAGATTTTGCTTGGAGGCTTTTAGGAAGGGGAAGGAAGGAGAGAGAGAAAAAGAGAGAGAGAGACAGAGACAGAGACAGAGGTAGACAGAGACAGAGACAGAGAGGGACTGAGAGGGGGAGAGAGAGAGAAAGAGAGAGAGAGAGACAGAGACAGAGGTAGACAGAGACAGAGACAGAGAGGGACTGAGAGGGGGAGAGAGAGAAAGAGAGAGAGAGTGAGAGAGAGAGAGAGGGAGGGAGAGAGAGGGAGAGAGAGGGAGAGACGGAGAGAGGGAGAGGGAGAGGGAGAGGGAGAGGGAGAGGGAGAGGGAGAGGGAGAGGGAGAGGGAGAGGGAGAGGGAGAGGGAGAGGGCCTGGCCTTCTTTCACAGCCATTGAATGGCTTTTAATGTCGGATTTTATGTGAAAAACTTGTTTAGGCCTGGAATGTTCTGGAATTTTCTATGAGCTGGGTTGTGAGAGTTAATCAGATTAAAGGAAAGAATTGGGAGATCTTGAGGAATTTCCTTCCAGTCCTTACCACAAGTCTTGTCTCTGTTGAACTTTGGTCCTTTCTAAAGGGAGGGGTCCAGTCTCCTCAGGGTTTACTACTGGTGAAGGTCTTATCAGGTCTTAGTTCCTGTATCCACAAAGTGGGTCCAGACAGCCTTAGGCTAGTGGCTTTATTCCTTCCCAATAATTCCATTGTCATGGGGGCCCTATCATTTCACCCCCATTAACCCTACTCAATTACAATACTATGTATTAAAGTATGAATATTGACATAATAAACTGTGAGTACATATACCTTTAACGATTTCATATTGGGACTTTTGATATTATTTTAAATTTTCATAAATAATATTACAGATTTTAGTAACTAATCCCCTCCATTTAGATCAAGTTTTGAGAATCCATTCATAGAGAGAATGCATCAAAGTGACAATTAGAATCTAGTGAGCAAGATGTTTTAGGAGTACTCTCAAAGACCAGGCACAGTAAAAACAAAGTAGATGGAATGGAAATAAAAGTCATAAAGGAAGGCACATATTTTAGTAAGTAATTGAACATGAAAGTAAATAAAAAAAATGTGAGAAGATTTGCTATCTTATGATAAGGCAATAGCACATTTATATGCATTTTGATCTACAGGTAGATCAAAAGATTGTGGATGAAAAATTTAACTATATCATAACTAGTAAATGTATCCACTTATTGAGTTGAAGTTCTATAAAATTAACCAGATAGAAATATGAAAAGTCATATGAATGTGAGGTACTAGAAAGGAAAAATGTGAGGTACTAGAAAGGAAAAAAATGGCATAGTAGAAATAGTCAATGCAATTACAGAGGTAGAGTAGAAAATGAGATAGATGTAATTAGATGGCACAGATAGGAGGCAAAGATGAGAGTCATATTCAGACCTTGCGTATGTCGAAGAATAAGCATTAAACAGCTTTAAGTGGAACATAGGGGCTAGAGAGAGAGTACAATGGGTAGGGCACTTAACTTAATCATGGCCAATCTGAGTTTGATCCCTGACACTCCATATGGACACCAAGTCCTACCAAGAGTAATTGCTGAGCACAGATCCAGGAGGATACTCTGGGCACCACTGAGAATAGCTCCCAAGCAAACAGAAGAAAAAAGAAAAGACATGAAGGCACCAAGAAAGATAATGAGTATTAATTATTGCATTCACGGAAGTTGAAGAGGAGTATGGAGAAGATAATGATCAGCATTGTTGCATATTTTCTTATAGCCAGGTGTGGTAAACACTAAAACCAGACATTTTTATTAGGTTATCAGGAGGTCACTGGCAATTTTCTTTTTGATACAAATGGAGTGTTAAAGATTATGATTGACCATGGGAGAAAGTTAAGGAAACTGAAGCAGGAACGCGACTGTTAATGATAGAATACAGGGAGAAAGAATGAAGGGGAAAGTATAGTTGTGGGACCTTCTAAAAATTTGTTGTGACTTACTCTACTTACTTACTTACTTACCCTGCAGATCTACAAATGTAGATCTGAATGTAGATCTGTAGACTGGGGAAAAAGATACAGTCATAAAAGGAAAAAGAAACAACAGGAAATTAAGGAGGTTGGTAACTGACAATTAAAATTTTAGTAGCAAAAATGTGATGGTGCTGAATATATTTTTCATATGAGAACAAATTTCATTAAGAAAATTAAAAAATAAAAATTATTTCATAGTTGCAGAAATATCACTCAAAGTTTTAATATCTGTCAAGGTATAATGGATAAAAGCAAATGAAGAGAAGCCTGGTACTTCCCACTTTTAAGCTGCCCACATTTCATTTATGAGACCAGATAATGGATTGCAAAGTTAATAGTGATCAACCATTTCTATTTTGTAACACAGATGGTGTTGCAGAACTTAGTTCACTAGCAGATATAATAATCAAATAAAGCTCTTTAGATCATAGTTTCTTAATTTGCAGATAACAAGGGGATCCATGTGGGATCTAGTGAAATAAATAATAAGAAATAAGCAACAGTAAAATTTAAAAGAATGAAGATAAGGGGTCAGGAAGATAGATAAAAAGTACCAAGCTTGCCTGTCACATGGTTTGACCTCCAGCACCAGCACCAGTGTGGTTACCTGAGCAAAGCCAGAAGTTATCCCTGAGTGCAGAGTCAGGAGTAAGCCTTGATCACCACTTGGAGTAGCCACAAAACAAAAACAAATAAGAAAAGATGAATATAATTATATTGTTAGTTGTTGTGGGACTTTAAAAATTCTTAGTACATCTTGCCAAACTATTTTACAGAAAGATATTCACCAACATCCCATTGACAACACAATCATTAAAACATTTCCAACTTGATTATGGCAACACAGAATTTCATTAAAGGTGATCTTACCTTTTCTTATATTTTTATTACATTTTCAATATGCAAAGTAAAGTTTATACTACCAAAACTATTCACTCAGTTTGATCTTTCTAGTAATATTTGTACATTCAATGCTTCTTCTCTATATGCTTGTCAGAAAAAATTGTTAATATAAATAATATAAATATTGAGAATATTCTGTAGAATATAGGATTGATGAAATAACTCTTGAGTAACTACTATAAAATATAAAAGGGTGAAATGTGTTTTTCTTTAGAAATAAATGTAGAAAGGAGAAGCCATTTATGCAAGAGATACTTTTCAAAAATCTTGTATATATGAAATTAAGAGCTGCATTTAAGAGGGGTTTATTGTTTGAACCCCAAAATAATGAGAACTATATGTAAGAGGAGTTTCTTGTTTTAACCCAGAATTAAACCTGTAGAGTCATGATTAAGATAATTACATTGGGTTCAAACAAGATTAATTTTGGAAACATCTATTTGGAAAATGGATACATGATCAAATGAAACTAACAAGGTTAGGGGGGAAAATTAGAGCACAAACAAAAAGAAAGAAAAAACAATATGGCTTTGAATTTTAAAAGAGAAATAACTTATTTGCACTACAAAAATGGAGTAATTCTCTGTGTTTTTTTTTAAAACTATCTGGAGATATTTAAAAGGAAAGGATCAAAATCTCTAGGATTGGGTGATTTTCTTCTTTCAGAAATACACCAGGTTTGAAATGTACTTGGATATAAGTGAACCTAAGAAAGCAAGTACAATGGTACCACACAAATCTTTTGCTTTGTAGCTAATGAAGATGTAGGGTACTTAATAAGGGGATATCTTAATTGTAGTTGGAGTGTATCACTTGTATCACTTGTCATCCCATTGTTCATCAATTTGCTTGAGCCGGCACCAGTAACATCTCCATTAGTCCCTGTTGCGTTTAGGGTCAGGGGAATGAGGCCCATTATTGTTACTGTTTTGGCATATCTAATATGCCACGGTAGCTTGCCAGGCTCTGCTGTGTGAATTGAATACCCTCAGTAGTTTGCCGGCCTCTTTGAGAGGGATGGAGGCTTTTGAGGTGGTCTCTAATCACCCTTACAAGTGCTCACAATCTCCAGGAGATTCTGCGTTGCTTTTTTCTGGGAGCTTTGTTTTATAGTCTTTGGATCTTGGCCGTTGATGAGATTACATGGCACTGGGGGCAATTTGTGGGTTTGACTGCCAAGCTACTGGAAAACCTGGGATCTGGGTGCAGGGGGCTCAGTTCCGATCTGAGCAGGCTTGGAGATCTCAGCCACGAGTCCTGTATACTTGGGTTCCTCTGCTGGTTCCTTCATGTGTGAGGATCGTTCAAGTGTGTGGAGAGTGGCCTTGAGCATGGCTGTGGTTGGGTTCTAGAGGTTTTCAGTTGCTGGTGTTATGCTTAGGGAGAGAGGGAAACTCAACCCGCCGCCCTCTGAGGGGCCTCGGTGAAGACAGCCTGGCACGGGGGCAGGAGCTTTGTTTTATAGTCTCTGGATCTTGGCCATTGATGAGATTACATGGCACTGAGGGCAGTTTGTGGGTGTGACTGCCAAGCTACTAGAAAACTGGGGATCTGGGTGAAGGGTTCTCAGTCCCGATCTGAGCAGGCTTGGAGATCTCAGCCACGGGTCCTGCATATCTGGGTTCCTCTGCCGGTTCCTTCATGTGTGAGGCTTGTCTGAGCATGTGGATAGTGGCCTTGAGCGTGGCTGTTGCTGAGTTCTGAAGGTTTTCAGCTGCCAGGGTTCTGCCTTGGGAGGGGAGGGAAACTCAACCCACCCCCTGCTGAGGGGACCCGGTGAAGACAGCCTGGCATGGGGGCAGTTGGAGTGTACTCTTTCTAAATCACCCAACACTTTTGTTGTCCCAACTCAGTTTTGTGTTTGTATTTCTAGCCATATCAAATTCCTTGTTTCTCACTAGGCCATACCACAAAGTTCCCTCAGAACTTTGATTCTAACTCTTCCTAATGCTTGGAAAACATCTTCCATCTTGTCTATTGTCAGCATGCTCATTTTTTCACATCTTTACTTACATTTCACTTTTTCTTTTTTTATATAATTTATTTATTTTTTAATTGGTGAGTCAAAGTGAGGGTACAGTTACAGATTCACACATTTTCGTGCTTGTTTTCCCCTCATGCAATGTTTGAGAGCCCATCCCTCCACCAGTGTCCATTCTCTACCACTTATGAACCCAGTAACCCTCACACCCCCTATCCCATCCCCTCCACCCCACTCCGCCTCTGTGGCAGAGCATTCCAATTTGTTCTCTCTCTCCCCTTTCGAGTGTTGTGGTTTGCAATAGGGGTATTGAGTGGACATCATGTTCAGTCTCTAGTCTACTTTCAGGGTGCATTTCCCTCCCCACTCGGGATTTCCAATCATATTTTACTTGGTGCTCCCTTCTCTATCTGGGATGAATTTCCCCCAGCATGTGAGGCTAGTCCAAGCCATCAAGCCAACCTCCTGGTATTATATACTACTATTCTTGGGTATTAGTCTCCTACTCTGCCATTTTATATTCCACAGATGAGTGCAATCTTTCTATATCTGTCCCCCTCTTTCTGGCTCATTTCACTTAGCATGACACTTTCCATGTTGATCCGCTTATATGCAAAGTTCATGTTTTCATCTTTTTTAACAGCTGCATAGCATTCCATTGTATAGATGTACCAAGGTTTCTTTAACCAGTCATCTGTTCTCGGGCACTCGGGTTTTTTCCAGATTCTGGCTATTGTAAACAGTGCTGCGATGAACATATAAGTGCAGATGTCATTTGGACTATACTTTTTTGTTTCTCCAGGATATATTTCCAGAAGTGGTATTGCTAGATCAAATGGAAGCTCAATTTCTAATTTTTTGACTAGTGTCCGTGTTGTTTTCCAAAGGGGCTGGACCAGTTGGCATTCTACATTTCACTTTTTCAATGAAGACTCATTAAAAGATGAAAAACAAATTATGATTTGTCTATAATCTCCTGAGTAAGCTCCTAACTTCAGATTTCTATTGTATCCCCTTCTAACACACTCATTTACTGTGTTTATTGTCATTCTTTCTTTTTCCAGAATGTAAGCTCCACCAAGGCATCTGAAATGCGTAAGCAAAATTAAATAAATATTTACTAAATGCTTAATTTCCTCCAAGGTAACTTTAGTTCTTTTTGTTTTTTCTTATTAAGTAACTATCATTTGCACCAAAACTCAACATTATGTTTTTTAGAATTATATTTTTAACCTTTTTTCCTTCAAAGAAAACGTTCCAGTGAATCCAGATTTCTATTGCTTAACATTTGCATTGAATATCATCCTCAGGCCTGCTTTTCTAAATGACATGTGTCAAGGAAAGGTGCTTACCAGCACTCACATCTGTCTCGTTGATGTTTGATGACTTGGCATATTTTGTCTGGTTCACTTTATAATTCCTTAAAAAATTTGGCAGAGCCTTTTCCAATGGTGTGAAAGTATTTTCTATGGGCTTGCTGATGGTGTGACTATTTCCCTCAGGTGTTACAGCTTTCGCATGGCTTAAAATAAAGAACTGAATTATTTCTATACCTGACAGTCTTTATTGCTGCACTTCATCAACTCAATCCTACTAAATCGTTAATTTATTTTACTTACATGCCTATACAGGCATGGTGAAAAGGAATCTGCAAAAATTCCACAAAATAAAGTGCCTTCTTTATTGCATCCCTGGCATTTGTACAGAGTAGAAGACTTCTCTAGCCAATTCTCTTAAATTTTTCAATAAAACAAAGTCCTGGCTTCCTAAATTTGAAAATGGCAACACTACTACTTTTACTTAAAATGTTTTAAAAATGTTACAGAAAGGCCTTTTGTTCTATCATCTTTCTCAGGCACTTTCACAAAAACAGTGAATGACCTCTCTTTTCTTCATAGATCCTGATCACTACCATCTTATCTCCCTAGAAAGCCAATATGCTAGCTTTCCTTCATACCTCTTTATCTTCATCCTCCTGAAAGTACTATGTGCCATGATATTGCATTTTTAGCTCTCAAACTCAAAAAGGGAAGCTAGTTATTTCTTTAATTCTTGAATGATTTCAAAGAGTGTGAGTCTTAAGACACTAGCATTTGTATCCTGTGCTTTTTCCCTACTATAGCCCTTATTTTTTTCTTTACCTTGAAAATATTTTTTAAAGTGGAGGGTTGCTGGAAGGAGGATATGGTTCAGACTATTACTTTCAGGTAAATAAAGTATTGTGTTTTTCAGCTTCCAGTTAAGGGCAACTGAGATGTGGAGATTTTATGAAACTCTCTCAATGTTACAGTTAAATTGTTACTAGAGATCATGCTGCTAAATTCCTCAAGCCCTTCATTTATAATGACAAACAAAACTACTTAACCTTAGGCATAATTGCAAATCATCTCAATTAATCTTCCACTCAAATGAATTGTTATTTTATTTATAAATATTTACAGGATTTTTGGCACTGGTGATAGCCTGAGGTTTGTATTTCATATTTTGGAGGAGTACCTATTCTTGAAAATATAGGCATTTTAATTTTTGGTTGCTCATGAAATATTTATTAATGCTAATACCAATAACAATAAAACCATGGTGATTATGCTCTTCAGTCATTAATGCCCTGAAAGAAGTAATTTGCAAATTGGCACACTGTCACTCAAAGTATTAATTTACCACATGTGGGTATCAAATTACTTCTGGAATCAGGTTAGGCACAATTGTCAAGGCACGCTGACATTTTTCTTCCTTGAAACATTCACATTCAATCAGTTGCCAAATCTTGTAGCAGTGCTATTTCCACAATGTGTCTTGCATATTCACTATTCCCTTCTTTGTATTGGCACAGTGACTACTTGAATTCTGTCCTTCTTCCCTCTTGTTTAGAGAATTACACGAGTAATTGTTCACCAGGCTGTCATTTGTCTCATTTGACTTCTAATCCACACTACCTTTACAGTTGCCAGCAAAGTGTCTTCATTGACTCCTAACAAAAATTCAAAATCTAGGCCTGTCTTTCCATATTTGTGCATGAATATGCGTGCAAACAGGAGTGCACACAAACACACACACATACACACACAGGCATGTACACATGCACACCCACATGCACAGAATTGTCATGTGCAAAGCACAATGTATACAAGCAAGGTGCACTAGTGCACTTTGGAATCTACCCGAGAACAGCAAACATTGCTTCTGAATATTATCAGTGGGTTCTTGAAAACTGCAAAAATGAGCATTGCAAAAGTAAATCCTTCCTTATGGTATTTTAATCAAAGTAGAATGGGATTTGTTTTCTGTTTTGTTTTTCATTAACACTGTAACCTAAAGATGCTGAATAGAACAACTTTATTAGAGAGACTGCAGTTATTGATAAGGTGTGTGGTGTGTGCATTGGGACTCAATAAAGTACCCCAGGTGACTCGAATATACATTAGGGGTGTGAACCACCTTTTCAGTGTATTAGAAAAGGGAAGATGTAGCAGAAAAGAAAATAAGAGCTCGAAGGTCAGCAGACAAGTATTCACTCCTGGATTTGCCATTGTAAGACAGATCTCTAATGTATCAAAGAATTAACTTAAATCTCATTTCCTCATTTGTACATGCACCATGAAGGAACTGAGCAAGGTTAATTTAGTTAATTAACACTAACACAGAATGTATTATGTACTCAGCTCTGCATTGGAAGCTGAAAAATGTAGCACTGAGCAAGAAAAACAGTCTCTGCACTCATCAACTTGGCAAAACATAAGAGATAATGAATAAGTTAAATAAAATTATAGATTATGATAAAAACGATGAAGGGAATAATTGGTGCTATTATGAGAAGAACTTAGTGTGGGGCTAAGCACAATAGTAAAGGAAGTGGAAGTTGTGATTTTCACTTTTTTTTTCCTGTTCTCAACTTATTTAAAGAAAGAAATAAGGGGGGGTGGGATGTTGGGTTTACTGGTGGTAGAGAATGGGCACTGGTGAAGGGATGGGTTATCAAACTTTGTAAGGGAGAAACATGAGCACAAAAATGTATAAATCTGTAACTGTACCCTCACGTTGACTCACTAATTAAAAATAAACTATAAAAAAAAAAAAAAAAAAAAAAAAAAAGAAAGAAATAAAATCCTCCATGTAGGTCACGCCAATGCAGGAAACAATAGATTCTTGAAGGTATTCACATTAATGTGAAGCATCTTACAGACTGAAAAAAAAATTCGTATATGCCTTATATAATGTTATCTCCCTCATTATTTTCCCACTTTATAGACCTGAGTTTTGAGAAAACCATCAGATAATCGACTTTTTGGTGTCTTTGAAAGAATAAATTTGTTTAGGATGAATGAACTAGGAAACAACTTTGGTACTTTAAAATAAGTCTCTAAAACAGTTTCTTACTGACGACTGATGAATCCAAGTTCATTGCCTCTGGAAGGTGGTCACTGAGTAGATATGATTTCTCAAACTTAGAGATTTGCCAGATATTTGTAATCCTTGGTTGTCTGTACACAATGCCAATGCCAAGATGCCTCTCTCTTTTTCTGGTGCCATCTTTATCTTATCTCTTATAATGGAAATTTTACAGCTCTAATTAATGGAAATGTGACAATGACTAAGGGTGAATATCATGTTAGAATGCCTACTATACAAGCTAAATTTACAAAGTAGACAATCTGTGTATTTAGTAACAGATCTGAATGGAATAAAAATAGGAAGTGTGAGACAAAATGCTAAATCAAGTGAATCTCGAACCATGAATAGCTGTCATCTGGAAAATTCAAACAAATTAAAAGTAGGCATATTATTGAGATACTACACTTGATCTTAGCCAAAAGGCCGAGAAGCACTACACTTGATCTTAGCCAAATGGCAGAGAGTCTCTTGCCCATGCGCCTGGCTGTCTTCCCCGGGGTCCCCTTGGAGGGGATGGGTTCCAGCTTCCCTCCCTGCCCCAAGCAGAGCTCCCAGGGGTCGAAGACCTCCGGAACCTAGCCACAGCCATGCTCAAGGCCCCTCTCCACACGTTTGGAGAAGCCTCACCATGAAGGTACTGGCAGAGGAACCCAGGTGTGTGTAATCCCATCAATGGCCAACATCCAGAGACTTAAAAGCAAGCTCCCAGAAGCACGAGGCCACTTCACGGCTGCTCGATTTCTTATAACCTACTTCTCCCTTTGGGAGAAACTGGCAAACTACTGAGAGTTTCCTGCCCACATGGGAGAGTCTTGCAAGCTTCCTATTGTGTGTTCATATGCCAAAGTCAGTAACAAGCTGGGTCTCATGCCTCTGACCCTGAAAGAGCCTCCAATGCGGCATTGTTGGGAAGGCCGAGTCGAGAGAGGCTTCTAAAATCTCAGGGATAGGACGAATGGAGAAGTTACTGAGACCGCTCGAGAAATTTGACGATCAACAGGATGATGATGATTGAGATTAAATGCAGAAATGAATCTGAGAATCTCTGGAAATGCATAGGCTATTCTGATGATGATTTGACTCCTTCTAAAAATTCCAATGAGTATTTTTTTTCTGTCATTGTGTCTACTGTTGTCAATCTCTTCAGTCATAATGGAAGTACAAAATAAAATAATAATGTACAACTACAACAGCTATTGCATCTAGTAATAAGACTTTATATGTTTGATTCTATACTAAGATATGTACATTTTACCTTTTGGCATCTGCTATGCCTTTAACTAATCTGAATGCTGAGATTGAACTCTGGCTTTATAAAAGATCATTTAAGGCAATTGCACTCGGATGGGAAATAATATCGAGATAGAATAGGTGCTTTTTCCACTGCATTATCTCCATATGCTTTTAGAATATGGAGACATATTCAGGGACAGATAGACTATAGCCCTATCTTCTAGAAGTTCTACATGAAGTCTGATAACAGGATCAGAGACTGGTAGGAACAAAGCAGAGGAACAGGGATTTGGGATCTGAGAAAGCAGAAGAGGAGCATGTGACATGCATTGTTCTGAGAGTTCTGCAGAACAGGGTTGGCCTTCTGACTTCAAGTTGAAATGCCTAGGTGACAAGAATATAGCTCAATTGAAAAATGGCCTTGCATGGGTGAGGCCCTGAGTTCTATTTCTGGCCCTGTCTGGGTCCCAGAACAGTCAGATGTGACCTCAATTAAAAAACAAAAAAGAAGTGGTACCTGCCTTTTTCTCCTGATTGGTCCCTCGGAAGTTATTTTATGCTTATTGCTTCTGCCTATGGCTTTGGTGGGGCAGGGCCCAGGTAGGCTCCATTTTCCTGTTATAGAAAATTGAGAAGATCTGAACATAGGCTATCAAAAGCAAAGTCCTGATCTTTTCATCTCTGCCAGTTTCCTCCACAGAAGAAAGAGGAGAGAGCATAGAGAAATTCATCATTTGTTTACTTAAAAAAAAGTTTTTACTGTGCAGCTATTAGAAAAAAACGAAGTCATGAGATTTGCTTGTAAAAGTAAGTGGATGGACATGGAGAGTATTGTGCTTAGTGAAATGAGTCAGAACTAGAGGGACAGATAGACACAGAGTGACTGCACTCAGTTGTGGAATATAAAATAACATAGTATGAGACTAACACCCAAGCACTGTAGAGACAAGAACCAGGGTGATTGCTTCACAGTTGGAAGCCTGCCTCAAGTGCTAAGGGAGAAGACAGTTGGGATAGAGAAAGTAACACTAAGTCAATGATGGTTAGAGGGATGTCTCTGGATGGGAGATGTGTGCTGAAAGCAGATGAAAGACCAAACATGATGGCTCTCACTATCTGTATTGCAAACCATGATGCCCCAAAGTAGAGAGAGAGAGAGAGTCAGAGGGGAAGTGCCTCCATAGAGGCGGGTGATGGGGGATGGAGTGGGGAGGAGTAGCTGGGGTGGGTGTGATGAGAGAGGCAAACTAGGGACATTTTTGCTGCTGCTGTTATTGAAGGATATTAAGGTAATTCATTCAGATAAGGATCTGTATTCTTGTATATGATCTCTCTGTACAAATTTTCCCTGGTTTAATATTCCTCTGCTTATAGCTGCTATAAGCTCATTCGCCCTTTTACGTTGTCCACTCTTAGCTTCATTCCCAAGACATTGGCACTTTGGCAATTACAAGTTCATATTCTAACTGCTGACAAATATTTTGCTTTGACCTTTAATTTTTTGTTATAAAGTTATTAGCTTGTATGATTTTTCTATCCTTGAGACTGAAATAAATTGATATCTTTATCACAAGAGGGAAAACAGAACATTTAAGCATTAGAACCTCCCTTAAAGGTTGATGTTCTTTGATTGATTGATGGGTATTTAGGCCTTCTAACAGTGCTCAAGAAGCCTATCTTCTTCCTATTCTTAGCCAACTGGGTTAGTGCTGGGGTCTGGATGCAGGTGTTGTGCAGGTTCTGCAATATCGGTAATTTCTGAACTTCATGGACCTCCAGGGCCTCACCTGGCAGTGATATGAGGCCTCAGGTGTTACAGCTAGTGATGTGAAGAGGGATCTTGTAGTGTCAGGGATGGAACGGGGGTCAGTAGCATATGCGGCATGCAATCTTAAGATAACTGGAGCAGTTAATTCAAGATTACTAATACCTACAGTAATATTCTGGATTCAAACATGCAAATCTCCTGAGGGCAAAAGCTTTAGACCACTGTGATTTGATCCAATCTAGAAAAGGAACTCAATTACTCAATTAAGCCTTTGTACTGACAGCATGAATCAATGAAAGAATGAATGTCTCAATTCCTTCCCTAGGCTTATATATAACATTTTGGATTCATTGACACAATTTTTATGACACTGTGAAGGCTGAGGGCTTAAGCCCTGGCTCTATTTTCAGGAATCACTTCTTTCAGTGCTTGGAATTATATGGGTTCAAACCTGGGATCACCATACTCAAAGCAAGCACCCTACCCATTGTGCTATCTTTTCTGTTGCTCATCGATTTGCTCTTATATACTACTTTTTAATTTAATTTTCTTTTTTTTTGCCTTTTGGGTCACATCTGGTGATGCTCAGGGGTTACTCCTGCCTCTGCACTCAGGAATTACTCCTGGTGGTGCTCTGGGCACCATGTGGGATGCTGGGAATCAAACCCGGGTTGGCCACGTGCAAGGCAAATGCACTATCCGCTGTGCTATCGCTCCAGAACCCTATACTACTTTTTTTCAACTTTTGTTCATCTTGGGTTGGAGTGATAGCACAGCAGGTAGGGCGTTTGCGTTGCACGCAGCTGACCTGGGTTCGATTCCTCTGTCCCTGTCGGAGAGTCCGGCAAGCTACTGAGAGTATCTTGCCAGCACCGCAGAGCCTGGCAAACTACCCATGTTGTATTTGATTTCCCAAAAGTAGTAATAACTCTCACAATGGAGACGTTACTGGTGCCCACTCAAGCAAATTGATGAGCAACAGGATGACAGTGACAGTGACAATTGCTCAGCTTACATGGGTCACATTTGTAAGCCATATGCCCCATCATCAGCTTTATTTGGAGAAATCCACAAAATATTTTCAGTATAATGTTGATTATTATGTTATAGGAATGTATAAGGTGCTTTGAGAATTCAAAAGAATTGTGTTCAAATTAGTCTCTATTTATTGAAAAGGCCTCCTGAGAAAAGCACTGGAGCACTGTTGTCCGGTCCCGCTGTTCATCGATTTGCTCGAGTTGCACCAGTAACGTCTCCATTATGAGACTTGTTGTTACTGTTTTTGGCATATCTAATACACCACGGGTAGCTTGCCAGGCTCTGTCGTGCAGGCAGGATACTCTTGGTAGTTGTCGGGCTCTCCGAGAGGGATGGAGGAATAGAACCCGGGTCAGCTGTGTGCAAGGCAAACGCCCTGCCCCCTATGCTATTGCTCCAGACCTCCTGAGGAAAAATACTTGAACAAATCTTAAAAGTGGATATGAGGTAATCAGTTAAAAAAAAAAAACAAAACCAAATCCAAACAAAAAAGATAAACAACAATGAATGGTACTGGAGCTTGAATTCCAGGCTGACAGGAGACAGACAGGTCATGGGTCTAAGAAAGACAGGCCCAACCATTTAATTTGCAAGCCACGTGGCCAAGTGCAACTGTACAGGTCACATGCCCATGAGTCTGGCCTTGGCAAAGAGGGATGTATACAAGCTCTCACTCATCCCCCAACCCCTATTTTCACCACACACACTTTGTGTGGCAGTTGGGGTGTGACTGGAAAATCCAGCTACATCTGAAGAGACTACATAACGCAATCTCAGTAAGAACGTCAGAATCATGCCATTGAGAACTTCTGATTCTCCAAGAGAAGCTATAAACTGGTTCAAAGTGAAGAATTTCAAAACATTGACTTCAGTTAAGACCAGGTAAAACTACTGCATAAATGAAAAGAGGAAGGATTGCAAACCCCATTGGGCATGAGCACAGAGTTATCTCCACCTGGTGCCAGATCCTATTTCAGGCAAACATTATTGACAAGGTGTGAGAGAACATTATTTTCCAAGATATTTCATTTCAGATTTATTCTGAACTATTGTCAGTTTCAGAAAAAATAGAAGTTTAGTACAATATAAAGAAGGTTTTTGCATTTTCCCATTGCAGGATTTGTAGCAATGTTAATAACACTTAAAAAAAAATAACTTCCTTGAGGAAGGTGTAATAGGAATGATCCCTGAGCGTGGAGTAGATCCTGGCAGTTGTTCTTACGTATTACAGGTGCAACCTCATCCCCCCAGAAGGCTCTTTTTCCAGTATGTAAGAACTTAGAGTGATGACATTAGTTAGAATCACCTGTAAAAACTTATAGAAATATCAGGTTACTAACCCAAGACTACTGAATGAGAATCAACAAGGGATAAATCTAAAATTTGTGCTGGGTACAGATCCATATGTATAGCTGAGGTTTTGGTCTTTGCTTGTTTCCATATGTGTTGCTACTGAAGTTGGGTATAAGTTCAATATTAAACTTCTAAGTAATATAGTAATATTAATTTAATCTAATACTATTTCTTTTGTTGTTGTTGTTTTTTGGATCACACCAGGCGATGCTCAGGAGTTACTCCTGGATTTGCACTCAGAAATTATTCCAGGCAGTACTCGGGGACTATATGGGATGCTGGGAATCGAACCTGGGTCTGCCCTGTGCAAGGCAAATGCCCTACCCACTGTACTATTACTCCAGCCCCAATCTAATACTATTTCTAATAACAGTTTATATGTATAAAAGAAATGACAATACAAAAATAAGAGCAAGGATATTGAGATATTAATTTTAGAAACAGAACAAGAAATGGAAAAATATTGATATATCTATAATGCACATGTACAATAAACTTTCTTATATAATAATTAAATTATACACATTGATATTTATGAATTCAAGTAGCTGTAAAAAGGAATGAGAAGTACATAAATCACTGATAATACCTCTATTCCACATTTAATTACTAGTATGGCTATTCAATTGTATGTATGACTGAAAAATAATTTATAGAATCCTGCTCAGCTATATGTGATGCATACTTTTTGCCAATTTAAATATTACCACTTACAAATTACTGAAAAGTAAATTTAATGTATAGACTTAGTGAAATGTTGTGCATAATTTTATATTAAAGCAATAAATATCTGACTAGTTAATTTTGTAAGTGGATTTGAAAAAGCAATTCTCAATATATTTTGGTACATTCTGGGGACAATTATAATCATATAAATATAAGTGCATTCAAGCAAATGGCATTATTCATGCATGATTATCAGGTTAGAGCAACTTTTAAAGAACTACCACTCTCAAATGTTTTTCATAACTTTGGTTGTCATAACAACATAACATTTATCTTCTACTCTTAAATAGAGAAAATTTTCTGTATTTTTGCTTCTAATGAAAGAAACTTAAAAAAAAGATAAAAGTAACACTGAATAATGCCAAAATTAGTCACATATATGAAACTATTAGGGAGAAATCTACAGCTAGTTCTATTAATTTTATTAATTCCTCTCTACCTCCTTACACATGTTTAATTGTTTTGCCAATATTGCATCATATTTGAAAATTGTAAAAGTAATTTGCTTACTAGTAACCATTCTTTTGCCAATATGAACTTAAGTCCAAATAACTGTCATAATAACTTATGCTTAGGAAAGGTGTAGAATATATATATATATATATGCACAGAGTACATCTATATATAATTTAAATGAAGCAAACATTCAAGAAAAATTGAAACCGAATGCCTCTTCCATTCAGAGCCAATAGCTGAGTCACTGCAAGATTGTCTGTGAGGAACAGAAAGTCATGAAAGAGTTAATTCGAAAAGAGCTTCAGAAAATCATTAAAAAAATTCGACTTAACATTTTGGAAGTTGAACTAGAAAAGCTAGAACTGAAAAAGGATTTAAAAAAAGACGCTTTGAACTAACTTTGTATTGCTGAAAACGTATTAGTACAAATTTACTGTACTAATGCTCACATATCTGAATCAAAGTGGAAGTTATAGAAAATAATCCACTCAAGAGTTTATTTTTGTTGTTTTAGTTGAATTACATTATGTGTGTTTGTAGGGCTAAGGTACCTGCTTCATTTCTGCCAGTTGGGGGATACCCTTAATTCTTCAAGGCTTCTATTACTTCGGGGCCATGGCCCTTTGCATTTTCAAAGTCAAGAATGATGCAAATACTCTTTTTTGTGCTTCAAATTTTACTGCAGTTCACTAACCTGAGAAACTATGCTTTAAAATTATTCCTATGGTTATATTAGGCCCACTCATATAATTCCATATTGCCATATATTATACTATAGTCAAAAGAATGATATATCACATTTGTAGTTTCCAGATTTACTCAAAGATAAATTGGTTACACAAGGCTGAGGTCTTTATAAAAAAGTCTATCTATCACTGTACACCCTACCTTATCTTTTCTTCCAAGCCTCATTCCACTCTAATACTTGGTAACTTCACTGATAAAAGAAGAATTCCAGGGAGGGAATTTATTTTATAGAAACTTGTCTCCACCAATACCAATCATTTGACTCTCCTTCAAAACTCTTTACCTGTATTTAAATACTATCCAGCTAGTCTATTGTCTTTTAAGGAAAACTTACTGCATAAACTGACTATACTATAATATTTATATAAGTCAGTCAGAATAATCTATTTATACATTCATTCATCCCCTTAAATAGTTCTTGTGAATTTACTAGTGTGTTTTGAGAATATTATTTATTTTGAAAACAGGAAACTATTATTTACATGTATATGATGACCAAATTCACAACCTTTCTCAAGAGTTTCAATATCATAGATAGATAGGTAGGTAGGTAGGTAGATAGATAGATAGATAGATAGATAGATAGATAGATCATAGATAGATATTGCTCCATTTTAATGTCATGTAGGCATTTCAGTGTATCAAAATATAAATCTGTTTCTATCCAACCTGATCCTCATTCCTATAAATATTATCCCCAGGCTTCCAGTTATCATCAAGTGACTCAGAAAAAACATATGCAGAAGATATTTTTGACTCTTCTCATCTCTGACAAATAATTCATCTAACAAGTCTTGCAAAATAGACCTCAAATCATTCCAATTTATCATCTTTGTCCAAACCACATGATCTTATTTCAGCAATATCAGTAACTTCTAGTTGATTCTTCCTTACTCATTTCCAATCCACACAGTCCACACATCCACGTAATCTTTAAAACAATCTTTGTAAATTAAATCTGATCATATTACTCTATGGCTTTAAACTTTGTAGTGCCTTGTAATTACTTTTAGGATACAGCAACTCCCAAGTTAGCCACATCTTGACAAAAGTGAGAACAAAGAAAGTCAAGGAACAAGGTTAAAAAAATTAAGTTTTCCATCTACAGTCAAACAGAGAATCCCGTTCATAATTTCTCTTTCTTTTAAGAAGTGAGGCACTAGAAGCACTTCATTAATAATCTCAGAAAATACAGATTAGAGGGATAATAATATAGGAATTAATTTTTAGAGTTAGGTGGAAGGATGTGGAGACCATAGGTTCCAGGTGCAGAAAGACATCGATTTTGGACAAGGTGGACTCAGAAGCTGATCTTTGGAGTCTAGTGTGTAGGGTACTTGGCTGGCATGCTATTGACCAGGGTTTGATCCCGGTATCTCATATGATCTGCTGAGCATGCCAGGAGGAGAAATTCTTTTTTTTTTTTTTTTTTTGCTTTTTGGGGTCACACCCAGCGATGCTCAGGGGTTACTCCTGGCTTTGCACTCAGGAATTACTTCTGGCTGTGCTTGGGGGACCAGGGACCATATGGGATGCCGGGGATCGAACCCGGGTAGGCCGCATACAAGGCGAACGCCCTACCCGTTGTGCTATCGCTCTGGCCCCAGGAGGAGAAGTTCTTGAACACAAAGCCTTGAATAAGCCCTGAGTACTGGTGGTTGTGCTTCTTGACCCCACCCCCCCACCCCCACTTGGATCAGGAGGTGGTAGTAGGGCTGCTCCCATCTATTTTCTCCAAATTCAGGTAATCCACATTTTGTTCTCAATCCGGATTTTGTACTCAAGCTATTTTTGTGCAGCCCTGCTCTTTGCATTATATTTAGTGTTCTCTCATAAAATCATTTTCCTTAGTGTTTATAGCAATCATCTTATTTATTTACAAAAGAATTAAAATTATATCCCTACTATTTGCCATTTCAAATACATGTTCAGTTATTATCAATGCTTATTTACAAAAAGGTCAATTCCATAATCAGGAATATTTTCTGTCTTATTCAAAGTTTTACCCTCAAAATAAGTAGTACATAAATATTTGTTAAATGATTGTGCTACTATTTGATAATGTAAACATTTTATTCCAATTAATCAGGTGACATTAATCAAAATAAGTTTATGTTCTAAGTCTTAACTGTGTTTTTCCAAATGATATAGTTTGATATTCTTAATTATGGAGTAATCATAATATTTGTCACACAAACTTGCTTACTTTTGAAAGAGAGATAGAGGTTATCTAAAGAGAACAGAAAGACAGTCCCTAAAAGTAATATTCTAAAAGTGAACATTGCATCCAAACAGGTGGATATGTAAATAGATGCTTAACAGTACTAATTACTGGGTAAATACAAATTAAGACTATGAAGAATTACCACCACACACCTGTTAGAATGGCTGTAATCAAGAAAATGAGATAAATGTTGAAAAGCTTGAGGGAAGAGAACTTTGTACACCATTGATGAGAATATAAATTGATTCAACCATCATAGAAAGTGTGGGTTTTCTTAGAAATTGAATTTTGGCTATCATATAATACGCTAATTTTAGTTTTAGGTTTTTATTCTAAACACATGAAAACAGAATACCAAAAGACAGCTGTACTACTCTGTTTATTTGCTGAGTTGGGGAACATGAGCCTGCAGACCATATAAAGTCTGAAAAAATCAGGTATTCTCCTTAGTATATGAGGGGAGAGAGATATGTGTTTCTCATTAGCTACTGGTCACTCATCTAATAAAATATGAAGTGGAATTGATAAAATTTTGAACTCGAAATGGAAACTTTATCATTAGCCATGATACAATTTTTCAGGTGTTTTGTCTGCAACTATGCCAAGTATTATGAAAAATATTGAGTATGAAACAGAAATTTAAACTGCAATCTTTTTTTCATCTGCAGTACGTTTTGCTGAACAATGAAAAACAAGCATTCAGGCATGTTCCCACATTTTTCTCTCCTTATTCAAGTTTGAATCAGGGAGTTACCTATCTTGGAGTAACTGGCTTGATGACAATAATTTTGAAGGAGAAATAAATAAAAATTCTTGTTACATAAATTCATGGTCAAATTAGTGAAACAGCTATTTCCTGGTGCAGTGATTTCACCCAAGTTTTGATACCTTGTAATTTTATTACACATTGTCTAAGTTACTCATTAGAATTTTCTGTGATTCCTATATTTCTAACTCTTTGGATTATATTTAATTGGATTCAAAACTTCAATTCATCACTATTTCTCAGTTCTGAATTTAAAAGAAAACACTTGTGAAAGAATTTTACTAAACAACTTGGTTAGATTGGTTCATTTTGTTTGCTTGATTTTGGTTTCTGCTTTTCTCTGGAAAGTTCATTTTGGATGCATCTCTTTTGTGAAGGAGGGTTTCTGTTTTCTTCATAATTAGATGAGAATTCTATGCTCAACTTTCTTTACCTCATTGTACTATAGTTGTTACTTACCTGTCTTTGTACATTCACAATACCTTTTTCTTTTATTTAGCAGCTTCAATAAAACATGCTCAAGAGGTTGGATTTATAACATCTAATGTAATATTTCCTTTTTTCAGTTTAGGTTTATGAATTTATATTTTATGAGCATTTGGAGGAATTATTCCTATTTTTTATTTGTTAAATACCTTCCCAAACTAATAACTTATTGGTATATAATGTGGATTTTTGGTTTTTTAAAAGACTTAATTTTGTTGCAGCACAGTAAGTTACAATGTTATTCATACTTGAGTTTTACAGTGTTCAGACATACAATGTTCTAGCACTAGATCCCACTCCTAGGGTAAACTTCCCTCCACCAATGTTCCCAGAATTCTTTCCCTATGCTATCTCCCCACTCCCTTCCTTATTACTCCTCAACCTGCTATCCTTACAGGAATCTTTATAATTTCAGTTGTTAAAGTTTGGGTCTCATGCTTTCTGTATATAATATCCTTGAATTACATTTTATTTCCTATTGAATATTGCTGACATTTGTTGTCCTGAATGTTGATGTTTACTGGCACTGGTTTAGTCTTGGTAGAATCTGAGAACAGGCAGATTATCTTTTTAGCTTTTTATTATCTACACACAAATATACTTGCACATATACACACATATGAATTTCAACTGAATATGTTTTATCTTCAAAGTTTGATCCCAATAAGAATATTTATTGGAGAGTCTTGGGTAGGGGCCGATACCGGCTCTCGCTCCGCCGAGATTCGACCCAGGTGGCCATGTGTTTGCACAGCCGCTTTGCTGCTGAACAACTAAGATCCAGAGCCAGCTATATTACTTCTGGCCCCAGCGAGTGCTTGCAGCCATGTCTCCAGACTGTGAACTAAGCTTTAGCTCCATGCTGCCCCAGGAAGGGAAATGATGCAATTTCCAACTTAAATCTCCCTGGACTTAATTACTGAAAGACAGAAATCCTAAACCGTGTGGCCACTACCGCGGCTGCACAACTTTATATTACTTCATTCTTATTAGTGGAAAACTAATTATCAAATGTTTCCTTGTCAATAGGGCTGTATTTTTGGGGGATAAACTCCAACAACAATATTGAGTTTTGTGTTGAAATATGGAATGTAACCAAGGTAAAGAGAAAATGAAGTGAAATTTATCAGTTATGCATAAGTGGGGGAGGGGGGATTGGGGGTGGTGGGGTGGGAGGTATATTGGGTTGTTTTTTTTTTGGTGGTGGAATGTGGGCACTGGTGAAAGGACGGGTGTTTGAGCATTGTATAACTGAGACATAAGCTTGAAAATTTTGTAACTTTCCACATGGTGATTGAATAAAATAATTTTTTTAAAAAAAGAATATTTATCGGAATAGATTGCTATTAAAAAGTGTCTTATTTTATATTGTGTCCGTTTGATCTATAGTGTAATTCTTCTGTATTTTGCTTGATTTTACTCAAGTTGTTTTTTTTCTACTGCCTTTTGTCAGTTACCCTATTTCAGCATTACTAAATCATAAACATTGGGGTACAATCAGTCTATTTATTTATTTATTTATTTTTTTGCTTTTTGGGTCACACCCAGCGATGCTCAGGGGTTACTCCTGGCTCTGCATCAGGAATTACTCCTGGCGGTGCTTGGGGGACCATATGGGATGCCGGGGATAGAACCCGGGTCGGCCGCGTGCAAGGCAAACGCCCTACCCGCTGTGCTATCGCTCCGGCCCCAAGTCTATTTATTTTTGGTGCAAATTTCTGCAACTTGAGGTTAAATATTTTATGAAGAAGTAATCTGGAACTTTAAAGTAATTTACTTCTTTTATTTATTTATTTATTTATTTATTTATTTATTTTTGGGTCATACCCGGCAATGCACAGGGGTTAGTCCTGGCTCTGCACTCATGAATTATCCCTGGCAGTGCTCAGGGGACCATATGGGATGCTGGGAATTGAACCTGGGTTGGCTGAGTGCACGGCAAATGCCCTACCCTCTGTGCTTTTGCTCCAGCCCCAGTTTACTTATTTTAAAATCTAGATAAAACCAGGTATGCATTCTAGTTTCCAAAATAACTTATTAATTTTGCACATTTTATATGATGTTATCACTACATTGTTTTGTAAAATTTAACATGACCATAGGGTGTAATAATAGCAGAAATAAAAAAGTGAATAGAGAGTGTAATGTATCTTGAGATATAATTTGACAATTTTTGAGTTGCAATGAAGCATGCTGACTTCATAGATATAATTTTTTCCTATCTCCCAAAAATATTTATTTATATTACTAAAGGTCCAAGAATTCCTTGCAGTTATTTCTGTGCCACGCACTGTATTCCGTGTTACATAATAGTCAATTGATGACATAGTGAAAAATAACTTTGTTTTTTTTTGTTGTTGTTGTTTTTTTTTTTGCTTTTTGGGTCACACCTGGCGATGCACAGGGGTTACTCCTGGCTCTGCACTCAGGAATTACCCCTGGCCGTGCTCAGGGGACCATATGGGATGCTGGGATTTGAACCCGGGTCGGCCGCGTGCAAGGCAAACGCCCTACCCGCTGTGCTATCTCTCTCCAGCCCCCTGAAAAATAACATTGGAATACTTATTTGGAATACCTGAGTGATTGTGAATATTGTGGCTCACAAGTGTGAAAGGACTGCCATGAAGTAGGGAGTCAGGTAGGTGGTTCTCTGGGAGTATGTTTCTGGGAGCCATGAAACAAAGAAATGTTTAGAAAGATAAAAAAAACTATAAGAGCAAGAAATTTTTGAAAAGACAAAATGTCTTAAAACCAAGAACTGTTTAGAGAGACAAGATATACTCCGAAAGGGAGACATCATGAAGCCTGCTCAGGATGAAGGCCAGACCTTGTCTAGAGATAACTCCCAGACAAGAATGATGCCTTGATAACAGAGAAAAATATACGGGCTTCTAGAACGAGAAGTAATTCTATTTGACAATTCCCTAGCAGCAACAACCCTTAACTCAAACTGAAGTAGCGGGGAAAAATAAAACAAAAAACCCTTTATAACCTGATTTCTAAAGCTGCTCAGGGCACTCCATTCTGGGATTTCCAACTTCCCAACTCATGATCTGTAATTTCCTCTTTTTATTCACAGCAGGCTGTTCTGAGTTTGCCTGTGACTTTCTTTAAGGGTGCCAAACTTCCTTTACTTTGGGGGTTCTTTTCTCCCTAGAGAAGTCTTCCCTATAATTAGTATCCTCTGTTAATAAACTATTTTGTGTCACTCTCTGTCTTCTCCTGAATTTTATTTTTCAGTGATAGATAAGTGTGTGTTTGAGCGGCACCAGTAACGCTCGAACAAATCGATGAGCAACGGGATGACTGTGACAGTGACAGTGACAGATAAGTGTGTGACCTTTGGGCAGCAAGGGAAAACCCAGTGGTTCTCTCTCTTGCACCTGCATTCGGTGGACTTGCCCACCCGGGATGGCCAATGCCATGGACAGACAAAGGAGAAAATGAGGCCGCCAGGTTGGTTGGTGATCAGTTGCTGTTTATTCCATTTTCCCCACGCGCCTGTTCTAATCTCACTAAGGTCCCCGTTCGAGTTTCACACTGTCCCTCATTCCCATCTCCTCCTGTCTCCGCTCTCCCACTCATCTCTCCATGCTCCCTCCCTCTTGCAGCCATGTCTCTCTCATTCTCTCTCCATGACCTGTTCCTACATTCTTTGCCTACATTCTTCTCCCTCTGTCTTCCTTGGTAGTCTCTCTGTGCTCCATCTTGCTGCCCTGGTCTCTCTCTCTAGTCTCTCCTCAACTCCCCACATGGGGGGTAGCCATCACACCCCATCTGGTACATAATCAACATATCAAAAGGGCGGAAATACCACCTAGGGGTTTTACTCCTTTCCTTGGTCCAGTAACTTAATTAAAATCTAATTAACATCTCAATTCTACTCCTTAATATTAGCTATTTTTTATGGACAGAGTAAGAGATACATTGAGCTTGTAGGATGGCTCTCCTGGGGACATCTCGCTGTAGATCTCAGGCTATAGTGCTCAGGCCAGATTAATCTTTCCTAACCCTAGCAGGGTCCTACTTCATGCTCTTAACTTATAGTTAAGTATTATGGAGCTTTAGCCTGGCCCATTTTGATGCCAAGGTAGCTCACTGCTTGCTCTGGGTCCATCCAGTCCCTCCTTGGGACCCTGCTTTTGGGGTACTAGGAAGTAAGGGCAACTGAGGCTTAAGTCAAGAGAATAGATGCCCAGGAGTGAACGTAATTCAGAGTCAATTAACTCCCTTGTTACAAAAGCATAGAATTAAGTGTCTTCCTGTGTCTATACAAAAAGGACATTGCTCTGAATTAACTATGCAAAGGATTTAAGGAGAAGAGGAAAACAATATTTACAAGTCAGAAGGCAGAGGTAATTGACAGGTTGGGGGAGCAATTAACAAATCCAAGCTCCCTGCATCAAGGGAGGAAAGGCAAACGAATGTTATCCTACAGATAAGGAACTTTGAACCTGAGTGAGACTGTGACTGACTTTTTCCCATAGCCTGAGTGAGAAGCATGGTTTCCAAAAAAAAATCTTGGCACCAGATACCAGCTCTCACATGGGACAGATCAAATATATCTCAGGAGCAACTTGATGGCTACCTGAGTTTCTTGTAGGATTTTAGTTTTAACACTGAATGACAACACATTGGTTTAATCAGAATTGATTTTTCCATGTGTTGTACATCATCGCCAGCAATATAGCGATCAGACCAGGAGTGAGCTTAACATGTTCTATTAAGGTTATCTCCTCCTGCTCTGTGGCTCCCCATTGTACCAATGACAACACCGATTTTGGCAAAGTGATTTATCCCTTCATCTGATTTTTTATGGACATCTACAAAATAAAGTTTTTAGAAAGCAAAAATCTCTCAAAGTTGGAATAGGAGAAAAAGCGGATAGGTCTTTGTCTACCCAATACACTATTCCAATTTCCAGTACTCGATATGATCCCTCAAATCTGTCAGGAATGATCTCTGAACATAGACCCAGGAGTAAGCCCAAAGCACTACTAGTGTGTTCCCAAAACAAAACAAAACAAAACAAAACAAAACAAAACAAAACGATCAGAAAAAGATTTAATATATAACTTACATTGATGTTCTATTTTAATCACATAATAATATTTTACAACAAACATCGAACAATAAAAATGGGCTATTTTTGCTAAATTTCCAAGGCAATACAACTGTATCAAAAATATTGAAACACCACCAAAATGTTAGGGTACAGGGTTTTATTCTTCTGGTTATGAGAAGACTCTAGAACTTTGATGGTGGGTATGGTGATTTCTCTATACAAATAGAGATGCTGAGCTATACCCTGGAAGTTCTATAAACTAATGATCAATAAACTAAAAAGGAAAAATGAAAGAGAACAAAACTGAATTCTAGCTAGAATTTCTTGCTTGTATCCAGAGAATATAATTGCAAGATAGTTCATCCAGGAGTCTAAAGGATGACTAACTACAAAAAGGGCAACTTTGAATTTTGCTTGGTTTCTTTGAATTATTGTGTTTTTTTACTTCACTCAATTTAAAAGAGAAATTGGACTATGCTTTGTCATTTTGTGCCTATCCTTTGAAAGATAGCATACTGTTGGCTTGGAAGCTTCCCCAGACATAGCTACAAAGACTAAAAGGTCTCTAAATTTAAATTCTAAAACATGCGCAGTGTGTGATTCTGTGTGAGAGCATCCACAGTACACCATGATCAAATCCTCTGAGGTTTGATCTTGACTTTAAGATCCGCCACTCTAAGAAATTATTGACTCTGTAAACCTCCCTAATACTGGATCTGGTTCTTAGAGCACCTTTTAAAAGGAATATCTCTCATAGCCTTTCTATAGTTAGCAGGAATGTTCTCTAGAGATAATGTAGTCGATTCAGTCTATTCTCAAGATTTAGACTGAATCCAGCAGTACTTAAAGAACCTATAAAACTGGGAATAATGACCAAATACCAAGACCACAAAAGTGAAAAACTCAAGAATAACGAAAACTCTGGTAACTACATGACTTCAGATCAACAGCAGCAACAAAAGTGCAAATCTTTCTAAAGTGAAGCAAACAATAGGGTACTTAAAAGTCAGGCAATTCACATCCCCAAAAACAAAAGCAACCGGTGTTGGCATGGATGTGGGGAGAAAGGGACTCTCCTTCACTGCTGGTGGGAATGCCAACTGGTTCAGCCCTTTTGGAAAACAATATGGACAATTCTCAAAAAGTTAGAAATTGAGCTCCTATTTGACCCAGCAATACCACTCCTGGGAATATATCCCGGAGAGGCAAAAATAGTAGAGATGACATCTGCATTTCCATGTTCATTGCCGCTCTGTTCACAATAGTCACAATATGGAAAAAAACAGAGTGCCCGAAAACAGATGATTTGCTAAAGAAACTCTGGTATATTTACACAATGGAATACTATGTAGCTGTCAGGAAACATGAAATTTGCATACAAGTGGATCAACATGGAAAGTATCATGTTGAGTGAAATGAGTCAGAAAGAAAGAGACAGACATAGAAAGATTGCACTCATATGTGGAATATAATGTAACTGAGAAGTACAAGTTGGCAACGATGCAACTTCTGGCAGATATCTCTCTGGACTTAGTTACTAAAATACTAAATTACAGAAACCCAAAACTGAGAGGCCGCTAAGTGTGGTCACTCGACCTCATACCTCTTCATCCTCAGCAATGGAAAACAAATTATCTAATGCTTCCTTTTCAGCAGGTCTGACTTTAGGGGAGAGACTCTCCAAACAATAATAGTGAGTTTTGTTGAAATATTGTATGCAATCAAAGTGAAAGTAAAGTGAAATTTATTAGTTACACAGGCGGGGGGGGCTTAGGGCGGGGGGGGGCTAGGGGCGTGGGGGGGTTGGGGTGTGAGGGGGCGGGGTGGAGCTATACTGGGATTCTTGGTGGTGGAATATGAGCACTGGTGAAGGGATGGGCATTCGAGCATTGTATAACTGAGATTTAAACCTGAAAACTTTGTAACTTTCCACATGGTGACTCAATAAAAAATTAAAAAAAAAAGTCGGGCAATTAAATAATGCTTTAGTCAACCCCATCAAAAAATGGGGTGAAGAAATGAACAGAAACTTTACCAAGGAAGAGATACGAATGGCCAAAAGGCACATGAAAAAGTGTTCTACATCACTAGTCGTCAGAGAGATGCAGATCAAAACAACCATGAGATACCACCTCACACCACAGAGACTAGCACACATCCAAAAGAACAAAAGCAACCGCTGTTGGAGAGGATGTGGGGAGAAAGGGACCCTTCTACACTGCTGGTGGGAATGCCGGCTAGTTCAGCCCTTTTGGAAAACAGTATGGACGATTCTCAAAAAACTAGAGGTTGAGCTCCCATTTGACCCAGCAATACCACTGCTGGGAATATATCCCAGAAAAGCCAAAAAGTATAGTCGAAGTGACATATGCACTTATATGTTCACCGCAGTACTATTTACAATAGCCAGAATCTGGAAAAAACCCGAGTGCCCTAGAACAGATGACTGGTTGAAGAAACTCTGGTACATCTATACAATGGAATACTATGCAGCTGTTAGAAAAAATGAGGTCATGACGTTTGCATATAAGTGGATCAACATGGAAAGTATCATGCTAAGTGAAATGAGTCAGAAAGAGAGAGACAGACATAGAAAGATTGCACTCATCTGTGGAATATAGAATAATAGACTATAAGACTAATGACCAAGAATAGTAGAAATCAGTACCAGTAGATAGTTTCCATGGCTTGGAGGCTGGTCTCTCATTCTGGGTAACTCAGAGAAGGGAACACCAAATAAAATGTGGTTGGAGGTCATGTGGGGGAAGGGTGAGGCGGGTGGAATACAGACTAGAGACTGAACACAATGGCCACTCAACACCTTTATTGCAAACCACAACACCTAATCAGATAGAGAGAACAAAAGGGAATTCCCTGCCATAGTGGCAGGGTGGGGTGGGGGGAGACGGGACTGGGGCGGGGGGGAGGGATGCTGGGTTTACGGGTGGTGGAGAATGGGCACTGGTGAAGGGATGGGTTATCGAACTTTGTATGGGGGAAGCATGAGCACAAAGATGTATGGATCTGTAACTGTACCCTCACGATGACTCTCTAATTAAAAATAAACTAATTAAAAAAATAAAAAAAATAAAAAAAGAAAAAAATAAATAATGCTTTAGTATCATATAAATCCTAAAATTAAAAAATTTCAATAGTTATGCATTTCATAGCGAACTGAATCTAACCACTGTGCATAAGGACTGCAAAATCTTAGCCATAACCTACTTTTCCATCATTATCACACCAAAAGACTTTTTAAAATGTTCTATTCTCTCTTACTGCCAGTGAGAGTCATGATATATCTCAGAGATTTGATATGTCACCGATATCTCAATTTTTTAAAAATATTTTGTGGCTGGAGATATAATGCAAGATTTTAAGGTGTCTACTTTGCATTTGAGCTCTTGTTTGGAGGTTCTATCAGGGGAACGCAGCTACTCGTATACCCTAGACCGAAGACTGGTCAGTCTCTATTTGGGGAAGGCTGTCCTCTTCTACTGAGCACGCAGCTTGGAGAGGGGTGCACGTGGAGCAGAGGTGAGAGAGGAAGGGGACACCCGCCTAGCCAGCCAGATCAGCCGAATCAACCCTGGCTTTCAATGGGGTGACAGACGTCGCAGCCAGATCGCCCTCACATGGGGTAGGGCATTTGCCTTGCACGCGGTCGACTGGGTTCCATTCCTCCAACTCTCTTGGAGAGCCCGGCAAGCTACCAAGAGTATCCCGCCCGCATGGCAGAGCCTGACAAACTACCCATAGCATATTCAATATGCCATAAATAGTAACAACAAGTCGCACAATGGAGACGTTATTGGTGCCTGCTGGAGCAAATTGATGAACAACAGGATGACAGTGCTACAGTGCTATCCTATATTTTGCCAACCCTGGTACTGCATGTGTCCTTGAACTCTGTTAGGAGAAGTCCTTGAGCACAGACTCAAGAAAAGACTCCAAGCACTACCAGGTGTGGCCCAACCCCCTCAAATTTATGCTGTTTGTGTAACTGTATTTGTAAAATATATTCAGTATTGAAAACCAGTGCTACCACCACCACAACAAATAGTCACTGTAAAAAAAAAGAAAGTAAAAGAAAAATGCTGTTTCTTACTTGTTATTTGATTAAATCCAATATGCCATGAGCATATAGAACTTCATAGTTCTATTTAGTCCTAGTATATTGTCCTATGTATCTGAAAATATAAACATTCTAGTAAGAGAAGCTGGGAAATGGAAGAAGCTAGAGCCTCAGGATCTAGTTCTTGTGTGCCGTTAACTATAAGACATGGTTGGGTCTCTTGTATCTTTCTTGACATCAGTTCTGCCCTCTGAAAAACGAAGTCAGATTAGATACTGATTTTCCTCTGCATCCTCTAGCTTCTTTTAGTTAGTTCTGATTGTATGTATAACAGATAAATGTGTATATATTCTTGTAGAAGAGGCTAAGGTATTTATGCAGAAATTTCTGAACTGCATAGTTCAAAAGCACAGGATTAAATGGTGAATTCCCCCACTCTCCAGCTTCATCTACTAATTATACTTTTAAAGTGTTATTTAATTTAGTTTTTCTCATTCTCTTTGAAATAGCTGTATTCTTCCTCAACAATTTATAGTTTTTTCAAATCTCTGTTTCTTACTGTAACCTTGCCTTTGGACAGAATTCATTCTGCATTTTGTGCTCTTCTTTTGTTGTTAAAATTCTATCAATGGTCTGCTTTATGTTACTATGTCTGGGAAAACTTCGCACAGAAATTCCATTTTCTACGCCTAGAGGGAAACTTTATGCTTCTTCTCTATCTTTGTCTTATTTTTGTATACATTTTCTGATCTGTAAGATGGTAAACTTCTTTAGAGAGGCAGCTATATTTTATCTTTAGCAGGAAAAATAAATTGCTGTTTATTAACTCTAAATGATTGGATCTAACAAATGCTGATGTTGTATATCCCAGAAGACAAAATGAAAACCATTTGTAGTCAATGCAATTGCTTTAATATAGGTGAGAATCTGGAATAAGCCAATGCTCCTATAGTAAACAGACTTGTCTTGGTGATATTTGCTTTAGGGCCAGTACTGAGTCGGACAATAATTTTGAGTAAATTAGAAAGATAGGGAAGATGACTGGGAGGGCTGGAAGGTATGCTTTATGTGTTGGAGATATTCAACTATCTGATGCCTATCACCTATGATCACCTCCGTTCTCCCTCAACCATCCCCCAGTCTCCCTAAAAAACCCAAAAATAAATAAACCCAATGTTTAATAAATGGAGGAAGAACTGCACATTGCTTAAAGGACTGGTGCACAATCTAAGGTCTGGCCTGATCCCTGACATCGAAAGTTCCCCTGGGCAGCACGTGGAACAACTTCTGTGCAATTCATTGGGAGAAGTCCCTGAGTACTGCTGAGTGTGGTCCACAGAACAAAATATAAGAAGGAAAAAATAAACATCTCTGCTCATGGGAGCAAACACACACCAGTGATGCCACCAACACAAACAAAGCAGGTGCTAGAGGAATCTAGAGCAGGCTGGATCTCAGCCTCTGTCCACTTTTTCAGCTGAGTTTGACGTAGATCAGTACAACATACACAGCTCTGTATCTTGACCTTACAAACTTCCAAGCCAGGTGAGAAATTTATCCAAGAGGACAATTGAATTATTGCCTTTCCGTTCTCTCAGTGTACAATAACTTAATTTTCCATTCCCGAAAGAACCTCTTAAAGGTTTCCAGATAACTTGTCTATCATAAACAGAGTAGAGCAGGGGTCGTGTGTCATGCTGGTCAACTTTCGAGAAGGGAACAAAACAAAGCACTAGATTGTGTGGTGAAGTAGGATGAGATAAGTCTATAAAAGGAGAATCAAGGAAGTACCCATAATCAAGACTCACTAGCGTTGGTAGCACGCTTGGCGTACTGTTAAAAACAAAGTGACCTAGATACTTAGATATGTTCTCACTCATATGAACACGGAGACCCAAAGGCTATGACTAACATAAATGACTCCCTTTGCCCAAATGACCAGCTGTTTAAAATTTCAAACATCTTTTGTTGAAGAATAGAATAGGTACCTCTTATATTGCAAGATTTTAGAAATTTCTGGGCCTGGGGAGATAGCTCAAGTGGTAAAGCATCTGCCTAGCATTTGTGAACTCCTAAATTTGAGCCTCAACACTACATGAACTAGAACTGTTGTTGAAGTGATCGTGGTGGTCTCCAAGCACTGCCAGACCAAAGCATCAAACTCTCAAGCCTGTAACATGGGGCTAAGTATTGTTGGGAGGGCCCCAGGCTCCAACACATGGCTACAAAAATTTAAAAAATAAGTAAAGTCCAACATGCCTCAGAAATAAGAAAGAAGAAGGAAATGTTAAAAAAAGAGCTTAAATTGATAAAAGAAAAAAGAAACAGTCCCTCAATGAGCTAATGAGTCTAGTGTGTATAGGTTACATTCTTAAATGTTTATAGATTAAAATATAATTGAACTCTGATTTCTTCCAGGATTAAGCGGACAACTTCAACTCTTAAACTGAATCTTCTATTTTAGAATTAAATGTTTCCAGGATATAATTCTAGTTGAGGTTAATAGGCCCATTATTAACAGGCTCTGTTACTCTAGTCATAAACCTTCTCAGTAGCATTTACCCTGCTTTTCTCTCTCATGTTAATTCTTAATTTAAATTCTTACATTGCTTTCTTTTTTAAATTCCTTAACATCTCTATATCAACTTGAGCACAGAATTTTAAATAAAAATTTACCTATGTCAGAATTATATGACAACTATTTAAAGCTATGTCAATTAAAATCATCTCCAAGACCCCACTGTAAGTCACCCTAAATCAAAATCCCTTGCTCTTCTGATCAGGAATCTAAGGGTCACTATTGACCTCCTCCATCCTCTCCTTCCTCAGTCTACCATTCCTCCAAACAAAGTATCTTATTCTTTAACTTTTTTACTTGTTTTGTTTTGGGGTCATGCCTGATGGTTATTCGGGCTTACTCCTTGCTCTGTGCTCAGGGGTGATTAATGGTGGACATGGGGGAACATATGAGATGCTGGGTACTGAGCCAGGTCAGCTTCTGTAAGGCAACACCTGACTTGCTGTTCTATTGTCCTAGCCCTATCTTTTTTCACATCAAAAACCCCACACTGTGCAGTCTAACTTTTCTTATTCTAAATATTCTCATTGAGAATGTTTAGCTCTGTCCACTTTTTCATGACCCTTCAGTACATTCTGAGTTATCTTTCAGAATCAGAAAAAATATGCTGTTAATAATTTCATATGAACCCATTCTTGCCTTTATACAAAAAGAGGACTTTGCTTCCATCTGCCATAATGAGGCCATATTAAAAAGAACAAGTTTTTCTTTGACTATTCCATTGTCAAGATAGAATAATAGACAGCCATTAAAAAGCCTTTCTTAGCTCTTCTGTATCTTTATTGTTTTGCTTCAGATATATGACTAGGATATGCATGATTTTTTTTTCTCCTCTAGATTTCTATTTTCTGAAAAGTATGGAAATATGAATAGAGTAAATAGTTTCTTTTATAATGAAAGTATGGCAATTAATATATTGTCTCAATCTTATCAGTTGTATTTGCTAATTTCCTTAAATGCAATGGTTATAAAATTTGTAAGTAACTATCCTACAGCTCCAAATAAATCTCCATTGATATCATAAGACAATTACCATTAAGAGATTTTATTATAACTTTACACATGTGTGTATCACATATATTTGTGTATATACATACAAATAAAATGTATAACAGGTATATATAATTTATAAAATAGAAATAAAAGAACGAAGCCTCCAAATAGCAAATATAAATCAAAATTATTGTATAATGCAACTTATTTATATTTGATAAAGGAATATTTTAACCAAAACTACTATACATGCTTTCTTTATTTCCTTTTGTAAATGATCATTTTACTCTGACCATGATTATAGGATTTCTGTTAAGTCTAAGATGATCAAATTCTAAATTTGATGCTGAGCTGTAAACCATGATACTACTTCAACATTTCCCCTGACCCAATCCAGATAACATTCCAGTGTCATGAATCACTTTGGCAGTGTTTTGACTGTTGCCTTTTCTCAATTGCGTTCCCAGCCTAAAGTGCTTTTATTTGACCAATCCAACCTTTTCAACTTTCACTTGCTAACAATAGCTGATTGCTCTTGTCAAAAAATCATGTCACAATAGCAATGCACTAATTCTTAACCTGGCTGATAGCTGTGCACGAAGAGGTGTTGGAACTGAAACAATCCTGCTGTGGAATATAAGCATTTAAAAAAATTAGCTTAAAATAGTTGAAAATGTCTCCTTGTTAGTGGTCTTTCTTTTTTATAAAGTAATTTTTTTCTTTGGATTTCTAGTAGAGGCATGGTTTGGGGAATGGATTAGCTGCCAGATATCCTGCATTTATTTATACTAACATTTAACAATGAGTAGACAATTTGACTTTGAGCAGAAGATTCTATCCTCAAGGCCTGCCAGGAGTAATTCCTGAGTGCTGAGCCAGGAGTAAGCCCTGAGCACTTTCGGTGTAGACCTAAACTGAAACAAACAAATAGAAAAAAAAAGGTTCTATGTAAAATAAAGAAGCAAAACATGTTTTTGCTATACTTTGTGATAAAGGACAAGTATCCAAAAGTTATAAGGAAAATCAGAAAACTCAATAACAAGAAAACAAATTCCACAAAACTCAATAAGAGCTGAAAAGACAATTCACAAAAAAAGACCAGTAACCCAAACATGAAAGCTTGTAACTACCTCACAGTGATTCAATAAAATTAAACTATATATATATATAGTAATCATAAAAAAAAGACCAGTAGTTGACCATCAGGCATACGCAAAAATGTGTCTATTATTACCTATTATCAGGAGAATGCAAATCAAAATTACAACGAGATATCATGTCAGTTTTGTGAGTATGCCCCATACTATCTAAAAATGATCTTCTATGTCTATGCCTGAAAGAACTAAGGCTGGCAGGAGTTTGCAGAGAAAGGAGGCCATAATAGTTCAGCCTCCATAGAGAATAGTATAAATATTTCTCTAAAGTTTAAAAATGGTTCTACCATATGATGCAGCAATTTCGCTCCTTTGTATCTGAACAATACAAAATAAAACTTTGAAAAGAAATCTGTAGATCTATGTTAATTTCAGCACTACTTATAATACTGAAGATTGGCATAAAAAGTATTTGGTAGAAACTAATACTCCAAAACAAGTAAAATCTTGCCTTTTCCACAGCATGAATATAACTGGAGGCAGTCATCCTAATAGAAATGTAATAAGAAAAACAATAAATATTGGATGATCTCACGTTCATATGAACTATAGAGAAAGAAAATTAGGGAACATATAAAACTATGATGCCAGAACTAAAGTTCCAGAGGAGAAGGAGGATGGGAAATTTAATAGAGGATGGAATCCAAATGACTGTAATGGAGAGATTATTGTGAATTTTGTGGGGGTATAATGTGGCAACATATTTTTATGGAGTCTGACATTGTACCGATAAAACATGTAGCCAAGTAAACAAACAGTATTCAATAAAATAGAGTTAAATGAATAAACAAAATCACTTATGTAATTGCTATTAAGACATTGAAAAATTGGATCTGGAGGGATTGTACTAGGAGTAAGGCTAGGAAGAGGATAAAAACAAATGAAAGTTAAGTAGATGTCCCCAAATTGCTCTTCATCATAGTCATCATCATCAAAAATAATAATGGGTTTTGATCTTGCCTGCACAACTGAACTATCTGTAGAGATTTTATTATTTTTTATTTTATTTTTAAAAATTTTATTGAATCACTGTGAGATAGTTACAAGCTTTCATGTTTGGGTTACAATCACACAATGATCAAACACCCATCCTTCCATCAGTGCACATTCCCCACCACCAATATCCCGGGTATACCCCCCCTTTCCCACCCTCCCCCTGCCTCCATGACAGACAATATTCCCCATACTCTCTCTCTACTTTTGGGCATTATGGTTTGCAACAGACACTGAGAGGTCATCATGTTTGGTCCATTATCTACTTTCGGCATACATCATCCATCCTGACTGATTTCTCCAGCCATCATTTTCTTATCTTCTCTATTCCATCTGCCTTCTCCCCTCGCTCATGAAGCAGTCTTCCAGCTATGGAGCAATCCCCCTGGCCCTTGTGTCTACTGTACTTGGGTGCCATCTTCATGCGATGTCATTCTATACTCCACAAATGAGTGCAGTCCTTCTATGTCTGTTCCTCTTTTTCTGACTCATTTCACTTAGCATTATACTCTCCATGTCTATTCATTTATAAGCAAATTTCATGACTTCATCTCTCCTAACAGCTGCATAGTACTCCATTATGTAGTTGTACCAAAGTTTCTTTAACCAGTCATCTGTTTTCCCTGGTGATTCTAAAGTCAAGATTAACAATCGTTTACAATAACTATTATAATCTTCAATTTTCATCATCATCATTATCTTATTTGATGCTTAATTGTTAATAGTCTTAAAGTATCCAGTACAATTCACGATCACGATCATGAAATCCCGTTAATCATCGATTTCTCGAGTGGGCTCAGTAACCTCTTCATTCGTCCTTTCCCTGAGATCTTAGAAGTCTCTCTTGATGCTGCCCTCCCAATGATGTTGCACTGGAGGCGCTTTCAGGATCAGGGGAATGGGATATAGCTTGTTACTGGATTTAGCATATGAATATACCATGGGAAGATTGCAAGACTGTCCCATGTGGGCAGGAAACTTTCAGAAGCTTGCCAGTTTCTCCCAGAGGGAGAAGTAGGCTACAAGATAGCACTTCTGGGAGCTTGCTTTTAAGTCTCTGGATATTGGCTGTTGATGGGATTACACACACCTGGGTTCCTCTGCCAGTACCTTCATGTGTGAGGCCCGTCCGAACGTGTGGAGAGGGGCCTCCAGCATGGCTGTACCTAGGTTCTGGTGGTATTTGGCTGCCGGGAGCTCTGCTTGGGGTGGGGAGGGAAGCTGGAGCCCATCCCCTCTGAGGGACTCCGGGGAAGACAGCCAGGCATGCGGGCAAGAGACTCTCAGCGAAGAATATTTCTGAAAATGCTTATCTGCTTTGTAGTTTCTCATATCTAGAATTTTAGCGTTTGTTTGTCTCTCTACAAAACAATAAACATAATTACTAATGAATCAATGTTGTACTGGATGATAAATCTCCAGTGGCAAACAAATTTTTAATAATGTTTGATCTTACAGAATTTAGTAGAATGAAATACAGCGAAATAGAGTACCATAGAATATTCCTATTCAATTTTCAAGATTTGTGAACTAAGATACATATTGTAAAATATAATTGCTAATGACCTCATGCTGGCTAAAACCATTCATGGCCGTCTCCAACAAATAATGCATTAAGTAAATTTGTACCTCCAGATGCAATTTTATAGAGGGGAACAGAAGGTACATTTTGCCTTTATTCTCAATGCAGCAGTAATCGGGAAAGTAATAAAAGTTAAAGACCTTTGTTACCTTACTGTATACAGTTTTGTATGCTCCAAAATATATTGAAGTCATTTAGAGATATTAAAATAATCATTTCAAATAAAATATATTAGATTGGTCCATCAGAGAAACATAGAACTAATTGAATTAGCAAAAATATGTTAGAACTTCTAGTGAATATAATGAACATAAACCTTTTCTTTTTTATAATAATAAAATTGTTCTAATTGATTTTTTAAAAAGTTTTGATTGTTTCTTGGTCAAATATCATTAGCATATAATAAAGGTATCATGTGGCATACATCTGTGTCAAAATTACTGTGGGCTTTGGGGTACCCTCACTGGGACTAATACATAGTTGAGCTAATTAGTCTTCTATTGTTCTTTTAACAGCAAGGCCAATGAGATATTCTTATTTAGAATGGCAACATAAGAATTCCTTTTTTTCTCCAGTGGCCATATTTTATGAGGTAGTTTTTGAATATGATATTTTAAAATCAGGTGTCTTTTAATACAGTTAATTTGTAGGTAATTGCAGGTCTATATATGGACCTGGTATATAATGAATACCTGAACATTAATGAGCAAATTATATCGTTTCTTTATTGAACATTATACTGCAATAAAAAAAAACCACACATAAAACCAAAACCCCAATCCTGCAACAATTTCAATGGTTTTGGCTGATGCCCTTTTGCCTGTTGCAATTTTAAAGATAACTTTAGTCAGCTGGAAAGCATATGTTAAAAGGGAATAGTTCAAGTGAAACAAATTCGTTTTGCTTTTGTCTCCAAGTGAACTGCACTGTGAAAGGACACAAAACTCGGTCTGCATTGCCTGAGAGAATTGCAACTTGAGATAAGGTGTAGCTGTCGAGTAACTGAACACCTATTTCTACTACCAGGAATATTAAAAAACTAGAAAATGCTGTTAGATTTTTTTTTTTTAACCAGTGAAACAAGTCATTTGGTTCTTTTTTTTTTAAAGTTACTCTGTAAGAATATACATATTTCATGTGAGTTGTTCTGGTAGATATTCTAAAAGCTCAGGCTAGGAGGCAAATATTACTACATGAGGAAATTTATGACTACTGAGGTGTGTGAAATGAAGTGCAGCTAGAGCACATTTTTAAAGAAAAGCTTGAACCTAAGAAATAAAGTTATTCATTTTTTTATCTTGTCTATTAAAAGTCTTCATTATGGAATGAAAAGCAATATATTCATTCTTCATTCTGGCAATGCTCTTTAAAACAAAGCTGCTTTAACGTTATTTGATGACCCTTCTACCTCCTCCTCCCCTTAGGTCCTATCCTATATGTTAGATATTAGACTAGAGACAGGTCACTGCTTTCAATTTGTTAAGGAATGTTTTTGTGCAATTGAGATATCAAAATACCTGTACATAATGCCAGCTTTCAGTAAAGGTCACATTTTACTCAGATTCTGGGAGGAAATGTGCAGAATATTCTTATATTCTGTTTTTTTAAAGTAGAATGTGATGTTATATTGCTTACCAAAACCATATCATTGTGGTAAAAAGAAATTCCTTTTTTATAATAGTAAATACAAATTGTTTAAGAACTTAGGATAGTTATAGCATTTTGATGAACATTAAAGTACAAATTACTACTAAATGGGAAAATGCATCTTGAATATCTTAAACTTTTATAGCGAAAATCAAGGCAATAAAATGCTTCTTTGTGTTTGAAGTAGATAATGATTCTCTGGTTCTGGTACTTAAAAATTTTAAAGATGATTTCTAATACCTGACATATAAATTTAGTGTATCTTCCTCAATTATCTTTCCTTTCACTATTCATTTTTCTCTTCTTCTTGGTCATGATTTCTCTCCACTCTTCTCCTAGTTTTTATATTTTCTCTCTCCCCATGTCACTCACTTCAACTACCTTACTAAAAACAAGGCTAAAATTGATTTGGAAATATACTTACACTATCTTAAACATAGAGAAAAACATGAATACATTTACATGTTTTAGAGTAGAGTACAGATATAGGCTTATTTTGTTTCAATGAAATATTGAACAAATAAGCCATAACTTTTTAGACTATAAAATTTTAAAAAACTACAAAAAATTAATAAGCGCAAATGTGATTGAAATTGCACATAAAATTATTATTAAAATAATAATTATTAAAATGCACACAAAGTTCACTTTCTATCAGTATTAGAAAATTAACAAAACAACTGTTTCACCTTGGTGGACCAGCACATTCATCTTTTTGTGCAAGACAACAAATTTTTTGAAAGACCACAAATATACAAACAATAAAGAAAGAAATAAAGAGAGGTATTTGTGGTGACATTCTCTGAATATAAGAAACCACTATCATTGCATGTTAAAATAAAGGGCATATTTTAGTTATTTTCTATTTTTCAAATTTCTAAATTATGATTAATGCATTAACAGTGGTATGTTAATAGAAAAACTTCTCATTCTGTTTTCCCTAGGAAACCATCAAAATCATAACATAATTGGGTAGTTTTTCCTTGATACCTCTTATTAGCTTTTGTATTTGATCAGAAACAATAACTGTCTTCATGAGAAAATATGAACATAAAAAAGTGACTTCAAATATCAGAAACTCAGAATATCAACCCTTTTTTAATTTTAACCAAGAAATTAAACACAACCAGTTTTCATTTTGTGAAAAGTAAATCAACAAATAAAGTCTTAGAATAAGCCTAATAATTATTAGATTTGTGTCAAACTTTTGTAGAGATAATATTTATGTTTGGGGGAAATATTGATGGGAATGTCAAAATTTTTTCTCATGTATAAATATAAACTTTCCCTGAATGTTCTCATTAAATTTTTTTAAAAATATGAACTCAGATGATCAAAAGTGATAATAGTATTGAAAAAAATTCTGATGGGTTTTTAATACCAAAATAATTTCTTTGTGATTAATTACTATCTGATAATTATACCATGTGAATTCTGTTCACCACCCAAGATTGCTTTGGAGCTATCATTAGGCCACTTCTGTGAAACCAAACAGATCAACCTTACTTGCTAGGCATTTTCCCCCCGCTTCTGGGTCAAGACAAAATATACACTTTAAGCCCTTGGCTCTAACATCCTGAGCAGGAGCAGAAGGATCCAGATGATTCAAATGGAAGTATATGAGTTCCCTCCCACAAGAATCAACTTTGTCCAGTGGGAATCAAAAACTGGAAATACCATGTAAATTAACCTCACCTTCTCCTTTATCACAAGGTACGCTTAAAAAGCATTTGTTCATATAGCAATCCTGAGACATTTGGGACATCCAGCAGAAACATCTTCCAAAGGAGAATTTCTTCTAAGCTGTATTGCATGACAGTATGACTTTGCACTATCCAACATTCTTTCTTCAGTCATTTGCTTAATTTAACACTACTTAGCACTCTTACTTTCTTAACATGTCCATTTTTTTTCCCCGATTATGCAGTCCCACTAATCCTTGTGCTTTGACTAATAGAGAACCTGGGGACTGAAACACACATGAAGTTGGATTGATCAAAAACATACCAAGTACTCTTAATTTTATAATACTTGCTTAATATAATGCAGCATTTTTTCTTGAACAGAAGACATGTCTACATTCAGAAGCATATTCAAATATTCACAAAATCTATTAACTTGATAGTTTGACAAGTGTTCTACTTAAAGATTAGTCAGTCAGAGTTAGTATCTTAAATATCTCTTAGAGAAGGAGAGAGAAAGTGGGAGATAACAAATCCACAAAAACTTAAAAACTGACAATAGAGTGCTGAACTAAATGTAGAATAATAATCACAAGTAAAACTAGAGGTTGTGAATGGCTGATAGAAGGACACACTTCTGCAAATTTCAAGATCTTAAGTGTATTTTATGTTCAGAATGTCATCTATCAATGTGAGATTATCAAAACTTCCATCTCTGAAGACAATTGTGGAAATCTTGGAAATTGAGAAATAGATTGGGAGCTACACCCATAAAATTTACCCTTCAGATTTACTCTGTAGAAAGAAATTTGTCACAGAAGAACACAAAACACAAGATAATCGATGAACTTTATATGATTGGAGGTACTAAATTTGAAGATATCATACTAGATTTTGTCTTCTGAGGGATTAGATAATGAGACTCAGATTTACAAATTTTTGAAGCAGAAAATGCCTCTGAAAATGTTCTGATAAATAGATCTGAAGAAAATTTTAGGGAAAAGTTTTAGATCTAGAAGGTATTTACTAAACAGCAGCTGGAATATGCAGAGAAAATGAAATAATATTAAAGATAACAGGATAGGAGGAAAGTATAAGTGAATAGTAAGGATTTGGGGGGTATTAAAATACAATAGAAGTCTGAGAAGTGATAGAGCAAACAATTGAATCAGTGACATATAAAAGATATATTTTAATAGCCATCCCAATGAGTAAAGTATAAAAAGAGAAAATAAATAGAAATAAACAAATGAGAAAAACTGGAAAAGTAATATAAATAAATTAATTTTATTCTGAAGAAGAATTTTGAATAAGTAAACAATGATGCAGTAATTGATGACAAAATCTGAAAATAAATCTTCAAAGAGATTTGTTTTCAAAAATTGTGATAAGATTAAAAGGGATAATTGGTATAGAGAAACCTAGCACAGCCTGGTTAATACTTTGATTATTAGAATAAAAATAATTTAATTGACACTCAAGAGTAAAATAAATTACCTACCCCAAACAAGATAACTTGGTATTCAATCTCTCTTCTACACCATTAAATTCATGATTAAGGAATGATGCCTAAGAAATGTTTAGTAGCAATGCAATCATAAAGCTGTTTTTTAATAAATATTAAAGTTGTCTCTAAAACAAAAGACAAGAGAATGACATTCTTGAATTCAAATGCACAATAGCATGCAAAATATATGATGCTAAAATTAAATATTCATTTCAGTCAACCAGGGTCTTTTATGCCTTTATGCTGTTGTTGAGGGAGGTGGCCACATGGTGGTACTCACCACTTCCAGCGCTATGCTCCGGGGTTGCTCCCAGTGATGCTCAGAGAAGCACATATAGTGTAGAGAATCAACCTGTAATGGACACCTTCAATGTGTCCATTGTTGACCCGATTGTTTCAATTATTTAGTGCATCTCTAAGCTCCAAACCTAACTTCTTAGAATTGGTGTTGAAATCCCACAGATGGGAAGTCTGCAAACTACGTTTCTTCTTTTCCAGGACTTTCCATGACTGACAGCAAAAGGAGAATAACAAGGGTTCAGGGGAGGTAGTGCAAAAATAAGTACCCTGTCTCTTTTTGTTTGTTTGTTGTTACTCAGAAATATTTTTTCACTCCAGAATGGATTTTTGTTTTGGTTGTCTAGTTCTTCGCTCATTTTTCTCACCTAATATAGTGTGCTGTAAATCCTCCTTTGATGGCTGGATCTGCATTTAGTAGGATATTTACGTGTGAAAATGGAGCATTCACAACAGCCAGGTATGCCATCTCAGGTATTGGAGAACATGCAACAAAGTACATCATCTCAATTACAAGGAGGACTAAACAAAAGTACCTGCCATATTTTTAACCCTTGAGCTGGAAAGAAAGAGAAGAATGAGTATGCCTGAGAGTGGAAAAAGTACTGGATCAAGTGCTTCAGCTAAGATCTCTCTCCCACAACACACACACACACACACACACACACACACACACACGTACACACACATATCCACCATATAAAGAGATCCCTTAATTTTGATTCCAGAATTTGAATTGGAGGTGATGTGCATATTAGCATGGCTGGCGCAAGAGGCCAGGGTTTTTGATACCATTTGCTTCTAGAAGATTGCATTGTACTGATAGTGCACCTATTCTGATCTAGGAGGACACATTTTTGTAATGTGCCAAACAGAGTCTCTGTAATTGCCTAAATTGAGCCTTAACGAGCTGGAATTCCAGCTGGAGCTGGAAGCTGAGACTTATTAACTTCCCAACACAGCGATGGGGGAAGAGACTTATCCTTATTTGAAGACACATTTATTTTGAATATGCATTTTTTTCTTGCCCAAACTTTCTCTAGGCATTATTTATGTGATATATGGTAACATGGTATAAGGAACTTTTCTCCCGTCCAAAGAACTACTTTCCTAACAATAATTTATAATGATGAATGTGTGTAGACTGTTAGTACTATCGTTAGCCCAATAATATCCCCAAAGAATATAAGGAAATGACTTCCTCAAGTATCAACTTATGGCAATAGTGAGCTGATGCATAGCATTCTGAGAGATTAATCTTACAGGATTCATGATATACTTAGAAACAAAGACCAATGGCACTGTTTCTCTCAAAGCCATAATATGTTAATCTAGGTTTAAAAATATGAGAGTAGAAGTGAAACTTCTAATTATTAAACCTAATTACACATATGAAATGATGTTTCTTCCTTTCCTACACTTTTGATCTTTGCTGATTTAGAAATCTAAGCTTCAAACAGAAAAATGTTTTCCACAAGGGAACACAGCAATGACAATAGTAATGAGTATTAATAGCAATTAAAGGTTGAAATGATTGTCTTATAAATCTGGATTTTAAACTTATTGTAACAGAGTTATTACTTCTTAATGAAAATCTATAGGTTTTGAAAATATGTAATATCTGTAATCAGTATGAGAAATGTTTGAATAGTGATATATGTGGAGAATTATTGGAAAGCGAGCAACATTTTTCCAAATTAAAGAAGAATCAAACATATTTTTATGATAGTAATGAAAAATAAGTTTAAAATACCTTTAGGAAGGTTCATATTTTAGAAGAATTAAAATAAGGCAGGCCAGAGAGATAGTACAGTGGGTAAGGCACTTAGTCAACCAGAGTTTGATCCCTGGAATCACATATGATTCCCTGAGCACCATCAGTAATGATCTCTAAATGTAGAGTTAAGGATAAATTCTGAGCACAGTAATGTGTGGCCAAAAGTTCTCCCCAAGATATGTAAATATTGGGGGGGATTTTTTAATTATGGAATTGTGTTGCTTATTTTAAGCAAAATAAATAATATTTATTTATATATTGGCAGGCCGAGTTGCAGCGTTGTCGGACATAGAGCCTTGGCAGCAGTGCCCCCAGTGGCTCATCCACTGTGGGGTGCTGTCAGCCAACCATGGAGTGACCTGGGACTCGGCAAAGGTGTTTGTCCAGGCACAGACCTTCTGTGATAGGGTCCTGCTCTGCCAGCTGCTCAACAACCATTGGCCGCACTCCATCAACCTCAAGGAGATTAACCTGAGATCGCAGCTGTCCCAGGTGCTACCAAACAAGCAGGCAAGTCCGTGTTTGTCAGTGTGCAGGTCCTTACAACATGCTAGCTGACCAAAAGCTTACATTCGGTAGACTGGGAACACCCATCCATCCCAAAAGCCTCCGTCCCTCTTAGAGAGCCCTACAAGCTACCGAGAGTATCCCGCCCACACGGCAGAGACCTGGCAAGCCACCCGTGGCGTATTCGATATGCCAAAACCAGCAACAAGTCTCACAATGGAGACATCACTGGTGCCCGCTCGAGCAAATCGATAAACAGTGGGACGACAGTGCAGTACAGTGCAGTGCAGTCTGGGGTTTATACATACCACGGGCAATGGATTGATTGACTAAGGAAAAACTGATTTCAAGTTTCTGTTCTTAACACCATACTATCTTGTCTTGAGACATTAAATACAAGAACTGATACTTTCATTTTTTGAAGTTATTTGCTTGTAAGTCAACAAAGAGAGATATTAATAATGTTTGGTGTGCACTCTTTTCACAGGTAAATGCTTTTAGGCCATTATTCGCTAAGTCTTTCACCTGCTTTGTACTTTGATCTTATTTCTAGCCTGATTTCTTACTACACTGTCCTACTTTGAGCCCTCTGAGAGCTTCATAGAACCTGTTCTTCAAAAAAGCATAGGGAAGGATTCTATTTAGTCTTGATTTGTCCCTGTTTTAAGGGTGTTTTAGGTTTGGAAACTTTCAATTATGTCTTGAGTGGGAAAACCTCTTAGGATTAGAAGAGAAAAAAAAAGGTTTTAATTTTTTTGGATCCTTAAAACAAGAAAGAAAGAATAAAATTATTTTTCAATTAAAGACTTTCTCTTGGCCTAAGGATTTAAAGCATTCAATCTCTAAAGAATTTGGTTTCCCCAGAGTGGGGATATCAAATTTAAACTATAGAATTCACTTGAATTAAAGAAAATTAATAAAATGTATAGTTTTATTGGATTTACTTCATTTTACAGTTTGATAGACTGTAGTTATATGAATTGCATGTTTTCTTTGTACCACAGCCACAATCATTTCCATTAAATTAATGGCATAGTCAATATTTCTTTGCATCATAATGACAGTTATTTCTATTAAATCAATCTAATTTTAATCATTGATTTATTTGGGCAACAATACAACTGCTCATTCACAAGGAAAAATAGTTGGGAAAATATATAATTTGTTAAAGCATTATAATTGGTTTCATATATTTTAAGAAAAGTCTATATTTGGAGAAAAATAGAATTGATTCTCTGCCTCATGAGATAATTTTATCACATTTTCTTTTTATTCCCTTCATTTAGACATAGTCCAAGCACCTCTGCTAGGTTCTCCTTCTCATTGTTTTCCATATTATTACAAATAGTTGCCAAACACACCCTAGCAAAGACAAATGAACTTTAAGTTTTATTAATTGCCTTCCTAATGCTCCATAGTGGACTAGTAGAATCACTGCACTATGTATTATCTTAACTTGAACAGTTTGTCCAGGATAAATACTAAATGGTACAATTTTGTATGGAAAACTAAATGGTACAAATACTAAATGGTACAATTTATCTAGAATAATCACTGTATCACTGCCATCCCGTTGCTCATCAATTTGCTTGAGCGGGCACCAGTAACGTCTCCATTGTAAGACTTGTTACTGTTTTTGGCATATCAAATAAGCCACACGTAGCTTGCTAGGCTCTGTCATGTGGGTGAGATACTCTCGGTAGCTTGCCAGGCTTTCAGAGAGGGGCGAAGGAATCAAATCTGAGTTGGCTGTGTGCAAGGCAAACGCCCTACCTGCTGTGCTATCGCTCCAGCCTGTCTAGAATAATACGTAAATAATAATAGGTAAAGAGAGGACTGTCCCAGGCAGACCCCTGCTTTAAGCTATAATCTTCTCCTGTTTATGGCTCTTCATCACTGATCCCTTTAGGGGACCTCCATTTCAAGGACTTGATACTTATGATACTTATGTTACTTCCAAGTCTTCACATGCCAGCTTAATCCATTAATCCATTGATACTGTGTTTTTGCCTTGACATTTACTCTAAAATTTGGTCAGGTTACCCTTTATGTTTAGTGTCAGATTCCTGAGGAACCTCAGGGAGGCACTTGAGAACTTGCTTTAAGTGCAACAGTCTTCTGTCTTTGCCCTAGAATTGTGTGTAAACACCAACATAGAAACCATGTCCTATCCTCTTTGACGGGTCATTTTTCTGAGGCTTGGAGTATTATGTGTGTCTTATTTTTTGTTGTTACTATTTTCTATAAACCTGCTGGAAATCTGCAGCTCATCTGGGATCCATGGTAGAGGCTGAAATATTGGCACATTCCCCCATGCTTCTGGATCTTTGAGATTTTTATAACTGTGTTTGTGAGGCAAGAGTCTTTAGTGGCTATTTCATTAATGTTTTTTGTGTCTCTATATGGGTTTTGCAATCAACTTCAGGAACTCCCACAAGTGAGGCATTTGCTCTACTACACAGCTAACACTATGTCATTCTTTCTTACCTATTAGTTTTGAATACATTTATATCAAATATTATTCCATCTTGCATGCCCCAGTCAAATCCTCGGTAGCTTTTGAGAGGATTGTCTTTCTTTTCACAAGTGTCGAGTTTTAAGAAGAAACTTCTATATCCACAAGACCATGATGGTCATAAATTTGAATATAGAGATAAACCTACTCACTTGTGGTAGGATTGAATTATAGGAGATTGGAAACAGTCACTGTCACTGTCATCCCATTGCTCATCGATTTGTTTGAGCAGGCACCAGTAACATTGAGAGACTTATTGTTACTGTTTTTGGCATATCCAATACGCAACGGGTAGCTTGCCAGGCTCTGCTGTGCGGGCGAGATACTCCTGGTAGCTTGCTGGGCTCTCTGAGAGGGGCGGAGAATCAAACACCGGTCGGCTGCGTGAAAGGTGAATGCCCTACCGCTGTGCTATCGTTCCAGCCCATTGAAAACAGTATTTATTATTATTTGACTCTAGTCAAGAGATAAAGAGAACCAAGAGGTAGATAAGGAAAATGGCTAGGAAATGACATTAGAAAGTATCAGATTAGTTAAATCTTATAGATGGTAAAACAGGCACTCACAGACATACACACACATGTGCGCATATATAAGTATTTAAAAATTCTGAAAATTTAAATGAAATATTTATTTTCTGGAGTGACACTGGAGTAGTCTAGAATGCAATGAGAAGCTTTCCCTGAAATATCCCAGCTACTGTCTTTCCAGGATTGATGCCCTCTTTGCCTAATACTGAGTTTGTCAGAAGGTGAAAACTCATCTATAGCCTTCTCTGCATAGTCACTTTGGCTAAGAAAACCTGTTCTGATGTGACTCAGACTTCTCTCTTAAGCCAAGTTGATTTTCATGCCTCTGTAGCTGGGTGGCTAGAGTCTATCTTAGTCTTCCAGCTTCAGTTTGGGTCTTCTCTAGCTCTAGAAATGTTCTAGTTCCAAGGTTTTTATAAGATTGTTTGAGGACTCGGGGTAGCATTGGAGTTCATCTCCTCTTTCTTATAATCTGTTCCATTTCATTCCTTAACTGGTAGGTATTAATCTTAAGGATGATATCATGGAAGATAGCACGGATTTAAAGGTTTAGTAAAGTTAAACAAATAGCAACCACTTTTAGTGATGAGTGATACTTGAATGTTTTACTTTGACTCAATCAAAATAAGCGAAAATGAATTAACCATCATAGACTGTTAGATGACAGAAACGTCTTTGATAACTCCCAGGTCAGCTTTTGTTGTTGTTATTGTTTTGATGGATGATTTCAAAAATGGTTTAATTGGTTTAAACAGTTTGGTTTTATTGCATGACCAGAGGGCCATAGAAACCTTTCATGGAATTTATGCTTTGAGCTCTCCCAAAGACAAGATTTTTCACAAAGGTCTTTGATCAATTCACATACAAAGCACAATTCTTGTGTGCATAAGGGCACCTGGGAGCACCTGAATATCTATCTTACCCTACTGTTTGCCTGTGAGTGCCTTCTCTTTCACCACATCTTTTTGCCTTTAAGTAAAAACATTACATGAGTTTGCTCTGTGGAGTCTAAGAGTTCTTTAGATATCTATACATGAAAAAAGAAAAAAAATCAACATGCAATTCTTCTGTAATTTTCTACATGAAGATCTTACTACAGAATCTGTTTTTTTTAGGAAACCCTAACTTGTGAAAATGAACAATTTTGGAATATATATTAACTAGAGTTTCAATATCAGGAAAGCAGTGATAATTGATTTAGGCTAAATCATAGATAATATTAAAGAGTTTTTTTGTGGGGTCCCCCCTGCGGGCATCATCCTGTCCCGCAGGGAGGACCTTTCGTGGGGCTAAGGAGGGGATGTAACCGAATGAACAGACGCAGAGCCAGAAGGAGGAGGAGAGAGAGAGGAGAGTTTATTCACAGCAGTTACAATACTTATACCTCTTGGTGGGAGGGGGTGGTATGCATGCTTGGACCCCCACAGGAACAATAGTAAAATGTTGATCAGGCATGGCCGTTGGCTACTGAGACAAGTGGTGAAATGATAAGATCACAGGAATCCCAAGCAGCCTCCGCTTGACTAGATGATAAGAGCCAAGCTCTGTAAGATGGCTCCCTACATTTTTTGTTTGTGTTTTTGTTATTGTTGTTGTTTTGGGAGGAGGTCACAACCTGTGGTGCTCAGCGGATGTTTCTGACTCTGTGTTCAGGAGTGAATCCTGGCAGTACTCAGGGGACTACATGTGTTGTTCAGGCTTTGAACCCCGAACAGTCATAAGTGAAAAATGGACCTTACCTCCTGTGCTATCTCTCTGGTCTCTGAAAGCTTTTTCTTTAAAATCAGCACCAAAACAAAATTTTCTACTATAGTATTAGAAGTCTTAGGCAGTTAGACATAAGACAGAAATAAAAAGTATCCAAATTAGAAAAGAAAAAATTGTTATATGCAGATGATGCCAAATATGTAATACCCCCGAAACTCTTATTAAAAAGCTGTTAGGTGGTTCTGAGTGATAGTACAACAGGCATGGTATTTGCCTGAATACAGCTCATTCCGGGGTTTGTCCCAGGCATCCCATATCTGTGATGCCTGAGCACAGAACCAGGAGTAAACTCTGAGCACTTCTGTATATGGCCTAACAACACAAAATAAAGTAAAATAAAAAGCTCCGAGAATTAATAAATTCAGCAAAGTGAACAAACTCAGTATTCAGTAGTCTATCTCACTTTTTATATACAAATAATACAAACTAGGAAGAAATTCAGAAAACAATCCTACATATTGTGTTATCTCAAAGAGTTGCTTAGGAGTAAACTTATAAGAGGAGGAGAATGACCAAACAGAAACTATAAAATACAGCTAAAAATTATAAAGAAAAATTAAGTGTTGGAAATGCAGAGTGCTTAAACCCAGGCACCCTCTCACTTTCCAAGTGTGATTGTTGGTATGATAACAGTGTACAGTTTCTGGCATACTTCAATAAAGGGTGCGTGAGTACCAAAACCAACAAAACCAAAGTGTGAGAGGCCTACTGAGGACCACAGCTAAGTGTGTGGATACCACAGCCAAGAGTGAAAACAGTGTAATCAAGTATGCAACAACAACAAAGAGGAAGAAAAAAAAACCTGTAAGACATGGACAGGAATTTTATGCGCATGGATGAATTGGGGATAGAAAATTAGTTTAATCAAAATACCATTCTACCAAAAGCAATTTAAAGAATTGATGCAGTCTCAGTTAAAATTTCAGTTACGTTTTTTAAGTGAACAGCAAAAGTTACTGAGGTTGAAAGGAATCAGAAAAAAATCTTGAGTAATTAGGGCAATCCTGAGGGAGAAAAGACAAATGAAAAGCACCATGTTCCCTGACTTCAGACTATATTATAAAGTGACAATAATTAAAACTGGACTATTTTTAGTTCAATAGTTTTGGACTATTTGCAACTATGTTGGACTATCTACAACTCCCTTGTTACAGTTTTTCTGCAACATGGGAGTTGCAGAAACAGTACAGAAGGCAAGGCACATGCTTTGCATGTTATTGACCTAGGTTCAATTCTCAGCACCCCAAGCCCCACCAGAAGTGATCCTTGAGTTCAGAGATGAGAGGCCTCAGCACTTCTGGGCATGGACCCCCCAAAGAAAAATTAAGATAATAAATAAAAATAGAGACATGGCACAAAAGGATAGAATTGAAAGTTCAGAAATAAACCCACATATTTAAGCATCTAACCCATGACAAAAGATATAAGGTCATACCGTGAAAAAATGAAAAACTTCTTTTTTTGGGGGGTCACACCCAGCGATGTACAGGGGTTACTCCTGGTTTATGCACACAGGAATTACTCCTGGCAGTGCTCAGGGGACCGTATGGGATGCTGAGAATCGAACCTGGGTCAACCCCGTGCAAGGCAAACGCCTTACTTGCTGTGTTATCACCCCAGCCCCTGAAAAGCTTCTTTAACAAATGATAGTGGGAAGACTGTGCAAACATACACAAAATGATAGTTCTGGCCTACTCCAGTTTTCAACTCCCTATATAAAAAAGAACACAAAAATACACAAAAAGCTTCAATTTATAAAGTGCATGGAAGGTAGCATTGTAAGATACTTAATAACATCAACATTAGAGATGTCTTTAGAGATGGATCCTTGGTCACAGAAACATAAAAGCCTAGATAAGCCATTGATAATTGTATTAAGCTGAAAAGCTTTTGTACAGAAAAAGAAAATATAAAATGAAACAGAAGATAGCCTTCTTACTTGGAGAATATCTGGAAGAAATGGCAAAATTTGCACTTCATAATGTTAGGTTATAGATTAATAGGTTAATAGCCTAGGTATTAAAATATTCACATATGTAAAGCAAAATTAGAAAATTAGTCACAGGGAAAAGTGAGATTATTGAATGATTATATTTTTCTTTGCGACATAAGGATATAAATAAAATGAACAGACAAAATAAGCTAAAAATAAACTGGTGGACATTGATAATAGAACTAAGTTTATCTGAGGGGAAGAACACTATTGGAGATGAAAGAGTATAGACCTTTAAGAGGGAAATAAAGTTTCTTTTAGTTTTTTTTATTTTACTGCCTAAAATTTAAAAAATTAACAACAACAAAAATAACAGTGCGGCATGTGGATGCAAACACACAAAAGGCATCATGAAAATGAAAATCGAGACAGTGATACACAGAAGACAGGAACCACCTAAGTTCGACAGCAAGTGCCAGTAAGGAACACCAGAGATTCACACCAGATTCTAAGAGAGAGACGAGACAGGCTCTCTCTTATAGCCCTCACAAGGGGTTATACTTTGATGCCAGATTTGGGTCTCTCTGAAATCTTAGACAATATATTTTTGTTGTTTAAGATGTGACTCCCATCAGGGAACTTTGCTTCAGCAGCCCTAGCAAATGAACATATTTTTTGCTTAATATTCAAATTTCTTTATAGGATTGTATGACTTTGTCCTTAAATAGATCACTGGATTTGAAACAAATTTGATTGACAACACAATAATTTCATATGTTAAACTTTATGGCGGAACAACACATAGAGATGAATAGCAGGGAATTAGAAATTTAGATTTGGAGCTTTGAAAGAGGCTGAAGTCAGAGATCTGCAGGTGAGAATAACTTTTATAGAGAAATCTTTTGAAGGAATTGTATTATAATTATTAACTAAGCTAGAATGAGCCCAATGACAGCTTAGAAGTTGCATCACTGCAGGGTTGTAACAGTTTCTGTGGGTGGTGCTGAAAGCAATCACTGTCTGCTAAAAGCTAAACTTTACAGGTCAGGCAAGGAGAGCAATTGACCCCAAAAGTTCAAGTGCCAAGTTTCTTAGTGAGAAATATAGTGGGTTTCAGAAACTTGGAGTCAGGACCCAAGACAAAGAAAGAAAAATTCAGATGAAAATTGAGAATAAAAGGACCTGATGCTGAGTCAATTTGCTGAGAAAAAAAAGTTTAAGGTTTTTCAACAAATAACAGCAAGATAGCTGAATATTTAAGGAAGGACTAAATTTGGAACTCTAAACCATAGCATATAGAGCTTAACAGGGGCCAAAGGTCTAAATATGAGTGCTAAGCCCATTAAAATAATAAATTATTAATGGCTTTAGATTAGTCATCTCTTCACTGATATTAAAAGCACAAACAACAACAAAAGCAGGTAAGTCTAGTAGGCAAATTGTGTTGGGCTGGTGAAATAGTACCGAATGCAAAAAGCACTTGCCTTCATGTGACTGACTCTGGCTTAATTCCCAGCCCTACATATGGTCCCCAGAGCATCATCAGGAGTGATTCCTGAGCAGAGAGTGAAGAATAAACTCCAAACACCTTCAGGTACAGCCCACCACAACCCCACCAATTAAAAAAAAAATTTTTTTGCTTTGTAGAATACCATAAAAAATGAAAAGGCAGCCCACAGAACGGACTTTGTAAAAAAATTTTTCAAATCATATCTCTAAAATATATGTTAAAGTTTCATCTAGAATAGATGATAATTCTTGGAATTTGAAAATAAGAATACATAATTCAAATATAAGCAAAGGATCTAAATCTTTTTTTTTTTTTTGCTTTTTGGGTCACACCAGGTGATGCACAAGGGTCACTCCTGGTTCATGCACTCACAAATTACTCCTGGCGGTGCTCAGGGGACGATATGGGATGCTGGGAATCAAACCCTGGTTGGTTGCGTGCAAGGCAAAACAGCCTCTCCACTGTGCTAACACATAGGTATCTAAAAATGCTTATACATCTAACTGGTCATTAGAGAAATGGAAGTCACAACCTACAGACCACACACATGAACTAGCTCAACTCGATAAAGCAAAGGTTTGGCAAAGAAGTGGAGAAACATGAACTTCAATACACAGTGAGAAAATGAAAGTTATGTTAGGGCGTCCAAGGATGGCTCAGTGGCAAAGACATCTCTCTCAAGTAACGTCATGAATTTGATTCCCAGTGCTTCTTCTATGAGCTGAACATGATTCCAGAAACCCTCCTATGTGTAACCTCTGGCATCATAATAGTGTATGACCTCAGCATACACTCTGGTGCATATGAGCTCCATACTAGGGTATGTGATCACTGTCAAGTACTACAACCACACTGGGTGAGATCACCATGCTGAAAAGTGCAATACTTGATGCATCTATGTAGAAGCACAACAACGAGAAAAGTGCGCTACCATTTGTGTGTTACACGATCGAGAGTCTGAACCCTGAAAGCAAGGATTCAGACACGACAACCAAATATGTAGGTGACCCCGTTCACTGCAATGGCAGCAGTGAAGGAAGGAGAAAATAAAGGGTTTTAAAGATGATTTTAAAATAATTTTAAAACAAATGATGCAATCAATTTGGGGAACAGTATAACGTTTTCTCAAAAAGTTAACCATAGAGCTATCACGTGATGCCCAAATCATACTAATATATACAACTGAATGAGCTAAAAACATTTGTCCTCACAAGTACTTGTATTAATAATCATAGAAATATTATTCATAATTACACAGAGAGAAAATCTAACAATCTTAATGTCAATCAACTGAAAGAGCAAGTAAATTATATATAACGATATATATATATATGCATATGTATACATAAATATTTAGAGCTTATTCCTGCTTATGCAGGGATCATATCTAGCAGTGCTTAGAGGACCATATTCAGTGCCAGGGATTGAAATGGGTTTGACTGCAAGCATGACAAACATTTTAACCTCTCTGTTTTATCTTTCTGATGCAATGTTGTATTTTTATAGTGCAATTTTATTAAAAATCCAAAGTAATGAAAGAAGTACTGATTATTTCTACAATCCGTATAGATATTTAAATATGATTCTAAAAGAAAAAATATAGCTTGATAAAGAACTAGATGTATATGATTCCACTTTCATAAATTATGTAGATAGGGAAATTTGTAGACATACAAAAGAATGCTTAGAACTAGTGAGTGAGGGGTGAATGGAGATGAGAAATTATTAGTTAAATGTCCAGCATTTTCTTTCAGAGTGATGAAAATGTCCTGACATTGCTTATGCTAATTTTATGTTATGGTAAGGAACTTTTAATACACTTTAGGTGAATTTGGTAGCATGTGAATTATATCTCAATAAAGCTGTTAAATTTTGCTCAAGAATGGAATTGTGATGAATGTAGGCATAGTGAGCAGGCTTAAGGAATGGGGTCTAGTTTTGTCTGTGTAAAAAATGATTAAATAGACACCCAGGCAGAGTGTTAAGTTGCTAAGTGATAAGGAAGATGTAAAAAAATAATCTGTCTCTCTATCAAAGATATTCTGTATTTTTGAGTTAATTCAGGCTGTCTTAGCAAAGATACCAAGGAAAGATAGCTGAACAAGCAATATAAATGTATTCCTCACACTATCAGAATCTAGGGTGCCAAAATTAAGGTGCATACTATGTGAGTTCTAGTCAGGATTCACCTCGTAATTCATAAATAGCTTCTGGTTTCATGTCTGCACATGACATGAAGAAGTAAGGGGATTCTCTGGGTTTTATTTTTAAGGACATAAATTCCATTCATAAGACCTCCATCCTTCAGTTTTATCCACTCCCACTCCCTCAAAGACCCTGTCTCCTACTGTCTGTCATCAGCTTTGGACAGAATTTCAATTCCTGTAATTTAAGGGGCTACATAGGTTTCCATTTTGGTGAAGTGGAAGGTGGCTTAATAAGCATTTAAAAAAATTCAGTATCAGCTCTTGTATATAGAGCAGCCTCCTTTTATTTCCTTAAACTTGATCTTAGCTAGATTCTGTTACTCTCATGCATTTTTTTCTTTCTAGAACTGTCTGATTCTGGTGTAAATAATTAGTTCATTACATTGCAAATTTAGAATCTGAATCTGGTATCTAATGCCAACCCATACTCCTTCCTTCTCTCCAGAACAGGATGATACTCTACAGGAAGGATCTGTTGACTAGTTCTCAGCTATTTTCTCTCTACCTTTGGACTCATCTGCAATCCTTTCCTAGTTCTCTCCACCTTCTCTCTCCATTTATTCAGCTTTTATTTTATTTTATTTTAGGTATTGAAGAGGATCAGCTGGATTCCACAGGACGTCAAAAAACCACATGGCCGCCCACCAACGAGATGGTGAAACTTCTTCGTCAAAACCCTGAATGAATGGTTTGAGGCTCTTTCTGTTCCTGGAGTGAGCAGATATCATTGGGCTACACTAGTACATGACAGGGACAAATGGAGACATTACGGGCACCCGCTTGAGCAAATCAAAGATCAACGGGAAGATAAGTGATACAAGTGATTGAAGAGGAAATGGATAGGGAGTAAATAAAATTGACATGCTTCAACATTCCTAGTCTAGCAAGGAGCACAGAAGATTGCCTTAGCATTGTGATGAGATCTTGTCCTTCAGACAGATTGTTCACTAACTGTCCATCAGAACAGGTCTTTATTTATTCATCCTCTAAGATCTTCTAAATATGGGCATTTGCTTCTTTGCCCAAAGGACCATAATTCCTTACTCTGTCTTGAACATTATTCTTCATGTTATTTTATTGAAAGACTTGGGAAAAAATATTTAATTTGAGCAATTTCTATTCTACCCCCAAACCTAAAAGTTACACATAAGATGTTCATTATTAACTCTAGCAATTCATCCTAGGGATTATTGCATACAAAATACTGTATCTACAAGGTTGACTTTTTCTTTTTACTGACTTGCCTTAATTGGGGGGCTGTGGAAAGTAAATTGTCAAGATGTCAGTAGGTATTGTTACCCCAATTCTCACCCTCTTATTTTTCTTCCTCCCCCTCCTTCATCTGATTTTCTGATCTTTGTACCTGTCTTCAAACTAACAGTTGAAATTCTATTCTAATCGAGTGAAATTATCCAGCAGAAAAATCTGTCTCTGTTTTCTCATTAATTGCATCTTTCTACAGAATCAAACGATTCTATCTAGGTGGTGGCATATTGAATACAAAGGTACACTAAGTACTAAATAATTTATTTCTGGTACTTCTCAGCACTTATACCTGCCTCAGTGACGTAGACAGGAGTGGTGATTATACTGCAGACTTGTCTTCATTGTCAAAACTAGCAGTGGCTTTTCTAAATCTACTAAAAATGACACTGACAGTCCAGAGACTTTGGAGGGTGGCTCACATGTGTCTTTTTTAAAAAAAAATAAATGTCACATACTGTGGAAACATTCATATTAGTGGCACTTAAATCATACCTCACCATGCCAAGGCAATAACAACTGGGGAAAACATATCTGACTTTGATTAAGAACACAGAAACCGTGAGAATGGATCTAGTGGAACTAGATCTAGTGGCAAATCTATAGGGTACAGTTACTCAGTCTCTGAGCTGGTCAGCCCTGGGACATTCTCACCTCACTTTGTGCCATCGTTCAATAGAAAATTCTGTATCTTCAGCTGATAATTTTCTCAGATGCCAAGCAACATAGGTTCTTGGACAGCTTTCAGAACTACATGGGCAAAGTGGGCACCCCCTGTGGGAAGAGACAATTCAATACCATTTGACTTGAGATTTCTAAGTATAGTTCTCATTCATCTTCCCACCAAGGACTGTTATATGATCGGGAGACATATAAAAGAAAATTGAAAAGACATTTTCTTACTTGCATTTCATATGCCGATTGCAAATGTATATAATTTGACCCTTTCTGAGTTTACATGATCATCATACACATAACTAGGAAATCTTGTTTCTCGGATTAATATCAATGTCTGCCAGTATGTAATAAAGAGAACTCAAAGGTAGATGTAACATGATGTGTATTGTGTTCTTGAAATTGCTCCTACATGTTTTCCAAAAATAGACCTTCTAACTGCATGAGAAGATTAAGAAGATTATGTCTGTATACATTTCAGGTGGAAAGAAAGGTTAAGTGTGGGTATTGTTACAGAAAAATCGAAAATCTTTTTAGCTTTTCAGACTAGCAGTCATACTTTTCTTCCCCCTTTCCAACATTAGAAAGTTTATTACCCTCAGTCTTTTCCCCAACCCTGGCTCATCGTGACTAAGTTTTCCAAAATAACCTTAATTTATCTACCCTCTTCCATTTTCTTCTCTTGATATTCTTATTCTATCTTATGGAATACATCAGATATGCTGACTTTATAAAGGCCGTATTCCTAGGCTATAGAATTCAAGGTGGCTCTTTGTAGTCCCTCAAATCTACTTCTTTCCTTCAGTGCTCCATTTCTACTATGCTAACTTCACACATTTCAAGGTCTTTCCCTCACTTTCCCTATCCCATTTCATCCCTGCCAGGAGTGCATGCCCGTCTACTCTCTCTCTCTTGTACTGTTTGTCAACTGTGAAAAAACAAATTTCCTCTGTTTCCAGGGGATTCTGATATATTTATCATTCCCTCACTCTGTTGAGTAACACAGATTTTATTTATGTTACGAGCCAGAGATTTGCAAAACTTGCTTTGATTTATACTATGAGAGTTAAAAAAAAGCCTCAAAACTTTGGTTTTGTTTAATAAATACAATTTTTTGTAATATCAAATAGCCATCTTGTTATTTTTTAAATAAAAGCCCTTCATCTCCATTTGGAGGAATCTGATACTTTCCTTTTCTTAAAAATTACAAATACAGACCAGAGAAATAGCCGAGGAGATAAAGCACTTGTCTATCTTGCATGTAGCTGACACCAGTTTAATTTTAGCAAATCATGGGTGCTCCTCTAAAGTATTGCTTAGAGAGAGCTCTAAGTACAGAACCAGAAGTCAGGCCTGAGCAACACTGGGTATGGTTCAATTCCCACTCAATTCCTATAGCAAAGATAAATCTTAATACTATCTCATGCCAGCCCAATTTTAGACTTTCCAAAATGTCATCTATATCTGCTTTATTTGTTGAATTTCTATTGTACTCATAAATAACACATACATTTTATTGCCTTTACTTGAGTGCCAATTTTAATTCTTCATGAAAATGGTTAAGCTTTTTGAGAACAGTAATTATGTCACTTTTTCAATATTTCTCCCTAAACCTGGTACATATTTAGTCTCTTATTATCAATTTATTTTGTTTAATAATTGAAAATTTGTACCATAAAATGTGTCTATCTGAATTATGGCTGCTCACTAGTGTTTGCAAAAACCAAACACACTGATAATCCAGGTATTTATAGAAGGAAAATTATAGTCTCCAGGCTCTGGACAAATTTTATACACACGCAAAAATACTCAAAAAAATAACACTAAGGATAATGAGCTGTATGTTTCTAGTTGAATGAGGTTTTCAAGGTAATCACTGCCATATATTTAGTGACAAGTTCTCTCAATGCCTAACAGTTTCTGGGAATCAGTGGATGGTTTACTCATTAAACTGTTGCTTACAATCTATTCCAACTTGTTTTTCCTACACTAATTTATCCCTTCACAAATTATCCATTTCAAGAAAAAAAGTGTATGAGAAATAGTTTCCACTCCTCTTGCCAAACCTGTTAAGAAACATTCCATTTGTTCTTCCAAAGCTAATGTTTACCTTTTCTAATAGACATGGCTTTCATCTGAAGTCTGATATTTTAGAAGTTTTCATTTACCACGTTAGAAGCAAACTTTTGCCCATGTTACATAGATATTCACCACCATTACTCTCACTGAGTTTTGTCTCAAATATGATTATGATACAAATCGCTGGGATATACTGATAAGAAACATATTAGTTTAAAGCAATGTTAGCATGCAAATAGAGTTTTTGGCAGTCTTTTAGATATATGGAAAATTCACTTCTATTATGAGAGTACTATATTTTTTTAAAAAGCAGTGTGCTTTCTAAATAAAATTTAATAATATATTAAAAAATGATACACTCCTACCCTTGGCTTTAAAGGACTTAAGAAAGAATGATCAACTTCTGGAATTTTATTTACCCAAGTGAGTTTAGAAATCCATCAGTCAATAGAGGCTTTTTCCTAAAAGGGAAAAAGAAGTAAACATATTATTCCATATTTTGATAATACAAGCACACTTACTAAGCATTCACTTGTTGTCATATAGAATACAAGACAGACCTCTTATATGTGTAATAAGTGATTTTATAAGATAATGGATGCTTTTAAGCATTTTTCTGATTTATGCTATTGGCTCACTAACTATTCCCAGGAAAACTGAGGTGGAATACTTTCAAATATGCCCTTCTCACCTTCCTCCTCACACCTCTTTTTCCTGCCAAAATCTTGTTTTTACAGTTGTATTTTGTTATTGATGCTCACTCTGTGTGGTCTTGTTATAATAAGAAAATAGAGAAACACCCTGATTGATTTTTCTCTCTTACCATAATTCTAGTCTCTCAGGACTTTGGTAGACCAGTGATTTGTTCTCCGTCTTCCCCTTCTTTCCTTTCTTTCTCATTGGGTCTAAGCTGACAGGATAGAAATGGAAAGTTCATTGGTGCTTATGCCCGGGACCAGAGCTGATGCTCATTCTAGTGCTTCTTTCCTGTTGCAACTACTCTACAGTTTAGTAAAACAGCTTGTTCTTTCTAATGAATTAGTTGGACATTTACTAAAATGGTGAGTCACACTTCTGTATGAGGGTAAAATGGTGGTCATTCAAGAAGAGCCTAAACTATTTACAGAAAATTGTAGAGTGATGGCATGTTCAACATATATTCTAGAAAAATCAAATGTAATGTTATCCAGCATTGTAATTGCAAAGAGAATATGCTTAGTGAACAACAGTCTCTTTATCACTCAGGTATACCATATGACTGAGAGCTAAATGGAATACTAATATATTGCTAGGTTTAATTAGATTCAAATTTGGGGGAAAATCAATTCTTTTAAAAGAGCAGATACAGAGAAAATTTAAAACAATGAAATTTTGGGTATCGCTTAAAACTGTCATTAGCACATCCCTTTGGAATATGAGAACAATATACTCTCACATTACTACAGTGCCCTTTGTTCTGTGAGTCTAGAGCACTTTACAAGGAACTATAGTTAAAATTAGCAACCGAGCAATAGATTTCCTAAAGGAATTATTGTAGGTAAGTGGAAGCAAAACACATCAGTTCTAAATTTAGATGGAAGAAATTAGCCATAGGAGCTTAAAAAAAATTCATTCTCGTGTTCTAAGTGACTACATATTTGTGATTGAGTTAGAATTTGACCACTATCATCAAAACTAGTTTTAATATGTCATTCTACCACTAACATCAAAACTAGTTTTAATATGATGTATATATCAACATCTTCAATTCTCATACTGATATTATGAGGTAACCTATTGGTTTCCATGCCAAAAATTAGGTTTCAAACAGAGAAATGCATTTTCTCACAGTTCTTGTGAGTAGATGCGTCAAACCTAGAAAAGACATATTAACTTTGGGTTTTTTTTTAGAGAATCCACATTTATATTATATTATTTAATATAATTTATATTGGAGTGATGGCTGCATCACTCTAATTTCTATATAGTTACTTTGCCCACTTTCCCACTGTTTCTTCCCTGTACATCTCTTATAGTGATAGCTTCCAGTGAATTTAAGGCTCACCTAGATATTCTAGGATAGCCTTATCTTAAAATATTTACTTCAGTTGACTCTGCAAAGATTCCTTAACCAGTTAAAGTAATGGCCACAGCTTCAGGGAATTAGGATCGGACATATGTCTGGAAGTTACCATCCAACGCACTTACATGCTGTAAGAAATGAGTCAAGAATGACTCATGGTTTGCTAGTAAAACCTTTGATCTCACTTTGCGTTTATACTGTACCCATATTTGGTTTTAAAACAAGACTGTGATAGTCTAGTGAAGAAGTAACTGAACAGAATGTTTGTGAATAAGACTGAGTCCCCTTGAAAGTTGGAGAATTTTAAAGGCAGTGTATAAAAGACTCAAAGACTTGATTTACTAACAATAAAGATTTAGTATCTAGAGAGAGAAACAGCTTGTTTTTTGTCCCTCAGATTTATCTATGGCGCCTTTTGTTTAGTACTGTTGTATGAAAGCAATTCTAGAGGAAAGTATGTATCAATTCTGTTAAACATGAAGAGCTATTGTTATTTGGTATTATTTATATTGCTTCAATTGATGTTTTATTTTTCTATTCTTTCTCTTAACTTGATATAATTAATTTTTATGTTTTCATTTCTCTTCTGTCATTTGTATATATCTTTATGTAAGTTTTAGTGGTCACTCTAGAAATTACATTACATATTATTAGGTTAACACCAGCTATTTAGATTTAACATTGTACTCCTTCTCATAAGTTATATAGAATACTTGGAAAAGCAGAATTATATTTAACTTTTATCTTTTGTACTAGTAGTGTCCCACATATCTACCAATGAATAAATATCCCATTATAAGTTGCTTACTTAGTCATATGCATATATTGAATAAATATAAATATATTTGCTTACTTGCCACATATATACCATTTCTGGTGTTAAACATTCTTTCCTTTCTTTGAAGATTCATTCTTCATAAAATAACATAATATGAGACTGATACCCAGGGACAGTAGAAACAAGGGCCAAGAATACTGCAGAATGGTTGGAAGCCTGCCTCATGAGCTGGGGATGAAAGCAGCTGGAATAGATAATGGATCACTAAGTCAATGATGGTTGGAGGAATTACTCGGGATGGGTAATGTGTGCTGAAAGTAGATAAAAAACCAAATGTGATCATCTCCCAATTGCAAACCATAATGCCCAAAAGTAGAGAGAGAGAGTATGGGAGAAATTGTCTACCATAGAGGCAGGAGGGCAGATGTTCAAATGGGTTGTCGCCACCACGGGTGGGGGTGGTGGTGTGTGATCAGCCCGAGGTTATTTAGAGTTACCAAAGCCGCCGGCACCCGCCCTGTGCCCTGAGCCGAGGGGAGGCTGACCGGGTTGGTTTTGATCTGATAAATGCACGCATCCCCCCTACCCCCCCTCGTGAAGGGGGTCAGCGCCTGTCGGCATGTATTAGCTTCTAGAATTACCACAGTTTTCCAAGTAGGAGAGGAGCGAGTGACCAAATGGCTGGAGTGATAGCACAGTGGGTAGGGCATTTGCTTTGCAAGTGGCAGACCCGGGTTTAATTTCCCCATCCCTCTCAGAGAGCCTGGCAAGCTACCGAGAGTATCCCGCCCACACCACAGAGCCTGGCAAGCTACCCATGCCATATTCAATATGCCAAAAACAGTAACAACAAGTCTCACAATGGAGATGTTACTGGTGTCCGCTTGAGCAAATCGATGAGCAATGGGATGACAGTGACACTGTCAGTGACAGAGGCAGGAGAAGGGGAGGAATGGGGTGGGGAGAGATACTGGTGATATTAGTGGTGGAAAATGTACACTGGTGGAGGGATGGGTATTCAATCACTGTATGACTGAAACCCAAACATGAAAGTTTTGTAAGTGTTGCTCACAGTGATTCAGTTAAAAAAAAGTTTCAATCTTTCTAGGTTTTTTCCATTGAGTATTCCAAATTCTTTATTCTACTACCCACTTAAATAAAAATAAGGCTTATTAAAACTTCTGCTACCAATGTTCATTGGTAAGAACCTCTAGCCCAAAAGTAAGGGATTCATAAATATTGCTCTGAGTAGTTTGGGAAGGTATTATATAAGCTTTTATTCAAATTGCCTTGATTTGGGGCTCTCTGAGAAAATGAGCTGATTCTAGCTTATATTCAATGAAAAGGACTTACAATTCTGGTATTCTTCATTCAGAGTTACATCACTTCCTTTGTTCCTGTTGATTACTGTCCTAGTGGTCTTGACCTTATTCTTCTTGCTGTTCTCCTCAATCTTGAACCACAGGTAAACAGCAACATAAGATGACTACTTTTCAGATTATATCTCAGTTTTTTCACTTCCAAAATTTATTACCATGGGGCTCTCTTTTGTGACATCCTACCTCAAGAAGATGGCAGATATTTGCTACTCATTTGCCCTGGCTAGAAACTGTAGTCATTGAAAGTGTATCCAGAGATATCAGGACTGGTAAAAGAAGTCAGTTCCAGTCTTCACCCAGGTTCAGAGTCTTTCTATCAAGGGATTTTCAGAGAAGACAAATAATGAAGCACAAAAGTTTGATTTAAAGGAAAGAGAGAAAGGATGGCATGTTCAACAGAGACAACAGATATTTCCAGAGGGAAGAGACAGTGTCATGAAATAAAATAAGTAAAAGAAAGGAATTACATACCTCAGATGGGATGCTCATGACTCCAGAGTGGAATGAGCCATTTACTTAGCAAAATCATTTTTTTGTATGATAGTTTATGGGCTGCCTATGTAGATGCGCTTTCACTAACTAGGGCGCTGTTAAAAGAAAATGATTCTGGGGCTGGAGTGATAGCACAGCGGGTAGGGCATTTGCCTTGCACGCGGCCGACCCGGGTTCGATTCCCAGCATCCCATATGGTCCCCCAAGCACCGCCAGGAGTAATTCCTGAGTGCATGAGCCAGGAGTGACCCCTGTGCATTGCCGGGTGTGACCCAAAAAGCAAAAAAAAAAAAAAAAAAAAAAAGAAAATGATTCTGAGCTCTAGAAATCTTATGAATTTAGAGTCTTAATAGACATTAAATTCTACTGAATTCTCCTGATGGAATACAATGGTGGTCTTTGACTTAGGCCCGGGAACTCTTATGACAGAGCCTCAAACTTATCTTAAGTTGGGTTTGGGCCATTTGAATCCTGGGTCTGGTCTTGGGACGAGGCAAGATTACTCATTTTCAGGTTCTAAATTGAACTTGTTTCTCACTAAAACTTATTTTCAGGCCTCCCCTATTTACCTGCTTGCCTCAGAATTTTAGTACACTAGAAGCACTTTTGACAGGGTGCATCAGCCTCACCAGAGAAAAGTTGTCTCTACATACCACCTATTAGCATCACATTGAACAACAAACTTCAGGAAAGGCATGTTATCTTTTCACTTGAATATTGTGTATTTTTGAGTCTTATGTGTCATTTGTCTACACCATCAAATTATAAGCATCTTTCTTTTACCCTTTTCCTTTTTGGTTATTATTAATATAACTGGTACCTTATAAAGCATTACTAAAAGCCCTTTGACAAAAGAATTAATGTGTTATAATGGAGATATGATTGAAGTAGTAGGAGCATAGATGATGTAACTCCCTCTGGAGAAATTAAGGATTTTCTAAAGTGACACTGGGTCTAAGAGGAAGAATAGGATTTCGAATAATAGAAATTACAGAAAGCCTTTTCCTCAAAGGTAATGGTGAATCAACAAAGTCTATAACCCAGATAGTGACAAAATTAGCATAAGTTTTAGGAAGTTACGTCTGGAAACTATTTTATATAGTGTAGATTGCAGTTAGAGGCAAATGAAAGGAGATCATTTTAATAGTTGAAAAATATGATTCTTCATTTATTTGGGAGTAAGAAGGGAGTGATCATGGTAATATAGAATGGTAATGCTATTTGAGAATCACTTCTATTAGTTTTGACTTAGGATGAGGTGAAAGTGTGTGGACTGTAAATGAAAAAGAATCTCAATAAAAACAAGATTTTAGCCTGAAATATTAAGAGAAAAGTGAGTTACTCATTCTCTTAACAAATGTTGAGTAACTCCTGTATTCCAGATACCACTGTTCAAATTCTAGGACATAAGAGTAAGGGAAAAGACAAAAATACTTCATCTTAAAAGGGTGTTGTTTCACAATAATATATAAATGATAAGAAAAAAATGAATAATGTTCTAGAGAATATTAGAAATATCAAAAAATGAAGGAAGGAAGGCAAATAGAGAACACTGTCAGGAATTACCTTTTAATATGAGTTCAGAGAAGGTCTCACTTAGAAATGATCAATGACAAAAAGGTTAGAGAGAAAATCATGTAATATTTGTGAGGAGAAATTTCCAGGCAAAAAATGAAAGGAAATATAAACTCCTTAAGGTATATTCAGAAATCACAATAAAGAGTCATAACAGTAGATTTCTATGTGAGAATTTTTTGTGTAATAATGAAAATCCTAGTTTCCCTTTAGAAAAGTTAGCTGTGAAGCACCTAAAACTCAAATGATGATAAATAATAAATGTGGAGAACTCTAGATAAAATATATGTTATTAGAAAATGCATTACTCGAAATACAGTGCTCATTTAATCATACAAGGAGTAAACAATATAAATAAGCAGCACATTGCTATATAAGTGGTAATTTGTGCCACATTAACAATTGGGTTTTACAGTTAGTCTTGATATTGTTGCAAAACTATTCTAGCCTCTATGTGAGACCTTGGGTTACTATATGTGGAATTGTAGTACAGAACTCCAGATCCAGATATTTATGAACCTGTAGCTATTTGAAAGCTTTAAGAAGGTAATTTGGGGTCCTCAAGTGTCTTATGTCTATCTTTCCAACTAGTTTCTTTCTGCTTCCTGCAGTCTTTGATCCATGCTGATTTCTTGTCTATCATATTCCTAGACATCTTGTGCTTTCCCGGAAATGCTGGTCATTTGTTGATATATGTCATCTATCTCTCTTCATTGGTGCTTGCTTCTCGTTGGCCTTTAAGATTTCCTTGATTCCCTGGCTACATGCCCATCGATGAGAATTGCTGCTTTTCCTGCCATCTGTGTGAACACTGCCATCTGTCTAGGTACAAGTGTAAGATCCAAGAGAGAAACCATTATCTGGTCTAGTCAAAGACAAGTTTACCTTATCGATATCTCCTTTTATTATCTATGCCCCATCAATCAATCACTGTCATCCCGTTGCTCATCGATTTGTTCGAGCGGGCACCAGTAACATCTCTCATTGAGAGACTTATTGTTACTGTTTTTGGCATATCCAATACGCCATGGGTAGCTTGCCAGGCTCTACCATGGGGGCTTGATACTCTCGGTAGCTTGCCGGGCTCTCCGAGAGGGGCGGAGGAATCAAACACGGGTTGGCCGAGTGAAAAGTGAAAGCCCAACCACTGTGCTATCGCTCCAGCCCCCATGCCCCATAAGCCACTGCAATTATCTATCTGACTGGTCACTCTTCATGCTGGTGAGTTATAAATAACCAATTGTATTAACTAGATGACCCTGCACCTTGCCTCTCTTCCCATTTCTCATGGCCATCACAACCCTGATAATAGTAATCATAATAAACTTCATAAAATGAAATCACATGGTCATGGAATTATAACATAATCATGTATGGGCTCAAGCCTTCCATCTAAAATCATATTCTCAGATTTAGTTAAGTTTATTCTGAAAATATCATTTATTCTTTGTCTCTTTTAATCTAGTTTCTCTCTCTCTCTCTCTCTCTCGCTCTCTCTCTCTCTCTCTTTCTCTTTACCACATCTGGCTGTACTCAGTGCTAACATCTGGTTTTACACTCATGGATAAACCCTGGGATGCTGAAGGGAATGGGAGGGGTGTAGGGGATCAAATTAATGTTGGCTGCATGCAAAACAAGTGCTTTACCTGTTGTACTGTACCTCTGACCCCATCAACTTATTCCTGACAGTTAAAATGGCCACATTATGCCTAAAAAACTGTGAAAGTCAAATCAAGTGACTAAAAAATATCATGCAACTTATGTGCTCTTACATTTCTTTCCTGATATTCCTTGAATGGAGACTTTACTGCAGAGAAATTCTTGATGGGTTCTCTACCTGTGCATGTTTCAAAGAATAATTGGGGTGGTAAAATTAAATATTATTTTAATGATATTTTAAATGATGCTTTAAAATCATCTTAAATATAGTTAAATATTTATATTAAAATATTATTCCAATAATATAGTTATTGGAATACCATTACTTTAGGAAGAATATCAGAATAAGGCAGAAGATTGGATAGACTCTGGAATATTAGCCAAACTGGTGGGAAAATTGTGCTCATGGTGGAGTGAAAGAGAAGAATGTGCCTAATAAAAGTATTGCTAAATTAGCCCCCAGGTGTTGGACAAAGACAAAATTTCAAACAGGAAAATTGAGATTTAAACTTCACAAAGGGGAATCAGAGGGATTAGAAGTAGGATAAATGTTATGCAATACTAGAATATCAAGAATTTGGACCCTGGAAGAATATACTGAACATCAGTATAGATCAACAAAGTGTTGGGGTTGGAACCCTAGTGATGATTGATCATTTCTAATTTATTCTTAAGGTGCTTATGTAGGTTACTATGGATTTCATTTGATATGACTTATTGTTTTCTAAGAGATATTGGGATAGTTATTATCTGTGATGTTGATAATTAAAAGTATTTTTTTACTTAGAATTTTTTGTTCTAGTTTTCCATTCATCTAGAATGTTCCTGGTATCTAATCTTAACATGAATGACTGCCACTTCATTCTACAATTCAAATATCACCAGGACAATGACTTCTATTACTCCTCCATCCCTGGATACACATCTCTAAAAGCCATCTATTAACAACTTTGTAAGATTATTATATATTTTAACATTCACTATCGGACCCACCAACATTATCTGACTTTCTATTTCTCTTGATCCTTCATGTCTTTTTTCAGTCCAGATATAATAGTAAATTTCATGGAACCTAAATGGACCTTGAGAGGGAGAAGGAGAGAGAGAGAGAGAGAGAGAGAGAGAGAGAGAGAGAGAGAGAGAGAGAGAGAGAGAGAGAGAGAGAGAGAGAGAAGAGTTATGAGTTCTCACAGGTTCTCCAGAAGGGGCAAAACTGAGGACATATATCTCATGTTGATATGTGGACAAATCTCTAGGATGAAGAAAATTCCAGTCATTTTCTTTTGAAAATAATTTTGGTTTTGACCTATAGCTGGTAGTACTCAGAGCTTACTCCTAGCTCTATTACCAGGGATGACTCCTGTTAGAGTTCAAGGGAACAGAACCTGGGTTGGCCACTTGTAAGGCAGAGGTCCTACTTATTTTCCTATCTCTTTGGACCTTAGTCATTTACTTCTTGATAATAAAATATTGCTTTAAATATCCACAAATGCCCTTAACTCTTCTTGTTTATCCAACCACCACAAGTTCTATGCCTGTAAGAGCATTTCTGCTCTTTTGAATCTTAGATTTAAGTGGTCTATATATGAATAATAAAGAAAAAAATATTTGCTAGTGTTTATAGATAACAAGAGGTTTATCTTTATACTTTTAAAAATGAAAATCATAAAAGATAAGCATCACGTGCCTCTATTTAAATAAGCTAAATTTAAAATCAGAGATTCTCTTGCCCGCACTCCTGGCTGTCTTCCCGGGGCCCCTCAGAGGGGATGGCTTCTAGCTTCCCTCCTCGCCCCGAACAGAGCTCCCAGCAGCCAAAGACCACTGGAACCTAGCCACAGCCATGCTCAAGGCCCCTCTCCACACGTTCGGACAAGCCTCATGCATGAAGGTACTGGCAGAAGAACCCAGGTGTGTGTAATCCCATCAATGGCTAACATCCAGAGGCTTAAAAGCAAGTTCCCAGAAGGGTATCTTATAACCTACTTCTCCCTCTGGGAGAAACTGGCAAGCCACTGAGAGTTTCCTGCCCACATGGAAGAGCCTCACAAGCTTCCCATGGTGTATTCATGTGCCAAAACCAGTAACAAGCTGGGTCTCATTCCCCTAACCCTGAGAGAGCCTCCAATGCGGCATTGTTGGGAAGGCCGAGTAGAGAGAGGCTTCTAAAATTTCAGGGATAGGACGAATGGAGAAGTTACTGAGACCACTCGAGAAATTCTGCGATCAATGGGATTTCGTGATTCATGATTCATGAAATTTAAAATCATATTGATAAAGTCTTTCATAGTTTCAAAAAAAAGTCTTTCATAGTTTCTTTAACTATCTTACAATTTCTTTGCTCTAACCCTATTATTCTCTTCTAGAATCAATTTTAAATAATACAGATACCTAGGTGCCGATGTATGTTCAGGAGTCACCTGATGTGGTGGAATAAAGGCATTTATCTAGCTAAAAATACGTAAATATATTTACATATGCATACACATATATCTACATGAAATCTAACAAGACTGAGTTTTAGGAATTTCAATTAGAGCACTGTTTATGATAGAGATTGAATGATTTAAATATATTGAAATGTTCCAGCTGATTTAATGAGATGGAAAATATTGACAACATGTTATAGCACAAAATACTTGGGTTTACTTAAAATAGCAACAAGTAAATGGCTGTCCTTAAAATAGATGCATTATTTTAAAAGCTCCTTGATTTTTAATTTGAAAATAAAGCTAGCAATATTTGACTTCTCTGTGACTTCTAATTGGTTATTTGAGTGTGCATAGAATGTGTACAAGCCAGAGAGAGAGTGAAAGAGAGTGGAGGAAACGAGTTGATTTACTTTCATAGTTTCCTAGAGGTACCAAGTGCTCAGTATTCATACTTAGTAGTATCTTATCAGGCAGTATTTCCTCCATCCTTCTCAGAGAGCCCTAGAAGCTACCGAGAGTATCCCCACATGGCAGAGTCTGGCAAGCTACCCCTGGCATACTCGATATGCCAGAAAAAGTAACGACAGTCCTCATTCCCCTGACCCTGAAAGAGCCTCCAATTCACCATCAGTCTACACTAGCACGAGACAGGGACAAATGGAAACGTTATTGGCGCCTGTTCAAGCAAAGCGATGAACAATGGGATGACAGTGATACAGTGATATAGTATCTTTTTTTTTCTTTTTGGGTCACACCCGGCGATGAACAGGGGTTACCCCTGGCTCATGCACTCAGGAATTACTCCTGGCAGTGCTCAGGGGACCATATGGGATGCTGGGATTCGAACCTGGGTCGGCCGCGTGCAAGGCAAACGCCCTCCCCACTGTGCTATCACTCCAGCCCCCGATATAATATCTTTAGAGGAAGTTGGCTTATGTAATCATTAATAGAAACATTTTCATTTGGGTATCATGATTTACAGTGCTATTATTCATTTTTAGGTTTATAATGCTACTTTCACCTCACTCATCAAGAGTATCAATATCTCTCCAAGATTGCTCTAAAGTCCCTTCTTTTCTATTTTGCCTTCTGCAATTCAATTATTAGCATCTAAGTATTGATTTTATATGCTATTATTTATTCCTAATCTTTGCTTCATATATTCAACACATGAGAATATCTGTATGACTCTTTTTCCTTCTGACTCACTTTACTCAGTACTGGACCCTCCAGTTTCATTTAAGATATAATGAAATTTAAGCCTTTATCTTTCTTATATGTGAATAAATATATTTCATTGTGTATATGGACCACAATTTATTCATCAACTCATCTGTGAATTGTTTTCAGACTTAGGTGTTTGAAATAACCCTGAAATGAACATGGGTGTGGAGCACAGATATTTTAAGTTCTAAAATCCAGAAAAATACTAAATAGGCCAGAAAACAAGCTAGTGCCTTGGTCTGCTTGACCAAAGGAGGAATAAAGTGTAGTTAAATTTATCAGAGAAAAGGATGAGAACTTATTTTTCATATTTAAGAGCGAGCGTTGAGGGAGAAAAATATTCTGTAGGACTTTTGCCATTCTATTTGGAATTGGGTCTAACTCTGCAAAACAAGAGGAATTCTGCCAATGTCCATTAAGGCCTGTTATCATCTATCCTTCTAGATTGAACTCAGGTGGACAAAACATCGCAATTGAATTTTGGGAATAATTTACTCTAACTGAAGTAGTTCAGTCCTAGAAAAACCTTATAACTGGTGTAATCACCAGGTAGCTACAGAAAGCCCTGGTGACTCTCTCTCCCTCTCGCTGCTGGTGTTCAGTGGTCTTGGGCTGCTTCCACACCTCAGACAGCCAATGCCATGGGTGGACAAAGGAGGAAATGAGGGCCAGGATGGTTGATGATCAGTTGTTCCACACGCGCCTATTCCAGTCACACTGAGCCCCTCATTCTAGTCTCACATTGCCCCTCATTCCTGTCTCCTCCTGTCTCTCCCGCTCATCTCTCCTTGCTCCCTCTCACCGCTGAGTCTCTCATCTTTCCATGTGCCTGCTCTTGCATTCTGTCCCTACATTCTTCTCCCTCTGTCACCCTTGCTAGTCTATCCATACTCCACCTTGCTTCCATGGTCTCTCTCTCTCATCTCTCACTCTAGTTTCTTTTCAACTCCCCACATTGGGGGTAGACACCACATGCAGTCCAGTAGCAAAATCAACATATGAAAACGCTTCTTGATTTCCAATCAGACTCAAGGGAGGGAGATACCACCTAGAGGTGTTTCTCCTCTCCTAAGTCCAATAATTTAATTAACAACTTAATTAATATCTTAATTCTACTTTTTAATATCAGTTATTTTATATGGACACAGTAAGAGATATATTGAGCTGGTAAAGTGGCTTTCCAGAGGACATCTCGCTATAGATCTCAGACTACAGTGCTCAGACCAGATTAATCTTTCCTAACCCTAGCAGGGTCCTATTCCAGTTATTACTTTTTGGATCATGACAGAATTTGTCCATGACCATGCTCTTAACTTATAGTATTATGATACTTTTGCCAGGTCCATTTCGATGCCAGTACAGCTCACAGCTTGCTCTGGGTCTGTCCAGTCCTTCGTTGGGACCCTGCTCTTGTGGTGCTAGGAAGTAAGGACAACTGAGGCTTAAGTTTAGTACTATTCAGAGTCAATTAGCTCCCAAGTTACAAAAACATAACATTAACTGTCTTCCTGTGTCTATACAAAAAGGACATCGCTCTGAATTAACTATGCAAAGGACGTAAGGAGAAGAGAAAAGCAATATTTTCAAGTTAACAGCACAAAGAAGAAGTTACAAATAAACACATAAACACAGAGGAGTGGGAGCACTGTGATGGGAGTAACCCAATAAACCTAAGCTCCATGTGGCAAGCCAGAAAGGACAAACCAATGTTATCCTACAATAGCCAAATAAGGCCAACATATTCCTGATGGCCAATGGCATATATTGAATTTCCACCTCAGATATGCCTCAGTGTCATACTCCTAACCAAACCAAGTCTTTAGGATTGAGTTAAACACTGAGAAGAAATAGAACAAGGCCATAAGACAAATGCTTTCAAATGTGTTCAAGAGATCAGGAGTGAGAAGTGGGCTTTGCTGCCTCCAGGATGAACAAAAACCGGATCTTGAGCTTAGCTTACTAATAATGTCCTAAGATGTTAGGAATCCAGAAAAATAAAGAATCTTATCTCAAGGACACAGAACTGCTGAATTTGAATTTTAATGATCTCCATTAACATTTGGTCAGGATTTAAGATTTTTCGCATCAGAGTCTTGTCAAAGTTGATGTAAAGCAAGTATATACAAAGACTGAGTCAAGAGGGCAAAAGTTCAAATCTTTCATTTAAAAAGACCATTGAAAGAGCCTTTGGAAAAGTTGTTAAAAGTGGAGTCATTTCAAACAGAGCCTGGGAAGCCTCCAAAGAAAGTACTTGCTTGTCTCAGTTGACCTGCATCAGATCTTTGATGCAGGCAAAAGCATAATTGTTTTAAGAAAACATCAAGCAAGCAATTGTTGAAAAAGACTTCATGATCACAAAGACTGATGATTGTGGGATTTTTGCCAGGGGATTGAATCAGTGACCAACTATATTAAACCAAAAATTGCTTAAGCTTCTTAACACGAACTAATATTAATTTTAAACTACTGCGTTGATCTTCCTCATTTTTTTCCCCATAACATTTCTTGCCTTTTGTGCCTCCTTGGAATACCATTTGTTTGTTTTCCCTGACTCTCTTTGATCCCAAATAAATTCTTTTTGACTTAAAATTCCTCTTGCAGTTACTAGTTGCAGTTCCAGGCAGTGGGACAGTATATGTTGAAAAAGATGAAACCTGAGAAAGGAATAGGAATACCTAAAAATAATTCAAGTTTTCTTCACTTTTATGTATTTTCTTGGAGAACTTATTTTCAATAATAAATCAAGCATTCTATTCTATTCTATTCTATTCTATGATAATATGTTTATAGAAGTCTATCAAGAAAAGAAACCTGGAAGTGCATGTTCATCTTATTTTAAATTGCTGTTAAAAATAAGCAAAAAAGTGACTGAAAATTGTGTCAGATGGAAAAGAATAATAGCAATAACTGTATCACTATCATACCGTTGCTCATCATTTTGCTCAAGCAGGCACCAGTAACACCTCCATTCGTCCTTATTGCATTCAGGATCAGGAAATGAGGCCCATTATTGTTACTGTTTTTGGCATATCAAATACGCCATTGGTAGCTTGCCAGGGTCTGCTTCGTGAGATTCTGCATTGCTGTCTTCTGGGAGCTTTGTTTTACCGTCTCTGATTCTTGGCCATTGATGAGATTACATGGTGTCAGGGAAAGTTTGTGGGTGTGACTGCCAAACTATTAGAAAACGGGGGATCTGGGTGGAGGAGGCCCAGTCCTGATCCAAGCAGACTTGGAGATCTCAGCCACAGGTCCCCTATACCTGGATTTTTCTGCCAGTTCCTTCATGCGTGAGGCTCATCCAAGCATGTGAGTGGCCTTGGGCATGGCTGTGGTTAGGTTCTGGAAGTTTTTGGCTCTTGGAGTTCTGCTTGGGGTGGTGAGAGAGACTCAATCTGGCCCCCTCTGAGGGGCTCTAGTGAAAACAGACTGGAGTGGGGGGCAGGAGATTCTGTTAGGAACCAAAAGATGGTAAACTGTGCCTGGGCAGAGCGGAGCCTGAGGAAACTCTGTTGGAGGTCCATAGCGGTCCTGACATGCAAATCCATCGTCATCCGACCTGGGTATAGGGGCAAAAGACTAATTGTACCATCTAGTAGCTGGTTCCCTTCTGAAATTTCCCTCAGGATAGCTGGCGCTGTCGCACAACCACTCACTCAGTTTTATCAGGTAAAGCGAATGATTAGAGGTCTTGGGACCAAATAGCAATAACAACAACAACAACAACAATTTATATCCAGTTTTAAATAATAAATTTTAAAAATTGTGAGAACTATAATAAGAAGGAGTCGGTGACAGTTTTCTTTATTTGCATAACTGCAGATTGGTGCATGATTTGGTAAAGTTGGCAGATTCTCAAATACTCAAACTGCTCTGTTTGGCCTAGTAGGTTACGAATTCAAGTGGAATGACTGCAAAGCTCTTATCTCCCCTCCCCCCATCAAATTAGAGTGTTTTAAAGATTAACTTTCTTTTCAACACTGTGGCACTAGTGGTAGTGTGCCTCAGCTTCCCTTAAGTTGGACCACTGTGATAGAACTTGGTGAGAAGCACACTGCATGATCCATTTACTTTGACTGGAAAATGAAAATCAGTAATCAAGTGTTTGCCTATTTCCCACAGGAAGTATCAGAATTGGGCATGAAATGTTCCTTACACTCTACAAATGACTGTCTCTGAGCACATGGGCCTGACAGGATTTTAAAAGATAGTGAACATTTCACAGCTGGTGAAGCACTGTTTCTGTAACTCTGATACTGGCATCTTTTTGTGGTGTGCAAATTATTTAGCAACTGCCACCATTATTTATAGGTATGAATTTCACAAATTGAGCTCATAAATAATTCATGTTAGTATTTGTGAATTCACAATGTGACACAGTAGAATTACATCGAATTTTGTAAATTCTATATAGATTGTCATCATGAGTTAGATTTCATTTTTTTTTTTTTAAGCAAGCATGTTTGGGAACTTTATGTAGCTCTTATTTTTATCTGTTATTTATTTGGGTTTTGTTGTTGCTGTTGTCGTTTGGGGTTCAAATCTGATTGTGCTGGGGGGATTTTTTTAGAAAAGTGCTCAGAAATTTAATTGGACTAGTAACTTGACAGTTTTTTGGGATCGTGTGGTGAGGATTGCTTGCACTCTAGCATTGAGCCAACATTGTGAAGAGTAAGGTGAAGAATCCTAGAATGCTTTAAAATAGGGAGAAAAGAAGTCAGTGGATATTGCTGGTGTTAATTGTCCAGATAATGATATGACTTTCCCAGTTTACTCTGGGTGCATAGACAGATACGCCCCAAATAAGTTAAATCTTTCAGTGTAGGCAAATTAAAAATGTCTTTTTTCTTAATGACAGCTCTAAACATGCAGACTGATAGGTGGAAATACTTTGATAGGAAAGATATAGGTATTGTCCTAACAAAGTAGCAGGCTGTCAAATTATTTCAACAATCAAAAGTTAGGAATCTTATCTAGATACTTTGAAATTTATTTGTAAAACTTCAAACAGGAGCAAGACAATCTTACTCCCCCACAGTAAGACATAAGAATGTCACTGTGGACCACAGAGAAAGACAGTCGCAAGTTTGTTTGCTAGTAGACTCCTAGGGAGCTGAACACAAAAATCCAATAAATAATTAGCTCTCCTGTGACAGGCTTCTGAATTACTGTGATACATTAATTGGACGAAATTAGCATGAATTAAGGCAAATAAGTATAACATGTAATTTATTACTTACTAAGCATGGTGCTGCAGTGGAGGCTTCGGATTTCCCTTAAGATTGCTTTAACAGCTATAATGCATTCCTTAATTTACTCTGTGGAAAATCAATTTTTTCAGAGTTCATTAAGCACCAATATGTTACAATGCAACTCTCTAGAGCATAGAGCCTCAATGCATTATGCAAATCCATGCCAGTGTGGTACCAATATGTAAATAGCAGTAAAATTATTGTCACTTTCCTATTGATAAGTCTGACCAGAATAAGAACATCTGGAACTTTTTGAATCTGTTGACTTTGTGTTGTTGGGACTGTTATAAACAATTGTATGCTACTAGTGTGCCAATAGCCCTTGTAAGATGATTTACAATTTTGATAATGACTGGCAGTAGTTCTTTTTCTTTCTTATTCAATATATCCTTGTTTATGCTTAATGGAAAATCAACAAGTGTTTAGAAAGTATATAGTTTGGCTCTAGTGAAATTTAAATTCAATTGATTCTATGTATCTCATATCTCTCATTTAAATCAGAAAAATAAGATCTCAAAGTCGCAATTTTTGAAAAATATAATGTGACCTGCTCTTTTATCTGACATCAGTCTAGATAGCATGCATCATTAAAGAAAACAAAGAAAGTTTAATTTGATTAAAAAAACTTTGAGAAAGTAATTCAAGCAAGAGTGTAATCTAAAGCAATTTATCTGACTTGAAACATTTTCTAGAGTCAAAGTGATATTACAGTGAATTGGATGCTTGCCTTGAACACTGCCAAGACAGATTTGATCCTTGGCACCCCATAAAATCCCCGGAGACCTCTAGGAGTGATCCTTGTTTTATAAATTAAAAAAAATTATTGAATCACCGTAAGATAAAGTTATAAAACTTTCAATGTTGAGTTTCAGTCATATAATGATTGAACACCTATCCCTCCGCTGGTGCACATTCTGCATCACCAATGTCCCCAGTATACCACCCTCCCTTTCATGCTCATGCCTCTATGGCAGACAGTTTTCCCCATACTCTCTCTCCTTTTGGGCATTAGATTTGCACTCTAGTGCTGAGGGCTATGACGTTTGTTCCTCCGTGTACTTTCGGCACACATCTCCCATTCTAAATGCGTGCAGAGCCTTGAATAAGCCCTGAGTACTACTTGAAACAATAAATTTTTTTATAAAAAGGATGAATAATATGAAAATCAAATGTTCACAACAACATGTTTTTTAAGAGTTGATATTTGCGTGAATACTGATAGAAATTCCATAATAATCATGAGTCTCCACTTTTTTACTTCTAATAAATTTATATTATTTTTCTATAGGATATATATCATACATTTATAAATAATATTTATGCTTATAAAATAGTAAAAAGGTGAACCCAATACCATACCAATATTTTGTTCAATAAATTAAATTTTGTCCTTCCAAAATTTGCATATAGTTGCGGCTGGAGAAATAGGATAACAGGTAAGGTGATTGCCTTGCATGCTGCAGATTCAGGTTCATATTCTAGCATCCCATATGACCCTCAAGCACCACCAAGAGGAACCCCTGAGTGCAGACCCAGGGGTCAGTTGGAATTTAAATTGCCAGCTGGGCATGGCAAAAACAAACAAAATGTTCACAACCCCACCAAATTTATATGTTGAAACCATGAGCTCCTATTTGAGAGTTTATGGAGATGGAACCTTCTGGAGATGGGTAGGATTATGATGGTGAAGATGAAGTCGTGATGGCCATGATGGTGGAGCCCTCATGATGTGATTAGTCCCTTCCAGCACACACACTAGAGTCATGACGTGCTGGTTCTCCTTCTCGGTGAGAGGGTGATTAGTTGCAATTCAGAAAGTGAGGTCTCCCCAGAACCTAACCCTATTGCATTTTAAGCTCAGATCTCAAGCATCCAGAACTGTGAGAAATACATTTCTGTTGCTGACATCATCCACTATATTGTATTTTGTTATGGCAGCTTGAGCACACTAAAAGATAGGTTAGCCATCGGAACACTTAAAAACCCAATTCTATGGACTTCAAGCATTATGGTAATTAAAAAAAAATACAGGTGCAGAGTTACATTTCTATGGCTTCTGTTTATTTTGTTGGTTGGGAAATTATAGTTTTATATATATATATAAAACATCTTCATGAAGGCTATAAGTCTAGAAATTTCTGTCATTGATTTGGTTTTATTGTAATGGACTTGAACTCTCTTTAGAAGAGTTAAATATTATTGAAACGAAGAAATTCCATATGCCTACATAGAATTTTTTTTTGAGGGGGTACTCTCAACTATGGTCAGATTTACTCCTGTCTTTGCACTCAGGGATCACTCCTGGTGCCTTTAGGGGAGCAAGTAAAGGGCTGAGGATCAAGCCCTGGTTGGCTGCATTCGTATCATGTGCCCTATCCACTGTACTATCTCTCCTACCCCCACGCATAATTATTTTCCATTGTGTTTATGCCTACCTTCTCCCCTGCTCACACAGTTCTGTCATGCTGCTTTTGCTCTTTCCTGGTATACACCACTCAAGCTCACACAAGAAGGGCAATGTGATGGCACTTCTTTATCTAGGGTTCTCTACCTTCAGACTCTTACCAACTCCATTATCTTACCATTCTAAATAACCTCAACTAAATCACCTCCACTGGTCCTACTCTTCTCCTATGTGTAGTAATCCAAGCACTTCCTAGCTATGGAACTACCAACTCCTTAATATTCTCTTCTTTAGTAATAATAATAAAACCATGCTTTACTTATTATAGGATTTCTTTCTTTATCAACATTGACCATTTGTTTGTTCAATATCTATATATTTTTCTTTATTTATATGTATGGCAAGACACAAATAAGTTATCTTGTCTATTTTGTCTACTGTAAATAATGCTGTGATGAACATGAAGATGCATGCATTTTTGAATTAGCATTTTATTTAGTAAATATTCATAGTGGAACTGCTAGATAATATGATAGCACTATATTTAATTTTTATAAACTTTTATATTGCGTTTATAGTCATTATGACAATCTAAATTCCATAAAGAATGCCTGAGTTCCCATTTCTTCATATACCCACCAACATTTAGTGTATATATTAACATATATACATATATACACCTTTTCTCATCTTATGTAATAAATTCCCCCACTCTGTTTCCTTCTATCAGTACTAGTAAATAAGTGTTTGTGGAGGCAGAGAGAAGAAGATACAGGATATAAGAAGCTTATTATTTTAGCTAATAGAAAAATTGGATTCAGGACATTGTACTTCTGGGGCTGGAGTAATAGCACAGAGGGTAGGGCGTCTGCCTTGCACGCACCCGACCCAAGTGTGATTCCCAGCATCCCATATGGGTCCCCGAGCACCGTCAGGAGTAATTCCTGAGTGCATGAGCCAGGAATAACCCCTGTGCACCTCTGGTGTGACCCAAAACAAACAAACAAAGAAACAAACAAAAACTATTATACTTCACAGCTAAATGTATCTCATTAGCATATGCTACAATTTTACCTCTGCATAAGGCAAATTGGAAGTAAATTAATTTTTGATTATCTAGGATCTGGGGCTATTGCTCAAAGGGTTATTGCATATGTTTTGCCTGCAGCAGGCCCAGGTTGGTTTCTTGGCACTGCATCTTCTTCTGAGCACAACAGGTTGTGACATTGGACACCATACATGAAGTGTACAAATGAAAAAAAAATGGATATTAAGTACATCTATAACTTGTATCATTTGTCATCCTGTTAATTTTTTATTTGATCGAATGGGTGCCAGTAATGTCTCCACACACCCCTGTCTCGTGCCCAGTGAAGCATAACCATCTGTTTCGTGTTGTTATGTATTCGAATGAATCAATGCTTATGGCCAAGTTCATGTTGACAAGGAACCGAAACCACCAACGGCTCTGTTGTTGCATGTTTCAAGGAAGAGTTCTTCTCCAGTGTCGAAAATGGTGTAATGTGTCGATGCCTTCTTGTTTCAGTCAAATCAGTGATGTCATACTTGATCTTCTGCTCTTGCACCATCAGGTACTCTATGGATGCTTCTGAGGCCAGCATATGTGCATTGAATGTACAGAAAGTCAATTAAGTCTTTCTTCATTTTGGCAGTCTAGTTCATCCCTGAGATTTTATCAGCCTCTCCTTGCTCATCCTTCTTAATGCTGCCTTACTGGGGGCTCTTTCAGTGTGAAGCAAATGAGGCTCATTGTTGTTACTCCACTGCCTCCACTACCCGGCTACCACCATGCTCCAGGTCACTTTCTGGACATTCAGGCCGAACCTCATGCTGAGTGAAACCCCCACAGAACTAGGTAAAGCAGAACTTTGCAACCTTGGACTCCAGGCTCAACGAGACTCGGAAACAAGATCTTTTTTCTGCCTCCTTCAATCTCCAGCGCTCTAGGGATCAAACCCAGATGCCCCACCCTACTGGAGACAGATAAATACCTCACCGGCAAACCTCCACTACCTCCACCACGCAGCCACCGCCACGTTCCAGGCTGCTTTCCGGGATGCACAGCCACTTTGCTGCTGCGTGGAACAACATAAGACACTTAAGACCCATTTTCAAAAATTTCCACACCATGTTTGATGGGGTTCAAATATGGCACGAACCATGGGAACAGCCTCTATCCATCTCAGAGAGTCTGACAAGCTACTGAGAGTGTCCCACCCGCACAGCAGAGCCTGGCAAGCTACCCATGGCGTATTTGATTTGCCAAAAACAGTAACAACAGTAACAAGCACTTGTATAATTCATATTTTGTTAATTTTAAAAGTGAAAAAATAGAGACATGTGGTAAAAAATCAAACTAATAATGACTAGAAGGATCGAGTTAATGTACAATAAACACTTGTTTGAAAAGAGGAAACATGCACCAAACTAAGAGCAAAAATATTACGGCTAAGTTTCACATAATGTAACTGCCCTTCATTCATGATAAATACTAAATAAAATGGCAGCTAATATTTGCCATTTTATTTAGTATTTATCTCAGTGAATATTAGGCAATATGTTTCTATGAAAGATTCTTAGTCCTTAGAAGAAAATAGAACTGGAGCGATAGCACAGCGGGTAGGGTGTTTGCCTTGCACACGGCCAACGTGAGTTCCATACCTCTGTCCCTCTCAGAGAACTCAGTAAGCTACCGAGAGTATGCCACCCACGCGGCAGAGCCTGGCAAGCTACCTGTAGAGTATTTGATATGCCAAAACCAGTAACAATAAGTTTCACAATGGATACGTTACAGGTGCCCTCTCAAGAAAATCGATGAACAACGGAACAGTGCTATGGTAGAAGAAAATCAAGTTTTTCAAATCCACTGAGAAGAAATCAGATATTAGTGAGGTTGGGTAAAGTGTATTTGTTAGTGAGAGTTGAGTCTATGATTTTATATGAATATAGATTACATGGGAGTATACTGATACTCCTAAAATGTTTTGACCACTGCTAGTTAAATTTTGTCAATAAAAGTCTATAAATATTTACTTTACAATGTAGATTTTGTTAATGCATTTGATCAACAAATATGATAAGCTTAACAAAGTGTGACTAAAAAAGTATTTACTGTGAAGAATTACAAAATATTGGATTGGATTTATGATTTATAAGGAATAACTAGAAATAAATTTGCATGATAAAATACAGCATTTACTCTCTGCACAGTATGTAAAATAATAATGCAATCTTCACTGCAGAGGTTTATGTGACATTTATTATGGTACTTAGGCTGTTTCTAGATAACTATTTTTTAGAGTTCTTATAATATTTATCTTAATAACTAATACATTGATTTGTCTTGGAAAACCTAGGATTATAGTAAATAACAATCATAAAATACATTGTGATAATAACATTTTTAAGAGCACGATAGCTATGAAATCATTTTATGATTTGTCATTTAAGTAGTGCTCTTAGAATGAAAGCTTTTAAAGATGTGTAATTTTTCAAACACTTTTCAAACAGGATTATATTTGCTTTCTATATGTGTTCAGAAAGTGCTGTGAATCATTGAATCTTTTGGTTTTAGATAATAACCACATCTGCTAGTTGTTTACCTATGTGACTAATAATAATAATGTCATATTTCAATAGCACTTTTAATGAGCTTCCCCATCTATTATGACATCTTATGCTTATAGCAGTCAATAATAAATCATTTCCTAGTTAGGATCACTTTGTATAGGTTTCAAAACATAAGCTTAGAGACAAATTTCTGGGTTTAAATCCAATTTTTGCTTTCTACCTATACAGAAGACATATTATGATGTTTGAGAATATCTAAATAATGAACCACTTAAAACTGCTAGCTCTTGAATGCTCAAAATAGCCCCTGCCATGGGAACCTTTTCCATTTAGGTAGGAATAAGAATAAGCATCCTGAGTTTATGCAAAAGGAATGGATCCAGATACACAGTAGTATGGCTAGCATAGTTGTAGAGTAATAATCATTTCTACAATTAGCTGCTACTCTGCAACTAATTCCTTTCCTTTTTCTGTGAATAGAAGGCACTGCAAGAGTTTTACTGTAGTGGCTAGGGCTGGAGTGATAGCACCGTGGGTAGGGCATTTGCCTTGCACATGGCTGACCCAGGTTCGATTCCTCTGCCCCTCTCGGAGAGCCCGGCAAGCTACTGAGAGTATCTTGCCCACATGGCAGAGCCTGGCAAGCTCCCGTGGCATATTTGATATGCCAAAAACAGTAACAACAAGTCTCACAATGGAGATGTTACTGGTGCCCTCTTGAGCAAATCGATGAGCAATGGGATGACAGTGACAGTGTTATCAATTATCATTCTATAAGATGTTTAACCTTTGTTTTTTGACAAAAACTAACATGATTTATTAATCAAACCTGATTTTAACCTAGACAGACTCATAACATTCTAACTGTGCTTTATCCTTTACTATAAAAGACAATCAAGGGTGGGCCCAGGTATCCCAGGCAGTCTACAGACTCTAAACATTCAGAAAATATGATATTATTCAACACTGAAGAGGTCAATTGTGGGCAGGAGCTATTGCCTGTTATGTGGTAAGAGCACTTGTATCTGAACAGCCTTTTATGTGCTGGATCCAGGACTGCGGATATTGTCATTCCCATTAACATGATAGAACCAGGTAGCAGTTGCAGGAATGAAACTGGTTCAAGCTCTATCAGCAGCTCGATTCTATTCAGTTGCAAGAAAGGACTAGCACTTACTGTCGGCATCTACATGGTTTGATCAAAAGCCATGCTTTATTTTCACAGTCTCAAAGAAGAGTGCCTTTAATCTGCTAGTTTGTAGCTTCCCAAGTAGCAGAACAAACATTGGTAACAACCCAAGAGCTGGTAAAAATATAACAAGATTGTTCAAGGACAATTTTTTGCACTGTACTCACCTAGAGACTGGAGCAGTATGAGATGCTCAGCAGACAACATCAAAATATAGTTTAGCCTAATTATCAGGCATTGAGAATGGTTCTCTGTGAACTGAAGACCCACTGAGTTTCTAGTTTTGATTCAGGTTATGGAGCAGGAACGAATTTTCTATAAAAGGCAGTTAGCAAAGTTACTGCCATTACATTTAAAGTCACATGTCTTCATTTATCTGGTCTTGAGTGGAATAATGCTTAATGAGTCTTCTCTTTGTATGTATATATTCGATTTCTAATGCTTCAAACAGAAATGAATTATCAAAATGAACTGCAGTGTTTAACAACATTTTATCCATTTATTTCATTCCATTTTAAATATATAATCAATTACTTTAATAACATTTGTCCTATATAGATATTGAATATTGGTGGCTCCAAGTTCTTTGGAAATAGATTTGTAAATTGGAAATGTAAAAACAAATAATTTCTTTTTATATCACGATCTTTTTACGAGGGATTTTGTTTCAGGCATGCCTTAGTTTACCCCTCATTTCCTTTTTTTCTATGCTTTGTCATCTTAGAAATGACTGCATGCTGTTTTTTCATGAGGTCTAACTTGCTTGTTGCTTTTATTATAAACCCTTCAAGTTAAGTTGCTTGTAACTTACACACACACATCCTCAGCAATAATTCTGTAATAGCTTGTTTATTGTCCTCCCCAGCCTTACCACCCCCTCCCCTCTCCTTCCTCTTCTCTGCCCTCCCCTCTCCTCTCCTTTCCTTTTCCTTCCCCTCCTGTCCTCTTACCTTTTTTTCCCCCTTTTCCTTTATTTTCTTTGCTTTCCTTTCCTTCTGTTTTTTTTTTTTTTTTTTGAGCCACACTCAGTGTTGCTCAGGCCTTATTCTGGTTCTGTGCTTAGCACGCCTGGCAGTGTTAAGGATGCTGAGGATAGAAACTGGGTCAGCCTCATACAAGGCAAGCCCCTACTACCTTCTGCACTACCTTTCCAGTTCTAGCTCATTTTCTGCTACTACTTGGGCCTATTTTTTTTTTCCCTTCAAACACCATCATCGATGCTTTATCATTTCCACTCAAAAGTTTTGGATTCTACTTTGGTTTTTAAACACATATGGATTTCCTACTAACACTGAAAACAATTTTCTCTCTCTAGCAGTCAAATGCCCACTTTGATGTTGTGAAGGTTCCACAGGTCAGTATAATCTTCTATTACTATTTCTACAGAACAGGAGGGACTGTATTCAACCATTCCCACAGGAAATCCTTATTTTTGAGTTGGAAGGATCTATTGCCAAGCAGAACCACCGTAAAGTCAGTTCCCTTCAGGAAACAGTAAACTGCGCTTGCCAGAGAGTTTTTATCTCTTCATTTGTAAACAATCTCTGACTAAAATTTCAAAAGCGGTAAATCAAAAGTTTGTGGCATTACTTCTAATTTCTCCTATGTGTAAATATTTGCCATAAATTATATAGGGTTTAATATACACAAAATTAAAATAAACTCATTAAAATCTTTTTTATTAGAAACAAGCTATGAAAACAGAAAGATTTGTCATGAAAGAAACATGTCTCATGGTTATTGTCATAGTGCACAGTATGCTTTTATTCAACAGTATATATATATATGTAAAAAAACAGTATAATAACTCTTTCAACACAGATTAATAAGTCTCATGGTTTTATGCAATCTTCAAGCAATCCCTACTTGATGAAGTGGGGGAAGGTAAAACTACTTAACTAGAGAAAGAAGCATATTATTTTGTGGTGCTGGCAAGGGCTTACACATTAGTTGCAGTGCTTTTGCATTACTGGTTGAAGAGTGCAGAATGCTAGAGATCTCATACTTGTTTGGGTACCTGGAATCCCAGTGACCATGTCACTGGGGATTTCGCAAAATGACATACTTGTCTGTGTGTGAGTGTTCATGTGCGTGTGCCTGTGTGTTGAAGGTAATAACCACATTCCTGAGTCCTAAACAACCAGAAAATCTTTAGTGTTCCTTCTAAAGCTGTTCATGCCCCAATAGCTCTGTTCTGATGCCTAATCAGTCCTAGTTTCTAGAAACTTTTCAAACCGTTAAAATATATTTTTTTCTAATTGTACCTTAAGAAATAGCTTGAGTTGTGCATTCCACCAGGCAAAGAATCCCGCTTTATTTATTTAATTCTGATCTTTCTTCATTATGACATCCCATAATTTGGACAGTAAGCTTTGTGAATAATCTAAAAAAAAAAGAAAAATCCTTCTATCTTACTAAAATAGCTTGAAATGTTATATAACAGATAATAAACCTCAACACACTGGAATTTGTTATTTCAAGCAGTCAGAGATTCAACTATTGCTGAACTATTGCTTGTTTTCAGGGCTCCTGGGTGCTGCTCTGATTAGAAGTGAAGAATACAGTTATTAGAACATTTGCGGCAGCTGTATGACTGCCTCTCAAGGCTCATACATTACTGGGACATTGCAATGCCTCCAAAAAAATACATAAAGCTTTATTGTAATGCTTAGCATGAGCCTTATAAAACTTCCATTTGGGGAATTTATTTTGATGGAAATAGCTCATTAGACCAGAAAATGCCTATTTTGTTTTCATTTAAAAAATATTGTACATGTTTGCATAGCAGGTAGGGTTTAAAATCCAGTGAAGTAAGACTTTAGCTGTTTTTCTCTGCCTTTAAAAACAGTAACAGAAAGAGGAACTTGTATATAGTGTGCCATAATTTACTTGAATATAATGAATGCATACATTTTTTGCATCCTCAGCTATTAATTACAGAGGAATTTATAGTAATTTATAATGCATTAGAAGATTATTTTTTAAAGAGAACTTGGCCAAAGCCAATAGGTAACTCTAGCTTTCATTTACAATAATGGAATAACTGCATTGAAACTTGATTTTTATTTTAATCATATAATTGAAAAATAACATTTAACATGCCTCCAAACACGATGAATTCATTAAAAAGCTTTTTATTTGTTATTTTATAATAGTTAAAATAATTACCTTGTTTTAAACACAATTTTAGTCATGATTTTTCTTATTTCTTTATGGACTAACAAACAGTAGTCGAGTTGTTTCTTCAATTATGTCACTGCATGTATCCAAATATACTGGAAGTATATTGAATTATAGCCTCTTGATGTTTCTGTTTTTAAAACTTTCTATAATTATAAACTTGCATGGTACTGTAAGTTTAGAATTGAGGTATTTTCCCCTTTTTGTGTATTGACAAGCTCTTTTGCTAAAATTGGTATAAATAAGCTGAATGAATATTCAAAGAGAAATAAGTCTTTGTGGAGATTTTATCAGATTGCTCTACTCTGTGTGTAACTCTAATCTAATCCCAATTTTTTTTTTCCTGAGAAGTGAGTTTAGTGTTTTTCTAGTTATACTCTTTTGATCTAATTCTAGAATCCAGTCTTTTCCTTCATGACCTTTGATGTTGCTGCAGTAAGGCTACCAGAAAGACCTTGACTAATGAATGACAGCGTGGAAATAAATATTGAGAGGTAGATAATATAAACTATTCTGTTTATAAATCATAATTTATCTTCAAGTTGTATTTTACTATGAAGACAAAAACTATATTTGGACCCTTACCAATCCCATCTTAAATGAAAAACGCCATGTTTGATTACCACTTCTTGAACCTTTTCAAGATATCTAGAATTCTCAGAAACCAAAGAAAAATCTGAAGGTATATAATTGTTTTTTTCCTGCCTATCTCTCCTATAGTGACTGAAAGGCATCAGGAGAGATCTAGAATTCTCAGAAACCAAAAAAAAATCTAAAGGTATATAGCTGGTTTTTTTCCTGCCTATCTCTCCTGTAGTGACTGAAAGGCATCAGAAGAGATTTTGTCTTCATGTAGAAGCAGACTCTTGAATTACAATTTCTAGAAAAGAGTCATTGAATCATATACTCAGCCTCCTTTCCACGTCCAGACTAAAGCTACATATATTTTATATAAAAATGTTTTAGCATTATTATAAGCTAACGTGTATACAATAGAACTAATATTAATATATTAGTTAATACATTAATAATTTGTATTACTCAATACATTAATAATTAATAACTAATGCTCAGTTACTACTACTTATCACCACCAAAGTTCCTGGTGTCTTCCTCAAATATTACTTCCACTTATATGTTACTTCCAGTCCATAGTCCACCCATATGGACTGAAAGTAATATATGGGTGGAAGTAACATTTCCACCCATATGTTATAATATTACATTACTCTACCCTCTCCTCTGCTGCTCAAAAATCTTAGTTTTGTAATCCAGGAACAAAATTTGATTTTGTTTTCTGCTCCCTTCTTGAACATAAGTAAGTGAGGTCATGTGATATTTGTCCTTGTCCTTTTGACTCATTCAATTCTACATGATACCATCCAGTTCCAACCAAATTTCAGTGAACTGCAAACTTCCATCTTTTCTTGCAACTTCATAGTATTCTATCACATATATGTGCAAAACTTCATTAACCAATCATCTTTTATTAAGCATTTAAATTGTTTCCATATCCCAGTCATGATATAAAAAATGCATGAACATAGGAGTGCATACTTTTTTAATTATATATTTGAATTTGGGGAATAGAGACTAAGAATTGGGGTCACTGTGTTATATAAAAACTCAATTATTAAGTTTCTTTTTAGGGGGTGAGGTTTTAGCTTCAACTGATTGTGCTCAGGACTTACTCTTGGCTTTGTACTCAAGAATAACTCCTGACAGTTCATGGGGCACCATATGTGGTGTTGGGGTACAAACTGGAGTTGGTCACATGCAAGACAAGCAACTTAGCCACTGCACTATATCCTGGCCCCTATTAATTTTTAAGAAAACTCCACAATGTCTTACATAGAGGCTGAACTATAAAACATTCCTACCAACAGTAACTTTTCACCACACCTCCAAGAATGCTGATTCTTTGAAGTCTTTTGATGTATGGTATCCTCACTGGTGTAAGAGGATAGATCATTGTTATGTTTGATTTAGATTTCCCTTATAAGAGGTGACAATGAGCATTAGCCATCAGAATGAAAAATCATGCATAGGTTTTTAAATCATGTTCTAGAGACTTCTTGCCCCACTGTGTCATCTCTTCCCCATCTCAGAGGCTCTCTTCTTTAATGAGGCCCTTCCCTCTGTTCTTTGCTCAGTAGATAGGGGTATTTTTGGTAACCAGGTTGTTGCCAGCTTTTCTCTGGAGTGAGGGAGTTAGGGCTCCTTAGCTAAAAAGAGTTACAAATGTGGACCTGAGAGATAATGAGGTCTTAGGGTGATCTGAGTGGCGTTACTGTGGCTCCAAAACTAAATACAAATAGTATAATAGATCACATCTCTTTTGACTGACTGAAGTGTATTGAAAACTAATCTAACTGGATTAAGAAAGGAAAATAATTTGGTTGATGTAGTTAAGAAGTACATCGGGCTTAGTTTGTTTTTCAAAGAAAAATAAAATTCTCATAGTTTCTTGGACTCGAATCAGAGACTTTGTGGCGCCTTGCTCCTACCCTTTGAGTCTGCCATTTGGGCAGCTCTCTGTTTGGTTGCATTCTCTATATCTTTATTAGTTCTGCTAATGAAATAAGGTTTATTTACCTCAACAGCCATTTATTTTATTGCAGACCTGTGAGTTTTGCTTATGTCCTCGCTTGTGTCTTAGATGAATAGCTATTGGAAATCTGAAGACATATAATGGGATTAGTTTAGAGTTTGCTGCAAGCTGATTTTAGGTTGAACTTGCAACCACTCACTACTTTTGCACAGCGGATAGGGTTTTTGCCTTGCACGCAGCCAACCCCGGTTCGATTCCTCTGTCCCTCTCAGAGAGACTGGCAAGCTACTGAGAGTATCTCGCCCTCATGGCAAGCCTGGCAAGCTACCCGTGGCATATTCGATGTGCTAAAAACAGTAACAACAAATCTCACAATGGAGATGTTACTGGTGCCCGCTCAAGCAAATCGATGAGCAACGGGATGACAGTGATACATTGATACAGTGGATTAGAATGACAAAAAGAGGGAAAGATTAGAAAATTTGCTGATGATAAGAAGCAATATATCTAATACTTCATACTATAAAGGATGAACATTGTATTCCACGTTTCCATGAAAGAGATTTAAAACCTGTTCCCTCCCGACTTTGTCCAAAGCATGAAGGAACAGGGGAGAGAATCTTCCCTTAAGTATGTGATGCTGGTAGTGAAGGGAAACATGAATTTCTTCCTGCTTTTGTGAGTCACCCTGATAAGCTTATTTTTGTATGATTATTTATAAAATCTCATTCTTGAGGGTACTGATTATTCCATTTATGAGAACTATCCACTCATTTCTAAAATTACTTTAGAAAGGAAACACAATTTACATAAAGTAATTCACAGAAAGCGATTGAGCTGGCAGCTTTTGCTGAGAGCCAAATTGCCAAATGATCAATTTGCCTAAGGCTATTTTTCTAAAAATAAATTTGTGTAATGACCAATTCTCTGAATTATTGAGGATTGAAAACAATTTTTGGTTCCACCACTGTTCCAACTGCTGCCACTACTGTTTGCTGCCATTTTTGTCCCTGGCTAGGTCTTTGCCCTACTAGCAAAAAAGGTAGTGAAATGAACTATTTCGTGTTATATGTCTGATTACTTGTGTGTCATCCCTTAGAGAAAAAGAAACAGGTTTACAAAAGTGAACTTGAAAGGCAATCAAGTTTCCAAGAATGTTACATATATGTTTCTCTGTCTTCAAAGCACCTACTACTATTACTTCTTATGTTATGCTATTATTTATTCATCTGTAGAGGCTTTAATATTGTGATGATGCTGGAGGAAAAAAGTAAGAATAAAAAGGCTATTAATGACCACAACCATTTAAAAGTGCCAAGACTAACACTCTGTGACCGAATGACACACCTAGATTTAAGTATCATTTTTGACTAATTACATGTATTCCGTATTGGCAAACATATTTAAACATAAAATATAAAACCACTATTCTTCATTGGAAACATACTTTATTTGGAAACATACTTTATTTATTTTATGTTGATTCTAACTCAAACCAGTAAGTATTGACAATGTAAGAGGACGAGGTAATAAATTCACTTCACAAATGATATCATCTGTCACACAAAATTGGTATGTGTCAGAACAATTTTTATGATTGGAATCAATTCGTATACTCATCAATTTATATACTCACAAGATATGTTATAATACTAATATCTAGTTGATTAATCATTGCTCACTGACTATTTTTTCCCTCATTTATCTGAGATTAGTCATAATTTGTTTTAAAATGAGTTGATTGTTGTAAAAATGGCCCATTTATTTCCCCTTTGTTGTGTGAGAAAAGGACAAACAAGAAAGTAAAGACTCTTTCCATTTCCAATCTCCTCTCTTTTGGAATAGCCACCACAGAACTGGACAAAGAGGTGGTGGATTAAATTACTCTCCAAAGCTCTAATGGCCAGTAGGCCAGGCTTGACTCAAAGAGTTGCTCTCTAAAACCCTATATTCCACAGCCTTTAAATCTCTTCATATTTTTCTTCAGATTTTTCTCAGTTATTGCCCCAGGAAAACTTCATCTCTCTTACTTTTGTTCCCTCTTCCTTTTGCTAGTTGGGAATCCCATATGATCCCAGCCAAGTAAAGCAAGTATAAGAACAGAGCTAATAAAATATCTTTATTAAATAAAATGAAAGTTTTACCTTTTGTAGTGAAATTAGACAGTATGAGGAAGCAATGGCACCAACCTTAAAATATCTTGAATCCTCTTCAGAATCTATAATGACATTTTCTACTTTCTCTTCCTCTTATAATTAAAAATTCAATTTAATTTATCTTAAGCACCAACGTTAAGGGAAATTTCTTATTAAATTTTATTGTACCTCTTATTTTTCAAATTATTGCAATTTTACACACTTTGTATGAATGAGCTTGAATATTGCTTCATACTTCTTTCTTAAGCTAAAATATCTCTGAAATCTATGTACATGTGGTAGGGGTTAAAATCATAAAACAGCTTTCTTTATATATAATTGATGAATTTATAGAAGACGTTTTATTGCGTTGCAGTCAACATCCTATAGCTGCTGCATCATGTTAAGCGTATTGAAAAGTTTTCTTTGTGGGGCTGGAGCGATAGCACAGCGGGTAGGGCGTTTGCCTTGCACGCGGCCGACCCGGGTTCAAATCCCAGCATCCCATATGGTCCCCTGAGCACGGCCAGGGGTAATTCCTGAGTGCAAAGCCAGGAGTAACCCCTGTGCATCGCCGGGTGTGACCCAAAAAGCAAAAAAAAAAAAAAAAAAAAAGTTTTCTTTGTTTATGTATTCAAGATTTGCTGTCTCATTTTGAATTCTCAAGAGCAAAACCTCTTTCTATTACATAACGCATTTGTTTGCAATATAAGCTATGCTAGTTTATTAGTTACATGATTTTGATAACTTTTTTGTGGGGGTTCTGAAGAGGTTCTTAGAAGACACAGGAGCACCTCCTGGTGATTCTTGGGGAAGAGGACTTAAGGTTCAATGAATTTGAAGAATAGAGGATGTGACGACAATCCATCCCTATGATGCTGAGGATTGTCCCAGCAGAGCTCAGGTGTCTCCAGAGCCAAATACGATGGTGCTGGTAGTCTTTAAGCCTTCAGACTGTGATGCTCAGGGAACTGTGATACAGTACCAGGGATTATACTGGGGCTGGCCATATGCAAGTCATGTGCTTTAATTCCTTAATTATTTCTATGCATGTGATTTTGATAATTTTTAAAAATCAAGTATCAAATGCTTTCATATTATAGGTATAATTTTGACAAAATTATATGTCCTAAATTACCAAACTTATTTATCATTAATATTAGTAAGTTTAACCTAGAATTTTTTATAATGATACATTTTTTGACAAAGCTGCAATACACATTGTATCCCTGGTTCAGATAACCTTTCACCTCTGTTTCCTTGAAACATAATTGAGAAAAGTGGGACCCCTAAAAAAATTTTGTCTTCAGAGTTGTGGTTTATGTCGTAACTTAGAATTCACTGTATACACTGATAACATTGACCTCTTCATGCTTATGTAAAGGTAGGGAATGTTGTTAATTATAATAATTATAATAATTTCTATGTTAAGTTTACATCTGTATTTAACTATAATTAATAATATTTAAGTCCAAAGTTTTAATTCATTAATTTATTTAGGGAGGGTGAGGGTTTGAGACCACCTCCGCAGTGTTCAAAGCTTCTTCCTGGCTTTATGATCAGGATCTCTCCTGCAGTGCTTAAGAACTGTATGTAGCTGCAGGAATTGAACTCATCTTAGTTCCATGCAAGGTTGAGTTCAAAAAATTTAAGTTAGATGGTTGGGCCCACATTTGACTGTTTCTTTTTTGTTTACTCTATTTTGTGTATATATGCACTTCAACTTTTTAAAAACTGTCATACTTGAGATCTAATATTAGCCCCATTTATCTTTTTCATAATAGTGTTTTAATGCCTATTCATGTTTGTTATTTGTACTTCAAGGTCATTGCTTCTGAATAAGACATAGTATTTTTAAATAAGTACATAGAATATTTTACTTGACTTTTGTTTTTTATTAGTATTCCTTCAGTATCAGTTTGTTATAATTTTATCTTTTCTTTTCCATTAGTAATGAACATTGTATTGGATCTCAACTCTGCCATCCCTTCTAATGTGACATGTTCTTTTAAATGTTCCTTTAAGCCATTGTGCAAGTAATACTCCAGAGATATACTGATGGATCATTGATTATACAATCCAGATTCACTAATTGCTGAGATATAGTAGTGCATTTAAATATGAGGGGTCAGTAGAAAAATTAGTAGATAATTTTATTAATTATTGCCAGATTACTCAGAATAACTGCACTTGCTTTATTCCTTATTTTAGCTTACTCTTGGTATTACTCAGCATTTTAATTTTTACCAATATAATTTATGGGAAGTGGTATTCAATTTGCAGTTTTTACAAATAATTAATCAGGTTGCGCATTATTTCAATTCTTTTTAGCTATTTGTTTTTGTCTGTGAATAAATTTTGCCATTTGTTCATTTATTTTTTTCTGCCAGGTGTTTTATCTTTTTGTTGCAGTTTTCAGGGGTTTTCTTTAGACTATGGATATTGATTTCTAGTTGATTTTTGGTTTTGAAATCTCTTTAACCTTCTCAGTCTGTTAACCATTCAACTCACTAGTTAACAGAAATTTAACATTTTTTGATTTCCTTCATTTAACTGTTCTTATCTTGCTTTGACTAAGAAGCTTATTTAACCCCCAAATTACAAAGATGTATGCTTATATTTCCATTGTCTGTCTAACTCCACTAGATTTTTTGCATGGAAACATTCATTTGTATCACTTGTCATCCCATTGATTTTCAATTTGCTTGCGCAGGCGCCAGTAACATCTCCATTCATCCCTGTCTTGTGCTAGGGTAGCCCGATGATATCTGCTTGCCCCAGGACAGGAAGACCCTCAAACTGTTCATTCAGGGTTTTGACAAAGAAGTCTGACATCTCGTTGGTGGGCAGCCACTCGGTCCTTTGACGTCCTGTGAAATCCAATCGGTAACTAATCCAATAGCTCTAGTCCATCGATCATCTCTGAATCGAATTACATGTCCGGCCCATTTGATTTTTCGATGCCTTGGCAAACAAGACAACATCCCTGATTCTGACCATCGACGGAGGTCAGAATTCCAGATTCCCTTCTCTCACTTGAGTGAAATGTGATACTCCTAGCATAGCTCTTTTGATTCCTCTTTGGGATACCCAAGTAGCGTTTTCATCCTGTTTTTGTAGGGCCCAGGTCTCTGAGGCATATGGTAGTGCAGGAAGACACTAAATTTTCCATAATTTTTGCACCGTATTTGATAGGCTTCAAATAGGGTGTGAGCCCTGGGAACACCTATAAGGGCGATTGGAGGCCACCCTAAAAGCTTCCATCCCTCTCAGAGAGCCCGGCAAGCTATGGAGTGTACCCTGCCCGCATAGCAGAGCCTGGCAAGCTACCCGTGTTGTATTCAATATGCCAAAAACAGTAAGAACAATGGACCTCATTTGCCTGACACTGAAAGAGCCCCCAATACAGCATGGAAATATTACTTATAATTATTATTCTCAACAACTTCATCTTATGACAAACCTGCTCAGCATTTGGGGAAAAACAGCATATCCTTTCTGGAGAGGTCTTATTTTTCATATCTGAGAGGAATGAAACTTTAAAAATTGAAGTGCAAGAGGTGGATTAAAAAAATATCTGCACTATTTTTAAACCTGAAGAATAAAATGGGAAGAAGTGTTCATAATTCCTGATGCAGTTCAGTACCAGGAGCCAGGAGGGAGAAAATGGCATTTTGTGCATTCCAACAGGTGTCTGAGAGCAAAATTCTTAAGGTAAATGTTTGTATTTGCTTGACTAACAGGAATCCCATATGGAGCAGGTGTTTAAGTAGATTCCCTATTGTGTGGATAGCATTATTGTTTTAAACATTTTCTATTTCTTCTTAGTCCCCTTTCACTTTGTGACTTTCAAGGAGCAACATACCAGACATGAAGGATTATTTTACTACTAAAGTTGTGCTTCACAGAAACTCTAAGCATTTCTCACTCTACATTTTCACTGTGTGTGTGTGTGTGCGTACGTGTAAGTGTAGCTATCTGTTTTCTCCTTTAGTTCTTAAATTAACCTACTTTATACATTGAGTCTTATTCATCTCCATTTATTTTTTTATTGCTTGAAATTTGTGTCAAAAAACTCAAAGGATATGGCCCCAGAGGAAACAGCCTATTTCCCAAATTTAGATTTTAATTTACTACTACATTTCTTGGATTATTATTTATTTTTTGTGGTCCTATGTCTCACCTTGGAAGTACTGTTTGTTTTTTTTGGGATCCTGATCATCCCAAATCTGAGAAAAAGAAACTGGAAATATATATGTGGATCAAAAACTTCACAGCTCATCTGACCTTGGCCTCTCATCTGACAGCTGTGTCACTGGCCTCTTGTTTGCCAGTTGTGGAGAAGCAACTTTGCTGCAGCTGCTCAGACAGTTTCCCGGCCTGAACTGGCTCAAGCAGGTGACTTCCTTCCTCATCCGCTCTTTGATGTTCTTTTCACCTTTTGTAAACACAGAGGTGTACTTAGATGTGAGTCATCTGTTAAAGGCCATTTCTGGATGAAATGTCACTATTAACTCGAATACATTCTTCAAATTCATTTTAGTATATATTTAGGACATCACTCAAATACCTTCAACTACATACAAACCTGAGAATTTTCTCAATGTAGTTATTGCTAACAATGCTTAAAACTAGTATAGCTTAAAAGTTGCTATTTCATTAAAGCACCATGATTTACAAAGTGACCTGCAGTTCAGTTTCAGACATACAATGTTTCAGCACCAATCCCACTGACAGAATCAACTTTCCTCTACCAGTGAACCCAGGTTCCCTAGCATAGCCTCATCCTTCTAGCTTACGTCTGGAGAGACACCTTTTTAAGTTTAGTTGTTCAAACTTGGGTGTCATTATTTCAGTGTTAAGACTCTGAGGTTTGGATATTTAGCTCTGTCATTCCTTAGTACCACCTTTGTACCTGAATCCCCTTGACTCCTTCCCCCCAGTTGTTTCTCATCTGTCTCTTCTATTACCTCCCTTCCTTCCTTCCTTCTTTCTTTCTTTCTTTCTTTCTTTCTTTCTTTCTTTCTTTCTTTCTTTCTTTCTTTCTTTCTTTCTTTCTTTCTTTCTTTCTTTCTTTCTTTCTTTCTTTCTTTCTTTCTTTCTTTCTTTCTTTCTTCCTTCCTTCCTTCCTTCCTTCCTTCCTTCCTTCCTTCCTTCTTTCCTTCCTTCCTTCCTTCCTTCCTTCCTTCCTTCCTTCCTTCCTTCCTTCCTTCCTTCCTTCCTTCCTTCTTTCTTTCTTTCTTTCTTTCTTTCCTTCCTTCCTTCCTTCCTTCCTTCCTTCCTTCCTTCCTTCCTTCCTTCCTTCCTTCCTTCCTTCCTTCCTTCCTTCCTTCCTTCTTTCTTTCTTTCTTTCTTTCTTTCTTTCTTTCTTTCTTTCTTTCTTTCTTTCTTTCTTTCTTTCTTTCTTTCTTTCTTTCTTTCTTTCTTTCTTTCTTTCTTTCTTTCTCCTCCCTACACTCTGGAGCTTAGGAAATCTAGGCATTCCCCCTTTAAACCACTGCATTGCCACGTAAGTTATTCCACATACAAGTCATGTCAATCTGTGTTTATGCTTTCTCTGGCTTTATATAACATGGTATCTTCCAGTTACAGCCATGCAAGCTACAAACTGCATGATTCCATTGTTCCTTACAGCTGCATAGTATTCCATTATGTATATATACCACATCCTCATGATCCACTTATCTGTCATTGGACATCTAGATTGATTTCAAATATTGGCTATTGTGCTGAGCGCTGCAATGAATAATTACGTGCATATGTCCTTTTGAATGAAGTATTTTTCTTTTTAAGCATACATTTTACTGTATTTATTTTGGGAGTCTCTCAAGCAGTCTCTCAAGGGACCCAGAGTCTCCAACAGCAATTCCTTGTCTACAGGACCGGTGGTTTAATGCAAGCATCTGAGGATGTGATGCTGTTCAGGTCCTGTGAACCCAGGTCAATCCAGGGGTGCTCAGTGTCCTCCAGACCTGCACCCGTGGGTTCTTGGAGACACACACAGGTTTGGGAATCAAATGCAGCTTTGGCATATGCTTGGCATGTGCCCTAACCACTGTACTCTCTCCCAATTCCTTAAATAGATGTTTTAAATACCTTTCTCCTCTCAGTGCCATTCTGCAATGCACTTATATCACCGAATGAGTACAGATGTCTATTCTGTTCATAAACATTACATGAACTTTTGGGAAACTTGAAATTTCTCCTTGGAGATGCACTCCTCTAATTAAGGCATTTTTCCAAAAGACTTTCAAATTTTATCTGAGGCAATATAATTTCAATACTGTTAATGAAGGGTTTCATGCATACACTGTTCAAAAGTTACATCCTCCACCAGAATATTCTTCTCCCTCCACCATTATGTCAGTTGAATCATTCTTCACTACATTCACACACAAGGGTTGTCTTCTAATATGGTTATCTCATTGCAATTCTCCTAGGGAAGCATCCTGCTATGATGCTCCCCTAACTGTCATTGCATGCAGATGAGCTCAAGATAAATCAAGTTTCTGTCTTTGAGGACCCACTTTCTGAAGAGACATAGCACCTATAGAAAGACAAAGTAGCAGGATAAGGGAACATCCATGTAATTAATTGTATCAATTTGTCTAAATCATTACATTTACAAAAGTTCAGAGAAATTGACAATGGTAGGTCCTCAGAGATGGGTTTTTGGATAATTCGGTGCTGGGACCTGACCCTAAATGAAGGTAGGACTTGGATAAATAGGGAGAAAATAAAGGAAAGTAAAGACAGGAACAAAGAGAGGTAGACACAAAAGTTAATAATGTGCTCTGGAAGCAGGAGACAGACCAGGGTGAGGGGAATAGATTAGTTCATGCAAAAGGTTCCCGACAGTGAGAGAATGCTGTTGAAGGCAAAAGCTTGTGTAACAAGGTCAAATGAGTGGACATTTCTTGTCATCTATTTTAGATCTAACCTATGAAAGGCCTGATTTTTTAAAAATACAGATAAATCAAAGGTTGTCCATCTATTTATTATTTGAACCACATAAAGTATTAACAACGTTGGTTATAGAGAAAAACCAGGACTCCTCCTAAGCAATTGTGAACACATCAAATCTCTTCTTGAGTTCTTGTTGCCCTATTCCTCTAGGAAACAAATCTATTTCTCTATTTGCCATCCTTTCTACTAGAGATGGCCTGAGAGCCTTTTGGAATTAACCCCTTGTCTACTCACTTATGGGAATTGTGTGAGGAAAAAAATGGGGAGAAATTAGCCCATTACCATTGCACCTCTGTTGTCACTGGACATTCTTAAACTTTTACCCTATCTCTGACACCTTCATTCAAGATTGTTCTCTACTTCACAGTCCCTGATCCTCTTCTTTTACACACATCTCCCATGCACTCCTCTCTACCGTGATTTCCTGGTTTGCTTGTATCCTGAAATCTTTCACGGGCATATCCTCAGTACTTCACTACATGGTGGATCACACTAAAGGCACAAAAGTCCAACCAGTACAGTTTTTATAATCCAAGGTGACACTGAAGTTAAAAAATTCTCTCATACTTCTCATAGGAAGATGGAAGGACCCACTTCCCTGCCCTTTGCCAATAGTTTTTTTACAGTTAGAGAAAAACTTTTCCTACTGTGAAGCTTTTTATTCTTTTTACCAACTTAGAGAATACCAATTAGATGTTGAGATCTGCTTTCTTCATTTACCTTCAAGTCCAATTCCTTCCATATTCCTAAAATATCGTTTCTATTGAGATTTGAATTTAGTATTTTATCTCATTTTTCCATTTATTCTGATTGCATTCAAGCAATGCTTTTCTTATTTATAGATTTTTTAATTGAATCATTGTACGTTAGACTCTTACAAAACTATTCATGATTAGTTTTCAGTCATACAGTGTTCCAACACCCATCCCTCCACCAGTTCCCAGCACCAGTGTCCCCAGTTTCCCTTCCATCACCCCCACCTCTGCCAACCCTAGTCTGCCCCTGTGGCAGGCACTTTTCTTATCTCTCTATCTCTTGCTCTCTCTCTCTCTTTTTCTCTCTCTTCTTTTGGCTAATGCTAATGTTAGGTACTCTTCTCTGAGTAGTCTGGGCACTAGAATCACTTGTAACTATATCTTCTGAGAAATAAAGCATTCTAACTTTCCTGCAATATTTCTGTCTTCATATCTTTCAACCTGCATTCAATTACTAGAACTCCACTCAATTTTCGTTCTTTTGGGATATCCAGTTTTTTTCACTACTTTACTAAATTTTTATACATCAGTCTACATTTCCCACTCCTATCCAGATTAGCTGTTACTAACAGCAACACTGCTGTTTATACCCTAGATATCCTAATCCATTTTCTTTTTGATATATCTAGCTGGTATAATTCCTATCCTAGATCAAACCATCTATGCTATTCTTTTTCAGTTGAACCATTGGAAACACACACACACACATACACACACAAACACACACTGTGTGATTCTAATCCAATTTCATGGTTAATAACTTCTAACTTCCTTTTTTTCTTTAGGACATACTCAGGGCTTCTACTGGCTCAAGGTTTTCTCTTAACTAGGCTTGGATGACCATATGGCCCATGCTGGGCCTGTGCAAGGCAGGTGCCCTGTGTACATCCCGTAGCTTACATGGACTATCAGTGCTATCTGGCACTCTTGTTTAACTTTGCTTTGATTCCCAAAATTCCTCTTTTAAAACTTTCTCCATCCTTTTCTGAGTTCTGACTCAGAAAGTCATCAACAGATGACTTTGCCTGTAGCTGGACAGGAAACAAAATAAAAGGAACTCCATCACTTTTTTCTTTCTGAGACAAATACACTTAACTTCATGAACAACTGCCATTTCCTTTTTAATTTCTGTGTTAGAAGCAAAAGTAAGCCTTCTGCATGAGGATAATATCTTCTACTGTCCATTTAAACACATATTTTTATCTGATACTGCTATTTGAATTAATAGTTTCCTATGTATTTTGAATGCGAATTCAGTAGGCAAGAACTTCATGCTCTGTGGGCTCCAACCCTGGAGGGTAACAATGAGGTAATTAGCAGCACATGTTCAGATATTTTATGGTAATTATGGAAAAAATTACCACACCATATTTGTTGGATTTCAGACAGTGGGCAATAAATTGTACATATATATATTCATATATATATGTGCACATATATCGGATATCCTAGCAAGCTACTGAGAGCATCCCACCTGCATGACAGAGCCTGGCAAGCTACTGGTGGCATATTCGATATGGCAAAAACAGGAAGGATAGCTCTCATTCCCCTGACCCTGAAAGAGCCTCCAATTGTTGGGAAGACAAGTAAGGAGAGGCTGCTAAAATCTCAGGGCTGGGAGGAATAGAGACGTTACTGGTGCCCGCTCGAGTAATTTGATGAACAATGGAATGACAGTGATATAGTGATACAGTGATGTATTTTGAATCACCAAACTCTAATATTCTCACCTATTTATCATTATGTTGTCTTAAAATGTCTTAGTTAACCTTATACTCTTCTATTACCAAGGCTCCATCTCTCTACTTTACTTAACTGGTAAAATTTTCCAGAGTTCCCTACATTTACTTGATGGTATACTATTCACTGTCCATTCATAGAAAAAAAGGAAGGAAGGAAGAAAGAAGGAAAGAAAGAAAGAAAGAAAGAAAGAAAGAAAGAAAGAAAGAAAGAAAGAAAGAAAGAAAGAAAGAAAGAAAGAAAGAAAGAAAGAGAGAAAGAAAGAGAGAAAGAAAGAGAGAGAGGAAGAGAGAGAAAGAGAAAGAGAAAGAGAAAGAGAAAGAAAGAAAGGAAGGAAGGAAGAAAAAAATGAAGAAACAGGAAGGGATTTTCATGATGGAATCATCTAACCCTTCCTTCCCTTCACCTCCCTTCCCTTCTCTTCCCTCCCTACCTTTCCCCTCCTTTTTCCTTTCTCAACTGTGTTCATGGCTTAAGCCTGGCTTTTTCTCAAGGATCACTTCTGGTGGTGCTCAGGGGACCATATGTGATGCCCAGGATCAAATCCAGTTTGGTCACTTGCTAGGCAAACCCCTTATCTGCTGTACTGTTGCCCCCCATTGTCATTTCAACTGCCTCTTCCTCATGGATCAATTTTATTTCTAACTTTAACAAGTTTTCACTTTATATTTTCAGGAACTTTTGCAAAGTGTGCGGGTCTTTGAATATAAAGTTATTAGCCTATAAAGAACCTCCAAATTGCCCCTGATTCAGTACAGGCCATACTCAGTTCTGCAACTACTCCCCATGTGCTTTGTTGTCGTGGCTGCTATGCTCAACTGACCCATTCTTTACATTGCCCACAATGTGATTATTTGCCAATGAAAATCAGATCATGACACTTGCTTGCTTATAAATCCTTCAATAGTTTCCTATTGCTTTTAGATTTCAGGGGGAAAAAATCCTAAATATAGTTTTGAGTCCATACCGACTTGACCTCTGCTTTTCACTCTGGAAATCACCTTTCATTACACATTTCACATGTTTTTCTAGCATTCTTTTATCTATAGTCAAGTAAGCAGGGCAGGTTGAAAGTAAAGATGAGAAAAATAAAGCTCAGAGAGGATAAACAATCTTCTCGTGTCTATGGAAAAAATGACTTGTGTGGATGAAATTTGGGTCAAGTTCTTCAGATTCCTTTTGCAATTTATTTTTCCTTTAAAGCACATGACTTCTATGTATAAATGTGTCATTCTGGAGCTATTCTGAAACAGACACACTTTTGTAAGTAATTCCTGGGCCATATATTTGTGAGTTAGGATTTTGTATTTCAATTTATATGTAAACAAAATCAGTGTTTCAAAGTGTATAAACTAATCCTCTAATTGCTAATATTTCAGTTACTATAGTAACCTAAATTTTTATAATATTTCTTTATAGATGAACATATTTTACAGCAAGAATTTTCCAAAGAGATATATTTATAAGTGGAATAACTCAAGCAATTATATTTCCATTATGTATAATGTCATGCATTTTACAGCACCATACTGACCAGGATGGTCTAACGTAGTGGTTTTCATCCACCAGTTCATGGACTGATATCACTCGGCAGGTATAGAAAGGCTGAAAACGACTGATCTGCAGCCTAAGTTAGGGGTTTGCTTTTTGTGAGCAAGTATGCAGAGTGGTGCCTTTTCCAGGTATATAGTGGTGGAAAACCAATGGCTTAAACTTTGTCTGCCATGCGGCCAGGTTTCTTCCTGACCATTGCTCTGACTTCCCTTCTCATAGTACATTTACCTTAAAAATGTTACAACTGCAATTCACTCTACCATTTTTGTACCTTTGCAAGAAATAAAATGTAATATTCTTGAACAGATCCTTGCTTGTCATTTTAACAAGTGTACTGTGCAATTTTTCTTTTATAATGTCCTCTTTTGAGCGTTTTTAAAATATGAAGAAACATATCAGAGGACACAATAGACACTGTTCTTGGCCTTTTTTCATTTCAATTGTGCAAGAGCATTTTTTCTAGGTACTTTCCCCTTGCTCACAGAAAAGATTATATATGCTGTCCTGGAACTGACTGTGTGCTTAGGCTACCCCCGGCCTCCCCTTCCTAAACTTACCTGAAAATTGTGTTACATAGCTCACACTTCTCTCTGTCTTCTGTTAGATTATTTTCCCCACAATAGTTTCCTTAGTATTACAGACAGTGTTATTTTATTTGCTGATAGTGCCTTGAATTATTTTATGATGTGGTTTAATTTGTCTCCGTAAAAGCAGGAGAATATTGAGGAGGCTGGAATCCAAAGAGAGAGGCCGTTCAGCCCACCAGGCTCTTTTCCTCTTAATGCACCCTGGAGAACATTTAATTGCTTCTTGAATGACCCCCAAGGTCTTCTTAGAATGAGCTTGTTGTCTTCTTTGTGGAGGAGACCATCCCCATTTCATTCGAACTCATTGTGACTTAATTATAGGATACATATAATAAATTGGAAGCAATCAGTAATCCTTAATCAAACAGGGTAAATTTGTTTCACATGCAAGACACAATGGGCCCTTGTGAAATAGATGGCACACTTTCATTTACTGAATGATACCCAGATTAATTAACTCACCTGATAGCTGTGGTTCCAATTTCCCAACTGCAACCCAAGTCTGTCTTATGCGTGCCCTTCTTTTTCTTCTTTCTTGTTATCATTCCATGACGCTGCTCTTTAACAGATTTTCAAATTCAAGGATCATCTTTCTAGACACCTTTGATTACTGGGTAATGATTTACATATATATGCATATATATCTACAAAAACAGAGTATATATGAGCATGTATCATCCATGCATATATACAGATATATATATACATACATAGTATAAATGCATATATGTGTATATAGTATGTATACACAAATGCACGTTTGAATACACATGCTTGCAAAACCAGACTTATAAAGACATTCAAATTTATTTTTTGACATGGAATTTCTTTAGTTACAGCTTTGTTATGAATCTCGGTTCAGTGAGTCTATATTCAGAAGTTTTCAGTAATTTTCTCAGGCCTCCAGCAGTGCATAATTATTTTCTGGTACAGATTTTAGCCGTTTGGACTCTACTGGCTGTTTTCCCTGAAAATTAATGTAGAGAATTAATTGATTTATATTTCATTTATCTTGCAGAAAGTTGAGGGGATTTTTTTGTATTATTAGATTTAAGTGTCTATTTAGTGCCTCTCATAGTGTAGCCTGATTACCTTTGGTGACTCAGTGTAACGTTTTATAACTATTAGTTTTCTTTTGGAGAGATCTTAACCAGGAAACAAGAGTTCTTACAGCTACAGAGATAATTAACTTGAAGCTTGTCTGTCTCCTGAGAGACATCAAATATGTAAATGAGGAACTTAAGTCTTAACAAGAAAATGGTAAGAAAATCACTGAAAATTTTATCATATGAAAGCTAAAATCCATGGTCAAGAAATATTCCAACATGCTTTCAAGAACAACAGTTATGTATTTAAAATTTGGGCATTGATAGGTTTAATGCATTTTCCAAGCTAGTTAGATTTATTAACAACAACAAGAACAAAACCTTAAGTAATTAAAAAAAATCACAAGATCAGGTGGAATATTTAAGTGCTCACATTTTCTATCATTGGAATTTTACAAATACTGAATCATCTATATCTCAGAGTCTTTTTAATTTTAGAAAACCTTAATGCTTAATATCTAACATTGTTTCTATTTTTAAAATCATATTGCCTTCCAAAACAAACCAGTAAATTTTATTTTAATTTGTTTTTTTACTGAAGATTTAGAAAAAGACATTAGTATTTGCTGTTTTTAACTGAAAATAAGTTCTCATTTGTTCTGTAATGCTTGCCTATTATATATAATGTAGCTTAAGAAAACAATTTTAAAGATTCTTTAAATTTATGTGCTTGTTTTAATATGAAAAGAAAACATTCTATCATTACAAAAAAACATTCTGTTACCTGCCTGGACTCTCTTTGATTTTAATTGATTATATTTTTTATGAGACACAGTGGAGCTAGTGAAAATGGATGAATTAAGAAACTTAGGAAACTGATCACTGTATCACTGTCATCCTGTTGCTCATCGATTTGCTCGAGCAGGCACCAGTAACGTCTCCATTGTGAGACTTGTTACTGTCTTGGCATATCGAATACAGCACGGGTAGCTTGCCAGGCTCTGCCATGCTGGCAAGATACTCTCGGTAGCTTGCCGGGCTCTCTGAGGGGGTGGAGAAAGAATAATTTTCTTAAAGAATCAATAAGGTGTTTTTTTTTTCCAAAAAAAAGAAAAATCCTTTGAAGCTTAAAACGCAAATTTTCTGGCTCCCAATCAGTTATAGACTTTACTAAAATGTACTGCAAAATTTGTTCCACAAGCCTTTTGTTGGGGATGCAGATTATATATTTATTTGATATTTTACAGTTATGAACAAGAATGGTAGCTACCATAGGGACTGTCCTTCCCCCTAGATCATCCTTGGTGGATACTCCTGGGGTTGGTACAGTAGCCTGTGCCCTGAGGGGGCAGACATCCATTTTGTATTCACTCAAGACCTCACTGCTACAGTGACTATTTCCTCTGCAAATCTGGTCCATATCACCATGCCTAACCTGAACTAGAATCAGGATTAGTATGGAATGTGCATGATTTCCTTAAGGAAATTGTCTGACTCTTAAGTAAACACATTAAATTGCACCTGGTCGAGCATAAAGAACATTTGTGTGCTTAATCAATTCTCTTCAGCCAGAATTTAGTGAGTGCCTCCCATGTCAACTGTGGTGAATCTGATCAAAGTTAAAATACCCAAGTAATGCAAGACAATGCAGAGAAAAGGGCCACAGCTATACATATTATATATATATGTATTTATGCATACATATATATAAATTAAAAAATGTGAATACCTGATTCATTTCCTCTCAGCCTGTACATTTATTTGCTACAATGTGAACTCTGAACATCTCAATTTTTCTCTCCCTCTCACTTTTTTAGAAAGAAAAGAAATGAGAAAGAAAAGAAATGAAAATGAGAGGAAAGAGAGAAGGGAGAAGAGAGGGGAAGAAAGAAAACACGAGGGAGAGAGGAAAGGGAAGAGAAGAAAGGAGAAAGTGAAATAAAAAGGGAAGAAAAACAGTTTTCTCATTTTCAAAGGGATAAGCTATAGCAAATTCTAGTCATACATTAACATTTTAACGACTTTTTTTATTGAATCACCGTGAGATACAGTTACAAAACTTTCATGTCTGAATTTCAGTCATACAATGTTCCAATTTCAGTCATATGATGTTCGAACACCCATCCTCTACCTGTGCATATTCTCCACCCCAAATGAGACCATTTTTCTTTAAAAAACCTAAGCCTGATACTCTGAAGACCTCTGATTGGCCCTGGGCATCATTTGCTTATCACTGTAGTACTGTACATACTGTACGCTTTATAGCACTGTGGGGGGTGTGGTATTTTTTTCAGCTCACCAGAACTTTGCAGCTTCTTTGGGAAATAGATTTCAAGTTGTGCATATTCACTAGCACATTTAACATAGATTTGACTCCCTCTTAACTTTCAATCTGCTGTGGATCTTTTTTAGACCCTTATAATTTATAATAAAAGCATCTTATTGGTATTGTACCTGTTTATCCATAAAGTTTTGTCCTATCTATAATTTCATTTGATCCTTATAGCTTTGCTATATCATTGGTGTCTTACGATTTTTGTCTCATTGGCAGAAGTCAACTTCTAAAGTAATTCCACACATCTTCCAAACATCAGGAAATCATTCTAAAATGATTTCCTAAAATTTCCTAAAATTCTAAAAATCATTCTAAAAATAATTCACAAGCATACAATACTTTTATAGAAGTAGAACCAGAACTTTTATAGAACTGGGAGGACTTGGTAATATTATGAAGTAGCTGATGTGTAATAGGTAAATCCTGATAACATGACTTGATCAAGACGACCAGTTATACTTTAATTCTTACTCCTTTGGACTTATGTCTGAGACATTTTAGAAACACACAGTGGAGTGACTCACTCAATCAGACAGGGAGAAAAACGAAATGAGGAAAGTAGCACATGCATGACTTTTTGTCTAATTCATTAAGAAACATTGATTTTAGCATATGACTTATTTTAAATTTTGTTATAAATATTCCAGTTAAAACTAAGCAAGTGATTCAGAGATTTAAAAAAAAAGAAATTTTCAGTTCAATATTTGGTCTATTGAAAAGGTATTTTAGGGGCCAGAGTGATTGATAGTATAGTGGGCAGGGCATTTGCCGTGCACATGACAGATCTGGGGCTCCCACCTGGGATTGATCCCCATCTTGCTGCCTGGTCTTCGAAGCTCTTAGTAGTGATTTTTGAGTGTAGAGTCAGGAGTCCTGACCAGTCCGCTTCAGAGTCAGGAGTAAGCCCTGAGCATCACTGGGTGCAATCTAAAAACAACCAAACAAAAGAAAACAAAACAGAAAAGGAACTTTCATTTCTCTCCCTTCAAACTAAAGGATTTCAAAGTCTTAACTTATTAGAATACTGGGCTTTTAGGAATATAATAAGAGGAGGGGTTTTTATTTGAATAATTTACTGGGACCTTAATAATTCATAACAGCTATATTTTTCATGATTTAGTATTGCCTTAATTAGAGAGGATTTTTATCTCAGCTCATTTACTATTAGCAAATATGATGATTCAGTTGTCTTTTGGAAACTGTTGACATCATAGTGGTATCATGGTCACCTTTTCACGTGCAAACTAATATTTATGGTGCATAGAGGGAGCAACCAGATGTATAAATGCGAATTAATCTATTCCTTTATATATTTATAAAAACACAAAAGTAGTTTTTTTCTGAAATTCTCAGAAACATTGTTTTCAGTCTTATTGATTTTAGTTTAGTTGGATATCTAAAGAACAGTGTGCTTTAAAATTAATTTCTTCTCTTAAAGAAAATCATGAACTTGGAAACATTTTTGAATAGTTCTGAGAAATTTTAATTTTACAAAATCACTTACAAATGCTACACACAGGATAATTAGGCAACTAATACTGATTCCATGCTTTAAATAAACAAAAAAATGTAGTGCTTGTTATCTGTCTTCATATAGTTCTTGTTCAGAGTTATCATTTGAAAGGTTATTTTTCATAAGTAAACAAATATATATTTCAAGCTATTTTTAAGAAAATAAAATTAAACCATAAAAAGGTTCATTCAATGGTTCCTAAAATTATAAAAAACAGTTTTAAAAAATATTGAGTCATACCTGTAGTGCTCAGGGTTTATTCCTGATTCTGTGCATAGAGATCATTTTGACGGTGCAGGAAGTTGAATTTGGGTAGTGTGCAATACAAATATCCTATCCATCATAATGTCTCTCTTGCTCGATTAGAAATTACTTTATAGCAGATGAAGGTAATACAAATTTCAAATAGATCACAAAACACTTAATATGCAGCAAAACATATATTGATAGGCATTAATTATTGCTATAGCAACCTAATTAAATAAATGTGAGCACCTTTGTTTTAGTATCTAAAAGTGGAATGAGAGCAGAAACTTAGTATAAAATATTATTGAAATCATATTTTTTATCCTACAAAGAGCCAAAAGAACATTTTGCAGTAGAGGCAATTTTCTTCAGTCTGGGCTCTGGAATGTTTTTGTATACACTCAACATTGGGCATTAATCAAACAGTACTTTTTAATGCATTGTGATTTTAACTGGGGATTTGTTCAATGAATTTGGTTTTAGAGCTTGTTTTGTGTGCAAACATACTATCTTTGATTTAATTTTTTCTGACACCATGGCCACTGTACTGAGGGAAAAAAAGGTGTAATTGTAGTTTTGTCCTTTATAGCACAGGACAAATAAATGTCAAAATCAAATGGTAGTGTCCCCCAAGGGAAAACATACTTCAGTGATGAAATATTCTTCCTCCTTCCCATTGCTATTTCTCTGAACACCCAGGTGAAGCTGCCTCAGGACCTAATCAAATGCTTCTAATTTGCATATAATAAAAATCCTGCCTCGAGATTTTAGAATGTTACATGGAAAAGTGCATAATGTTTCTAAAGTTGTAAATTATGAAGATATGTATACGTTGCTTCTGAATATACAGTTTATAAGCACTCAGAATAATTTGACTGGAGCTAATTTGATATGAACATGCTTATGTTGTGTTTAATTTTCTGCTTAATAAAGACCCTTGGAAGTGGCACACTTCTATTTCTTGTATTTCCTGAAAATGCTGTGATATTGATAAGATGTCACATTCCTTGGCAATGACAATAATAATCAACTTTGCAAAGCGCTTGTTAAGGTACCTGTGACAAGACAGTTATAAGAGAAAACAGTTATATGAGAAAATATTTTTTTCTGGAAAATGTATTTCTAATAGTTTCAGTTTTTAAAAAATAACAACTCACATAGTAAATGTATTATTTTCTTCCAAAATTTTCTTCATCCAAATTTTAATAACATATGTTTAAGCCAGATAAACTACCTTGGTATAAGTACTTTAATCTTAAGGATTCTGGTTATTGTGCAATTTGTGCAAAGGTGCGACATGGTCAAAAAATTTCCAGTTTGCAATATTTGTTTTTTTTTGCTTTTTGGGTCATGTGAACCCAGCAATGAACAGGGGTTACTCCTGGCTCATGCACTCAGGAATTACTCCTGGTGGTGCTCAGGGGACCATATGGAATGCTGGGAATCGAACCCGGGTTGGCTGAGTGCAAGGCAAATGCCCTATCCACTGTGCTATCGCTCCAGCGCCATTTTCTTTCTGAACTATAATGGGAGTTTACAGTTAACATTATAGTCACAAGTACAAAATATTAATTTTAGTATCTAATAATAATATATGCAGAATTTGAAAACCATGTGCTAGAAATTATAGGAGTTTTCCAGGCCTATAAAATGCTAGGTTTTATTTTTTAGAATAGAAAGACTGAATTCATCTCCTAAATGGAAATATGCAATTGGCAAAGAAATATGCTGAATTATGAAATAATTTCATGGTATTGAATGTTGTCGAGAAATAAGAATTATCATTATATTTAGCAGAAGGACACATAAATATTATTTTACTTTATAATGTCCGAATAAACATTATTATTTTTAAAAACAATAAATTATAAAGAATGATTTGCTGTTTGAAGGCCATATGGTCAGAAGGAAGAGGCTTAACTGAAACATGAGGAGTTGAGGTTAGCCAGAAATTTCCTGTCTGGGTTATTATTAGAGAAGTTACTCAGGGTCACTTTGGAATTTCTTATATTGGAGTTTTGAACCAAAAGAGAACAATTGGTTCTCATTTGCCAGTGACACCCTATCTGGAGGGAGAAGGACAGACTTAGCTGTGTGCCAGCCAACTTCCATGTAAAACAGTTCATATTGCAGGAATCTAGTTCTGCATTATAAATCATGTCTTCCGTAAAGTAACAATCGTGTAAAGTAAGGTCTTATGTGAAAGTAAAAAGAACAATCACAAAAAGAATAAGAATTCACTTAAGTTGTTCAAGAGCAACATTTTAATAATTGTTTTTGTTAGGTGCAATTATGAGATCACTTCTCTTCCATTGCAGGAAAGAGAATCTCTTTGTCTTTAATCTGTGCTGTAGAGAGGAAGTAGAGGGAGAAAGAGTAAAGTATGCCTAGAACTTCTAATTTGGGGGGCAGGTCTGGAAACTGGACCACACCCAGCAGGTGCTTGGGGATAAAGATAGATATGGTGAGCTCCCAGTCGTCCTCCAGGTACCCATGCGATTTTAGGGACCAAAGTGAAGTCAGTCACACACAAAGCAAGTACCTTATCCTCTGTCCAATTGTTACAGAGAACACTTAATGCTTAAACTACAAGATTCATGGGCAAAGATTGGCACTCAATAGTCCCTCTGAGTCGAACAGTCTTCAGTAGGCAGGGGTTAGGTCTAATTAATCTCTTTGTTCCCAGGGTTTAGAGTCCATGAGGCTCTCCCATACTGAGAATGGATAAATAGGTGAAAAGAATATCAATTTTTTAGCTTAGTGGACTTTCCAATGACTAACATGTATTTTTATTTATTCATTTACAGAAAAACTTGGTTTGCACATGAATTTGAGGTTGACTTGTTCCTAAAGGATTGAGGTAACTTCAAAAGAATGCTGAGGGTGCTCAAGGGTCACTCCCAGAAATACTTGGTCTACTAGTGAACAATCAGTTGGTACAATACTTGTATGTGAAAACTTGGAGCTAGCAGTACTGGGATCCTCCAGAATGACCCCAGCAGTCTTAGTGATCACCATGGTTTCACCCAACGCTGCTTTACGGGCCAGGAGGTATTAAGATTGAACTCTATGCCTCCATATGCCAGGCATGTGTTATTTCCCCGACTCCAAACAGAAGTTAAATTTTGTTTATGATTATCAGGAGAGTTTGGAGTTACACCCAGGCATGCTTGTAGTCATTTGCGATTGAACCCAAGACCTCAGAAATGCAATGCATGTATAGTAGCACCCCTAGCCCTTGAGGATGCCTCCTCATAATCCGTCAGCCACCCTGTGTCCTTGATGGGAACTTCTATAAGCCAGAAGTTGGATGGTTTTGATGTGGCTGTCGTTTGCTTTTATCTTTTTTTATTTTAGAATGTTGGCAATCATTGCACTGCAGATACAGAACTGTAGGGGCATTCAACATGCAATGATCACTTTTTCCCTTTATCCAAATAAAATGAAGTCACTTTTACTTTCCATTAGGATGTGATTATTAAGTGTTGTAGGTGAGCTCCTCCCTTGGCTACAAGAAGACAGCCCTTTGTTCATTGTTTCTCTAACATGGAGTGTAGGATAACATGGGATTTATCATTTTAGCCTTGCCGCAGGGAACTTAGTTTACCTTAAAGCAATGGCCTTTCTGTATGGACACAGGAAGACAGTTAATAATATGCTTTGTAACTTGGGAGCTGATTGACTCCAATAATATTTACTCCCGGGCATCTGCTTTCTCACTCAGTTGCCCTTAGTTCCTAACAACCCAAAAGGAGGGTCCCGACGAGGGACGGAATAGACCTAGGGCAAGCTGTGAGCTACCCTGGCATCAAAATGGGCCAGGCCAAAGTGCCACAACACTCAACTATAAGTTGAGAGCATGGTCATAGACAAATGCTGTCATGATCCAAAAATAACGAAGAGACTAGGACCCTGCTGGGGTTAGGGAGACTAACCTAGCCTGAGGACTGTGGTCTGGAATATATAGTGAATGTCCTCAGGAAGAACCCAACTTTAAGTCTGATATATCTCTTACTGTGCTCATACAGAATGACATTGCTAGAAATATTAGAAGTAAATTCACTATAACTATTTAAGCATGTTACTAGCTGAGGAAGGAAGAAAGGGACACACCCTGACACACCCTTGTTTGGCTCCCACCCTTGAGCGGATCTCCTTAGATGAGATTTTGTTAATCTCCTCAAGAAATGAATGGCTTTACCCTTCTTTGTTGATTTGTTAATGTTAAACCCACCTTTGTGCTACTGCCCTATGTAATTTGCTATGTAAACTAAGACAGTGGGGGCACTGAGGGGAGACAGAAGAAGACAGAAGAGACAGAGAAGAAGACACATGAGAGGACACCAGAGAAGAACAGAGAAGACACAGAAGCAGAGACAGAGAGAGGTCGGAAGAGACCAGAGGAGAGACTACAGAGAAGAGACGGAGATACTCGGGAACACCGAACAGGAACGCGAGCGTTGAGTGCAAGAGAGAGCTGCCCGGAGTGCCCATGGACAACGGAACGACATGACACTCATTGTGTCTCCCCCTTTCCCATGCGCATGCGCGCTGCACTTGTGATTTTTTTACAATGGAGAAAAAAAAATTAGGATTCAATAAGATACTACTAAAAATTGCACAGATTTATAAGTTTGAATTTATGCTTTTCTTTCTGCTCCATTATCTCTTTCAGTCATTGTCTTTCACTGATATTTAATGTGTATAATTATTGAGGTTTTATGAGTTTTTTATGTAATTAACCTGTTTTCTTTCTTAAAAAGTTGGATTTACCTTTGCTGAATAAATCAAATGAGACATATCCACCTTATTCTGTTCAAATATTACCTTAATATAATATTCACAGATATAATCTTCTGAAATTGGGTCTAACATTTCCAAAATGCATAAATATAAAAACTATTGCATGGATTTCATTCAAGTATGATGCATAAGTTTATTTTCATTGTTGCATTTAAGTTTATTCTATGGGCTTATTGTTTACTTTCATTATATAATTTCTTGGAAGAATGTCTCAAATTAATGAAGGAAATTTTCTCAGACATTACCAAGGAGTTCAGCTTTGTCGTATTCATAAAATGTTTTGCCCTTTTCAGAATGACTTAATTCCTGACAACTTTTAAATCCATGGCTTTGCAATCATTCCTGGTTATATTTTCTCCTTGACAAATATTTTTTATGAAGCAGGAGAAGTAGGGCTGTGACAAATGAGAAATCATGTATTTTTTTTTATTTGGGGGATTTATTATTTTCTGAATTAACGTTTTGACTAATGCACATTTTGATTACTTTGTAAGTTGAAGAATCAGTTATTGGCTCTTTAAAAATTCCTAAACACTTTCACCTGATCTTCTCCAAAATGTCATGTTCTTTTGCAACCCCGAGATTAACTATTTGCAAATCAGACTATATGTGCAAAATAGCCAGGACTTGGTTAATATATACATATATATTTATATATATTATATATTTATATATATATGTATCCATCCCAAAGTGTTTTTACTATAGTACTTCCTTAGCCTTATTTGAAATCTTGAGAAAACTCTACAGATAATGAAGACTAAAAATGACTTTCTAAAATATGTCCATTTATGATTATCAATCATTTTCAGGACAAGTGAAAAAAATAGCTACTAAGAGTGGCTTAAAATTTAATAGAACTTCCAATGTAATTTTATTATTGTAGCAGTATTTACATATATATTTTAAAACTAGTATATAACAAAAATAATACATATGTGTATTATATATACACATACTTATTATATAAACACATACACATAATTATTTGATTGCTTTTTCATGAGTCATTCTTGGAGACTTTTACCTATGTGGATCCTTTGTAACCACTTCATGGCCACCATTCCTCCAAGATAATTAGAACTCCCAGAATGGACATTGTAGTTCAGGAAGCATTATCACATTTGCCTTACCCCAGTCCCCTTTGGTCAAAAGAAATACATCATGAAACTTTCTTTTTTCTTTTTTTAGTATTTGGGCCTAAGAGTGCTTAGAAATTATTCATGGTTCAGTGCTCAGGAGTCACTCTTGACTGTGCTGGAAAGATCATACGTAGACCAGAGATTGAATCAAGGTTGTGGCCAAGAAGCCATAAGACAGAGAATTGTCTTGGATCCTGTACTATCTCTTCACCCCTGGGCATTTATTTTGATATCTATCTTGATATGACAGATTGTGGAAATTCATCCCCATGATAAAACCGCAAAGATGGGATATGACCTTAGGTAAGATAGTTTAGGTATTAGAATGCAAAGGGTTTGCAAAGCTGTACCAAGAAAAATATATCATGAGAGAATATAGAGTAGATAATAAATATCTGTAAAATTCTGCAAAAATGTGCCAAGTACGGATAGAATAAGATTGTTTAGGTGTTTTAGATATAAGAACTACAAATAGTCCTTAACACAATGGACAAAAACTAAATAGGAGCCTGTCAGGACTGTATACTTTTTTTTTTTTTTTTTGCTTTTTGGGTCACACCTGGCGATGCACAGGGGCTACTCCTGGCTTTGCACTCAGGAATTACTCCTGGCGGTGCTCAGGGGACCATATAGGATGCTGGGAATCAAATCCGGGTCGGCCGCTTGCAAGGCAAATGCCCTACCTGGCGATGTGCTATTGCTCCAGCCCCCAGGACTGTATACATTTAAAGGTGCCTGCTGATTAGCTACGTAAAATATCCAGTCTTTGATCTTCATGTATCTATTGTACATTAATGTCTCTGTCAACCTCATCAATGTCAGCCTAGGTGAGGGAGCAATATGATGTTAAATAAATGGCCAGTCTGTGGGACCATTCATAGCTGCCCAGGTGACCTAAAGCTTGGATATTCCATGTGTGTTTGCCTTTTTACGTGTGTGTTTGTCAAATTCTCTAGGACCCACCCATGCTGGAGGATTTGAAGGTGCAATCTGATTGGCTTTAGACAACAGATGCTACAGCAAAAAGAAAGGTAAAAAAAATAAATAAAAGCAATGGCTTTGAGAAAATCTATAAAAAAGGTAGCCAGAATTCTTAGACATTATAGAATACGTTTTTCACAAGTATCAGAGGCTCATTTTTCTCCACAGGAAAGATCTTATTATTATTGTCATTAGATCAGCCCCATTCTGGCATTCAAAACACAAAAGAGTTTTTACATTTTTTATTCTGTCCCAGTACTTATTTAAGATTTGTATTTTAATACAAATTAATTAAACAAACTCAAATTGTTTGAGCTTTCATTGTTTGGTGAGGATCATGACAACAGCCAATTCTGGATTTAGATGATATTTTCACTGGATGACTCTCAGTGACTATCACCCATGTCACTCAGTTACCTCTTGGAGGGAAAAGAGGAAATCGAATGTGATCTACACTTTTGCCACATGCAGTGCCAATCCATGGAGAGTATTTTTCCTTCTTTAACTATATAAGTAAAACTCACAATTTAAATACACTAATAAATGAGAATTAAAATTCTTTAATTCTTTAATGACATAGTTGATGAGTGCTTGTTAATGCTAAGCATTGTGTTATGTCATAGAAAGGTGGAATTAAAAACAATATGTGATATCCTCCCTAAGAAGCTCAAATCAAGTGGAGATAAGAATGTGGAAATGAGCAACTGCAGTCACATTGAATTGTGGAGTAGATATATAAAACTGAACGAATAAATAAATGGGACATTATGAGTTATATTTTTCCATATAAATATGATACTAATTAACTTAAAGTTAAAGACAAAAAATAATTTTCTGTTATCTCAGCTATGTTTTCAAGATATATAAGTGAAATAAGGGTTGACTTTTAGAGTCCCTAAAATTAAAAGTTAGGGGGAGGAGCTCCAAGGGGATGACAGAGATGTGACAGTGATGGAGGGATACTGGTGATGGGTGTGGAGTTGAAACATTGGATTCCAGAAACTCTACTATTCATAGTACTATCAACTATGGTGCATGAATAAAAATTGGAAAAAAGTTATAGAAAATTCATTTGATCTTCAGCGCCACATAGTCTCTAAAGTACTTCCAGGAGTTATTCCTTGTCAGAGAGCCAGAAGTAGCCCCTGAGCATTTCCTGTCATGCCCCGACCATGCCCCTGTAAAAGAGTTGAAATCCTGGAGGAATAGGCGCTTAGAATGCCTGCCTATTAAGCATAAGATTGTGAGTTTGATTCCTAGTGCTACCAAATAAGCTAAGCAGAATTTGGCATGTTTGCAGCTTGAACTGGCAGTGTTTTATCATCTATGATTCCCATTTCCCTGCCCCGTACTATAAACCACTTCTGGTCACACCAGTCCGGTGTAATACCTACAGGTGTATGTATTAAAATAAAGACATGTTATGCCTCCCGGAAAGCACACAAACTACAAATATAGATGAGCACCAGATGCAAAAAAAGTGCAGTAAAAATGATACCTGCACTTGTATGCTTATTGTAGCACTACTTACAAAAGCCAGAATCTAGAAAAAAAATATGAATGCCTGAGATGACTGGTTAAAGAAACGCTGGTTCATTTACACAATGGAATAATACTATGCAGCTGTTAGAAAAGATGAAGTCATGAAATTTGCATATAAATGGATCAACATGGAGAGTATCATGCTAAGTGAAATAAATCAGAGAGAGAGGGACAGACATAGAATGACTGTATTCATTTGTGGAATATAATGTAACAAAATGGGAGACTAATGCCCAAGGATAGTAGAGATAAGGCCAGGAGTATTGCTCCAGGGCTTGGAAGCTGGCCTCAGATACTGGGGGAAAAGACAGCTGAGATAGAGAGGGGACCACCAAGGAAATGATGTTTGAAGGGCTCTCTCAGGATGGGGCATGTGTGCTGAAAGTAGACTATGGACTGAACATGACGACCACATAGTACCCGTATTGCAAACCATAACACCAAAAAGGAGAGAGAGAGAGAGACAGAGAGAGAGACAGAGAGAGAGACAGAGAGAGAGAGAGAGAGAGAGAGTAAAAGGGAATGCCCTGCCAAAAAGGGGGGGGAAGAGGGGGTGGCAGGAGGGATACTGGGAACATTGTGGTGGAGAATGGGAACTGGTGGAGGGATGGATATTCAATCATTGTATGACTGGAATGTAATTACGAAAGTTTGGAAGTCTGTTACTGTACCACATGGTGATTCATTAAAAATTAAAAAAAATTAAAATAAAAAATTAAAATTAAAATTTTATCACTCCTTATATATATGTATATATATACATATATATATATATATATATATATATATATGAGCACCATAGCCAGGAAATGCAAACCTTAGTAAATGTGTCATGAACGTGGTGAACGTGGTACTGGAGTCTGATAAATACCAAAGCTGATGAGTACTGCCCCCGAAAACATAGTATGAGACAGACAACTGAGAGAGTGTGACGTCTGTGAGCACCACAGCTGAGTTTTCAAGACCTACAATCTTATGGAAGGCACCTGAGTGAGTATCACAGACAAAAGCTCCAAAAGTCCTGGCCACCACAAAAACATCACCAAAAGCAGTAAAGGAAAGAGGGCACAGAATCATAAATACATAATTGGAAGCAGAGTTACTCCCCTGCTTAAACTTCAGTATGAAAGACATTACACAACCACAATAATGATCCTTTTGGGATAAAGTTATTAGTATCATATAGTGAGGAAAATAGAAGTAGGTCATATATCTTAAAAATACCAGTATTCATATCATACAATGAACTCCTGAACTACTCAATAGTAGGAAAATAAAACCCATTAAAATGGGCTAAATTTTAGAACAGATACTTCCACAAAGAAAATATATAGATAGCAAATCAGCACAAAGCAATCAACATCGTCATTAGGACAATGTAAAGTAAATTTGGGATACTGTACACAGAGAATAAGCAAAATGAAAAAGTTGACTCTAGCAAGGACTGATGATGTTTTTGAGAAACAGTATCTCACATACTTCTGGTGGAATAGTAAATAATTTGACTACTTTGAAAAATTTAGGAAAATCATGGCAGTTTCTTAAAAATAAAAACACACTTTTACCATATAATCCAGCTGTGACACTTTCAGACAATTATCCAAAGGAATGGAGGCTTATATATCTATAAATTTGTATACATAAAGCCTCATAGCAGTAATATTAAATAGTTCCTATTGGAAACAAGCCAGTAGTCCATCAGTGAATGACCAGATATGTAAAATGTAATACATCAATAAAATTTTTTAAAACTCAGTAATATAACAGTTAATGTATGTGATTGGCATAAGTCAAAAATTTCACTGTATCACTGTCATCCTGTTGTGCGTCAATTTGCTCGAGCAGGTACCAGTAACATCTCTATTGTGAGACTTGTTGTTGCTATTTTTGGCATATCGAATACACCATGGGTAGCTTGCCAGGCTCTGCCATGTGGGAGAGATACTCCTGGTAGCTTGCTGAGTTCTCCGAGAGGGTCGGAGGAATCGAACCTGGGCCGGCCACATGCAAGGCAAATGAGCTATGTGCTGTACTATTTCTCCAGCCCACACATATAGTATGTACATATATATATGTACATATATATGTATATATATATACACATATGAGAGCATATAATTATATGGATTCATAGTACATGTGTTTTTTGTAGATATCTAGTCCATGTATCAAGATCATGTACCATGTACCATGGTCAAGAATCAGGGATGCTGTCTCGTTTGCCAAGGCATCAAAAATCAGATGGGCCAGACACATAATGTGATTCAGAGATGACCGCTGGATTAGAGCTGTTACTGACCAAATTCCAAGGGACGTCAAAAGACCACGTGGCCGCCCACCAACAAGATGGTCAGACTTCTTCGTCAAAACCCTGAGTGAACGATTTGAGGCTCTTCCTGTTCCTGGAGTGAGCAGATATCATTGGGCTACATAGCACATGATAGGGACAAATGGAGATGTTACTGGTGCCCGCTCTAGCAAATCGAAGATCAACGGGATGACAAGTGATACAAGTGATCTAATCCATGTGTATGCCTCTTTTATATGTATGTACCAAAACACAAATGTCAGATAGCCATTTCAGAGTAGTCTGCATACATCACGGTCCTTCCTGGAGGGGTTTGGACCACACCCAGTTGTGCTCAGGTTTCCCTTCTGGCGGTGCTTAGGAGACCGTATGCAGTAGTGGGGTTCAGAAGGGAGTAGGCTGCATATCAGTATCACTTTCACTGTCACTGTCATCCCCTTGCTCATTGATTTGTTCGAGCGGGCACCAGTAATGTCTCTCATTGTGAGACTTATTGTTACTCTTTTTGGCATATCCAATACGCCACGGGTAACTTGCCAGGCTCTGCCGGGCGGGTTCGATACTCTGGGTAGCTTGCTGGGCTGTCCGGGAGGGGCAGAGGAATCAAACACTGGTCAGCAGCCTGAAAGGCCAACGCCCAACTTCTGTGCTATCGCTCCAGCCCGGATATAAGTCAAAAATTTATTATGTGGAAATTTAAAATCCAGGTAAATGGAAAGTACATACTATATAATTCACTACTATAAATTCTAAGAAATACAAAGAACATATACAAACAAAAATTGGGGGCCAATGTGATAGCATAGAGGGTAGGACGTTTGCCATACATGTGTCAGAAACTTGGTTTGATATCAGGCATCTCCAGAGTACCATTTGGAGTGATTTCTGATTGTAGAACTAAGGAATAAGTCTGGAGCACCACTGGGTGAGAAAGAAAGAAAGAGAGAAAGAAAGAAAGAAAGAAAGAAAGAAAGAAAGAAAGAAAGAAAGAAAGAAAGAAAGAAAGAAAGAAAGAAAGAAAGAAAGAAAGAAAGAAAGAAAGAAAGAGAGAAAGAGAGAGAAAGAGAGGGAGGAAGGGAGGGAGGAGGAAGGAAGGAAGGAAGGAAGGAAGGAAGGAAGGAAGGAAGGAAGGAAGGAAGGAAGGAAGAAAAGAAGGAAGAAGGAAAGAGAGAAAAAGAGAAAGAAAGAAAGAAAGAAAGAAAGAAAGAAAGAAAGAAAGAAAGAAAGAAAGAAAGAAAGAAAGAAAGAAAGAAAGGAAGGAAGGAAGGAAGAAAGAAGGAAGGAAGGAAAGGAAGAAAGAAGGAAGGAAGGAAAGGAAGAAAGAAAGAAAAAGAAGGAAGTAAAGAAAGAAAGGGAAGAAAGAAAGAAAGAAAGAAAGAAAGAAAGAAAGAAAGAAAGAAAGAAAAAAAGAAAGAAAGAAAGAAAGAAAGAAAGAAAGAAAGAAAAAGAAGGAAATAAAGGAAGGAAGGAAGAAAGAAAGAAAGAAAGAAAGAAAGAAAGAAAGAGAAAGAGAGAAGGAAAGAAAGAAAGAAAGAAAGAAAGAGAGAGAAAGGAAGAAAGAAAAAGAGAGAAAAAGAGAAAGAGAAAGAGAAAAAAGAGAAAGAGAGATTAAGAAAGAGAGAGAAAAAAGAGAGTGAAAGAAAGAGAAATAAAGGGAGAGAGAAAGAAAGGGAGAGAGAGAAAAGAGAGCAGTAGAGAGAGCGGTAAGGAGGGAGGGAGAGAAAGAAAAGAAAGAGAAAGCAGACATTCATGCAAAGCATTTTATTAAATTTATTAAATTTAAGAGGCATGTTTGGAAAAAAGTTTGCTACTTAAAACCTGGGAACAGTGAGAACTGCAGAGAGAGAGAGAGAGTGTGTGTGTGTGGGAGGCGCGGGGAGAAATTATAAGAAAAACTCAGAGAAATGTAGAATCATCATTTTATTTTACAATAATTGACAGTGGGGTTTGTGCACATCTGGTGGTGCTCAAGATTTACTCCCAGTTCTTTGCTTAGGGTGGTGTCAGTTTTTTTTTCATTTAAAAAATTTTTATAGAGTTGTTCACAATAATTTATTACATTCAAGATTCAAACATCAATCCCACCACTAGTACACCTTCCCACCACCATTATTTTAAATTTTCCCACCACACCTAAGCACGCCCCAAAGACAGGTCTGAAATAATTTATTTTGTATTGCTTGTTAATAATCCTCTAAAATGATGCAAATAAAGTTTCCTTAGATGAAGGTGTGTTAAGATTGTTGTATCTCACCCTGGAGACATTAAGCCCTTATGTAAGAGGTTACTAACATGGAGGTTGGAGCAATAGCACAGCAGGTAGAGCATTTTTTTGCCTTGCATGTGTCCGATCCAGGTTCGATTCCCAGCATCCCATATGGTCCCCTTGAGCACTTCCAGGAGTAATTCCTGAGTACAAAGCCAGGAGTAACCCCTGTGCATCACCAGGTGTGACCCAAAAAGCCAAAAAATAAAAAATTACTAACATGTTTTTGCAGGATGGGCCTTGTGATTTTGCAGCATGGGCCTTGTGTACTAATAAATTTTTGTGATTGAAATCAGTTGCCTTTGAATTTATTCTCCATCAAATGTGGTGTGCTACTTCTGGTACATCACTGGCTTAGAGAATGAGTTGTGGCAAGGCCACATACAGTTACATGCTCCAGGAATTCTAAAATTTTAAATAGGGTAATAGAGCTGGAGTTAAAAAGTGGATGGTAATTTTGGGATCTGGAGTCATCTCTGCAGTTTGTGGCTTTCTTCTAAGATTTGTTTGTGAGTGAAATAACTGAAGGATGCTGGGAGACCCCATGTGATGTTGGGCATCAAACTGGAATCAGGAATACGTAACACAACCATCTTAGCCTCTGAAACATCTCTCTGACCCTTTGAAAATTATTTTATCAAAATATTTATATATGTATATATATATGTCAAGACATAAAATATAAGTATAGGAGGGTATTGTTTGTTAATTGTAACCCACTACTTTTATAAAGGCTTTTAAATACTTATTGCTGATATTTAAAAATTAGATATAAATAAAAGTAGGTTGACAGGAACAAGGTATAATTTTTTTCTTGCTCTTTTTTAAAATCTAACTTGTCAATAGCATCACTTTTTTAGTGGCACTTGTCAGTCTGAAAATGCATGAGGCTGTAGCACAGAAAAAATATATTTCTTGAGGGGAGACTGTAAGATCTTTGGTTGACTAGGAAATTCATTTTTATGGAAACTTTCATTGCACTCGATACATCAGAGATTAGAAGCCTTAGCTACCTTTTATTTAAAACATGTTTGCTTAAATTACAACAAGTTATTTTACAGCTAGACATATGAATGCCATGTGCTAAGTAAATTGAACATTATGTAGAAAGTGTTTTAAAATACCCTGAAGTTGTAGAACTATGAGTTGCATATAGAGAATGATAATTTAAGCAGTTCAGTCATCTCACTGATGTTAAACTGAGTTTTCTCTAGATCTTTTAGCAAAAGAGACATATGTCTTGAATGTATTTTAAATACATGCCAAAGCTAACCCTTTTAAGGGCATCCTTGAATTGATAATTTCAAACAGTTTGTCAAACTTAGATATGTTCCAGAGAGACAAGAAAAATCTTGAATGCATCATTTAGTATATTTTATAATGCATTTTTTGAGGATTCATGTTTACTTTGATTGCCTGTCCCACTGTACCCAAATATGAATAAATAAAAATGAATACTTGATTGCTATATTCTTCTACTACACTCTGTTGAATCAGTGTTAACACTAATATCATTGGATACAAGCCATATCCTCCAGTCATCACTTTGTTAATTTGATAATTGCTAAATACTGATCTTAATGAAGTTAAACGTGTCTGTTATCTGTACTCATAAAACGTTCCTGACATAAAACAGTTCCACTGTAAATCAAAGAAAAATGATATGGTCACACATATTAACATGTAAGGTGGTGAACAAATTTAGTTGAATTACATGACACTGTCAGCTCTGTTTAGAAAATTTTATTTTTGTAAAAGGTCTTGATTTCTAAGCTCCTATCTTGAACGAGAAGGTTTAATTTATATGTTATTTTATGAAGCATTTTTATGTGTAGAAAAGGGCTACTTGTTTGCACATGCTGGATATGTGGCATTCTTACATGATTTCATGCTTTGCTGATAGAAAATTAGACCCTTGTGTATTATAAAAGAATAGAAGATAGCTATAGAATCAGGATGCAATTGCCTCAGGACATTTTGTTGACAGCTAGAATATATACAGACAAAGCAATGTCACTGGATGCTAATGTGAACTATAGGGCTGAAGAGTACTGTAAATCCCTCTAAAAGGGGATGCCAAAACCCTTTTATTGAACTGGAGTCTTACCTTAAACTTTGACTGTGGAGGTAATTTCTATACTTCTCTACAATGAAACCATAATGACTATTTTATAATTACATTTTGTCCATGAATTCATAAATATGATCCCAGGGGCTGATAGATCCAGATAAAGCCACATATAGATATGAGATAATTTCTGTTATTTATGTATTAGACTAATAATACAGTGTCTATCATGCATTCTGAAGATGAATCATTCATTTCCTGGATTACTTTGTTCGTGCAAGCCTTTACATAATAATTTCCTTGTCTGTTAGAAATTTTCAATTTTTTCCAACGTGGAATTGCTTGAGAGATATACTATAATTTCACTAACAATGATAGGTGTGAATAATAACATCTCTAATACTATCTTATAAGAAACTTTAGTAGGAGATGTCAAAACAGCCCTAGCAGCAACAATGTCTCTGCTGGTCTTTTCAGGCTCCCAACTCAACTTTAATAACCATCACAAATCCTCTGTAGAGCAAAACTCCCAGCAAAAGCGTGATTTTGAGGCCGGTGAGCTTAATTCGGAACGGATTATCTGGCTTCATCTTCATTCCCATGTGAAAATATTTACCTTATATTTCAGGGAGCATCTTGTTGCCCATCCACATAAAGTGGGATAAATTGATCTTGACTGCTTCAGTCCTCCTTCCAGAGACCTGCTGCACTTTATAAATCATGGCTGAAATACTGGAAGGGGGGAAAATACAGTAGTCAAGTGGAGAGGTTTTGGGTGATGCGAATGTGGGTTTGGCACCCAAGGCAATTTTCCATTACAATACAGCTAGCATATGAGTGGAAACATTTTCTTTAACCAAACAACTGGATAAGCAGGCTGAGTGTTGTAATCTCAGAAAAGAGTCTGGAAAAACAAAACAAAAGCCTTCCTTGTTTCATCTAATTGTCACACTCTGAAAAGAGCTGGAAGTGAAACGTAGTGAGCAGATATGTCAGAACTAGTTGGTTTTCCAACAGCAACTACTTCTCAGTAGTTAGTATCAAAGAGCAGTATTCTGCCAGGTTTCCGAATTGCCTAAAAGAATACTGAAGAGTCCTTCAAAATCATGGCAATTATTTAGAGGGGAAAAAAGGCTCTGGCCTAGAAATACTAGCTGTAGGTTTAGAAATATTTGTTTGGTTTATGAGTCAAGTAGATGATGTTGGTCAAGCTATTCATTAGTCTTCCATTTTTATCTTAGCCCAACTTCCCTTTACAAAAATTCAGGGAGAGCAAAGTGATAGACATGAAAATAGACCACAGAAAACTACTGGGGAAAAAAATCAAGACATTAGTAAGCATTCTTTTTATTTTAAAATCAAATGATGTGCTAAAATAGAATAAAAACAAAAATGTATCAAACAGTTTCATTAAAACACAGCAGAATGCTTACAAGCAAATAACATCCACATTTTGCTTCTATTTCAAATAAAGTGCCTATTTAAAAAAATCCTTTAAGATAAAGGAGTGTGTGATTATTGGGGGTTGGGAGGCCATATTTGCAAACAATAAAGAAGTTGACACTGAAGAGTCAGCAAAAACAAAAGAGAAATCTCAGCGTCATTAGCCTCATTGTTTTTAACTGATGAGATGGTAAAATAGGCACAGTGGAGGAAGGCTCGACTTGTCAAGCTTTTTCTCCAAGCTGAACCTTCTTTTCTGAGGATCGACACTACCACTTCCCCGGGCTTCTCAGAGCACAGCAATGTCATCACAATTACTATCCCCTACTTCTGTCCTGCTTCTACCAGAGTTCCCTAATCCTCACCTCAATTTATTGTATTGTTCCCTCCTCATTTTCTCTATCTAGTTTATTATGATGATAACCTTGCTAAAAGCATTCCTATTACTTAGAGGATACAGCCAATTTGCCTAGTCTAGAGGTTCAAAGCCCTCCACAATCAAGCACAATGTTCCCATTACAAAATCTCTTTTCCTCCTTATATTGCTTTGATCACTAGAGATTAAAGTGTTCTTACTTACAAACTTTTAATTAAAAGCCATAGTCTTTTTGAATTGCCTGTTATATTCTCTGCCTAAATAAATAGGACTCATTCATTCACCCATTCAACAAAGAATGATGCACCCCTAGTGTGTCATGCACTGCAGTAGGCAAAAAGGATATAGTTGTGAGTATGACCAACATGTCCTGCTTTCGAAGAACTGGGTTTTAGGGAATAAATTTTGTGACCAGCATATACATTTCTACTACTAAAAGGAGATAATGTTATACAAAATAAAATAGATACTTGTATAGAGAGGGCTGGAGCAATAGCACAGCATGTAGGGAATTTGCCTTGCACGCGTCAGACCCCGGTTCTATTCCTCCGCCCCTCTCGGAGAGTCTGGCAAGCTACCGAGAATATTTTGCCTGCACGGCAGAGCCTGGCAAGCTACCCGTGGTGTATTTGATATGCCAAAAACAGTAACAACAAGTCTCACAATGGAGACGTTACTGGTGCCCACTCGAGCAAATCAATGAACAACAGGATGACAGTGACAATGACAGTGACAGTGACTTGTATAAAGACAAGTCGGATTACTTAAACTTGATAATCCAAATTTAACAGAAGTAGTATTTGTACTGAGAACTGAAAGAAAGAGGCTAGCCTTGAAAACATTAGGAGGACAGTTTTTTAGCAAATGATAAGTATTTGCTGAAGCTCTATAACAGAAAAAACTAACAAGTTTACAGAAAGAATAGAAGACTGAAAAATGAAAGAAAAGTGAGTTGAGCTTCACAGAATTCTTAATTTTCTGTGTCAAGTACACAACACTTTCCTTGAAGTCTTAAAACAGTATTCCTTGTTTTTAATTAACTCAGTCTTATTTTCTGTTTTATATTTGGGTATGACACTGCTTTGATGAACTTACCAATAATAAAAATATAAAGTAATAATTAAGCAGTCTCACAGGATTATCCAAAATATTATTCACAAGGTTTTAAATATATAAAGGTGTCAAATTTTGCCAAATTGATATACAGGTTTAAAATAATTCCTACCAAAAATAATAGCAAGATTTTTGTAGACACAGAAAAAATCAGCTTAAAACTTATATGAGAGAGCAAAAGAACTATAACAGATAAGAAGGGATTAGAAGGAATCAATTTACTCAATATTAAGATTAGACTGATTTACAGTAATTAATAGTATGTGGTATTGAAGAGAGATAGACACAGAGGACAATATGATAGAAATATGAACTGGAAATAGACCAAAACAAATTCAGTCAAATATCCTTTGACAAATGCAATCCAATATAAGGGCAATCCTTTACACTAATTACTAGGGCAATTAGACATCATGGTGGGAAATGATCTCCATACTAAACTTCACACATTTTATGAAAATTAACTAAATAATAGACTTAATAAGAAACAAAACTAAAAAAACTTTTTGTGAAAAGAGAAAATACATAGTATCTCCTTCCTAATTCCACACTAAAGCATAGTCCATATAAGAAAAATTGATCAATTAGAATTCACTGAAATTTTAAGTCTTTGATCTGCAAAAATTACTTTATAGTTGAAATTCCAAGCTACAAATAGAGATAAAAAATACTTATAAACCACTTATTCAATTCAGGCAATTGTCTAAAATATATGTAGAATACTTTAAATTCAATAGTGAAAAATTATTTACCCAGTTATAATGAGAAAACGTCATTGAGAAATAATTTACTGAGGTGGATTTACAGGTGAACAATATGCACGTAAAAAATTATTCAACATCAGTAAAGATTTAGGAAATTCAGGGCCTTTTATGTAGTTTAAAGGTAAAGAACATACCTTGAATGTATAAGGCCTTCAATTCAACCCTGGAACTGAAAAAAAAAAAATCAGTGCCTTAATGAGTTGTCACTTGTATATCCATCAGATATCATCATCATCATCATCATCATCATCATCATCATCATCATCATCATCATTGTTGTCGTTGATTTTCTCGAGCAGTCTCAATAACGTCTCCATTCTTCCTAGCCTGAGATTTTAGAAGCACCTCATTATTTATCCTTCCCAACGGTGCTGTATTGGAGGCTCTTTCAGGGTCAGCGGAATGAGACCAATCATTGTTACTGGTTTTGGCATATGAATACACCACAGGGAGTTTTCCAGGCTCTCCCATGTGGGCAGCTTACCAGGTTCTCCAAGAAGGAGAACTAGGCTATAAGATGTCACCCAGGGCAGTTTCTGGGTGTGACCACCTAGCTACTGGAAAATGGGGGATCTGGGCAGAAGAGGTCCAGTCCCGATCCAAGCAGGCTTGGAGATCTCAGCCCCGGGTCCCACACACCTGGGTTCATCTGCTAGTTCCTTCATGTGTGAGTCTTGTTTGAATGTGTGGAGAGCGGCCTTGAGGATGGCTGTGGCTGGGTTCCGGAGGTCTTTGGCTGCAGGGGCTCTGCTCTGGTATTTAAAAATAATAATAGCAAAAGATACCAACATGTGTGGAGAAGTTTATTAATTTGCATACTTTGGGTTGGAAACTAAACTATTATACATTGGAACCCACTAATTTTTAAAAAAAAATTTAATTTTTAAAATTTAAAAAAAATTTTTATTGATTCACCATGAGGTACAGTAACAAAGCTTTCATGCTTGAGTTTCAATCATACAGTCATCCAAAACCCATCCCTCCACCAGTGCACACTATCCACCACCAAAATCTCTTGTATCACCCCTCCCCTCATTCCACACCTCTCCCTGCCTGTGTGGCAATTTGCACAATACTCTCTTTACTTTAGTTTAACTTCGATATTTCAAGACCAGACCCATTACCACTCATACCTGCTGAAAAGGCAATACTAGGCGATGTGTTTTATATTGTTTGTCTTGGATGCAATATAAACTCTAGTAATTCTAAAATTTTAATAATTAGGATCTGAAGAGATGGTTGCAGCAAGTTTCTCGGGTCCAAGTTTCGTTTGTGTGTCTCTGAATCCTGCCCTTGTGGGAGCTTAATTTGATGGTGACCGGGTGTTGCATCATCTCAGGGTCTCATTGGGGCAGGGGTAAGGAGGAGTGCCCACTCCTCCCCTGTCCCCTGAGGCCTGGCCTTTGGCGCCACCGCAGCTTTTATCTGGAGCTTATCGCTGACTTCTAGAAAATGGTGGTCTCCGTAGTTCCTAGAGGGTAGGTGGAGGGACGGCACCTACCTCCGTCTGGAATAGTCCAGTGGAAATGGCCTATTGCAAAGCCCAAGGCCATCTCTATCTCTGTAGCGAGTTGCTTGGGTACATCCGAACCCATTTAATCTTTCAAAAAAAACTTAGAATGTTACTATGATCAATATCATAAAATACTCTTTTAGACATTTATTCCAAAATGAAAATTTATTCACACAAAAGAGTAAAGAGAATTCCAACCATGTTCAAAGAGACTTACAGTCCCAAATTACAACCAGCGAAAATACTTCAAGGGTGAATAGTCAAAAATATATAGCACAATGAAATGTGATTCGACAATGGAAAGAATCAGACTATACAAGTAACATATTGAATAGATCTTGAGAGAATTATTAATGATAATAATCAATCCTGAAAGGATATATTTATTTAAATATCATATATAATATTATTTAATTTATATAACCTTCTTGGCATGACAGATTTATTGAAATAGAAGGCAAATGAGTGGCTGCCAGAAGTTAAGAAGAGGAGATATGTGGCAGATCACTCAGGGCCCAAAGAGTTTCTGCCTTTCGAGCATAAGGCCATGAGTTCTATCCTGATGCCATATAACTAAGCCTGAGCACCTAAACATCACAGAGAGTGGCCCTAAATTTAAACAAGCTGTCAATTCCAGAAGGGGGTGGGAGGAGAGAGAGCAAGAACCTAAGTGGAAGCACGAAGGAGGAAAAATAAGATTATAGATATATCCCATTTAATAGTAATTACATTAAATGCAAATTAGATAAATGGTTAATCAAAATATTTTGATGACTTCATTTCTATCACTCAAACTTCTAGAAATAGAAAAGGGCTAAAATTTTATCAATTCATTTTATGAGGATAATACAAACTCCAAGAAAGGTATCACACACAGGATAGGAATTAGTATGTCAGATAGCTACAAAAACACTAAAATATGAGAAAATCAACAATGTGTCTAAAGGATCACACACCAGTGTTGAATGGGTCTTTCCAATGTGCAATAATTTGATTATGCACATCAATCAATGTAATATATCACATTGAAAAATTGAAATATATGAAATATATGATCATCAGTAAATGTATAAGAACATTTACAAACATAAAAATATATGATAAAATATGTATGGAATGAAGGCACCCAAATAAAATAAACACTACATCTTACAAACCAATAGCTAACATATTCAATTATGAAAGCTTTTCTGTCAAGACCTGGAACTACACCAGGATGCCACTTCTCACTGTTATTATTCAACATAGCATTAGAAGTCTTAAACAAAAGCAAATAGGCAAGAAAAAGAAAAGTTAAAAGAAGGAGGTAAACTGTCATTATTTTATAAAATCATCTTAAAGCAGATGAAAACATATTTGAAAACATGTCAAATCACAACTTGACTAGCAAAAGAAAAACATGTAGTGTTAAATGCCTGTGTAAATAAAGAAGGAGGACCTCACATTGTAAAATTTTATGTTTGGGAACACATCAAAAAGAACAAGAGTAACCAATGCTATTGTGGATGCAGGGTGAAAGAGACTCTTCCTCATTGTTGGTGGGAATGCCAACTGGTTCAGCTTTTTTGGAACACAATAGCATTCCTCAAAAAGCTAAAAATTGAGTTTCCAAATGATCGAGTGATATCACTTCGGGGAATATATCCTAAGAGACCAAAAAACACATGGCAGAAATGCTATATACACTTCTATGCTCATTGCAGCACTATTCACAATAGCCAGAATCTGAAATGTAGCACTATTCACAATAGCCAGAATCTGGAAACAACCTGAGTACCCAAGAATAGATGACTGGTTTAAAAAACCATGGTAAATCCACAGAATGGATTACTATGTAAGCTTTGAGGAAAAATAAAGTCATTTTTTATAAGCAAGTTATAAAATTTGCTTATAAATGCATGGTCATGGATGAGTGAAATGCATCAGAAGGAGAGGGACAGACATGGAATGCTCAGACTCATTGGTGGGATAGAAAAAAAAAATATGAGACTAACACCCAAGGACAGTAGAAACAAAGGCCAGGAAGATTAGTCCGCTGTTGAAAGCCTGACTTAAGTGCAGGGGGAGAAGACCGTTGGTATAGAGAAGAGACTACTATGACAAAGATAGTTGGAAATGATCACTTTGGAAGAACTGTGTGATGAAAATAGGTAAAGGAACAAACAGGATTACCTATAGGTAGGTATCTGTATTGCAAACCAAAATGCCCAAAAGGTAGGTGGAGCGTGGGGGAGAGGGAAGGGGGGAGAGAGACAGAAAGGAAGAGAGAGAGAGAGAGAGAGAGAGAGAGAGAGAAGGAAAGTGCCTGCCATAGAGACAGGCTGGGAGGGGGATGGCGGGAGGGAAACTTGGGACACTGGTGGTGAGAAATAAACACTGGTGAAGGGCTGCATTCTGGAACACTGTATGAATGAAACCAGACCATGAACAGCTTTGTAACTCTGTATCTCACAATGACTCAATTAAAAAAAAATTACATTTGTAGGACTTATCTACTTTATGCAAAGTTTAAACTGTATTATCACAGAATTGTTTATAATATTATTTTAATTTAATATCCTTAAGAAAAGAGATATACAGATCTTGAAAATATTTAATATAAATGTACCGTTGCTTTATTGACCTTTTATTCTAGTTTTAAGTGAATTTTTAAACATAAAAACATAAAAACAATCCATTAGTATTGTTGTAAATCAAAGCTAATTATTATTTGTACTATAGAAATGCATTTAAAATGTCAGAGCTGGCTCTTTTATGTGGGTACTGGAGAACAAACCCAGGACTTCATATAGCACTGTCATCCCATTGCTCATTGATTTGTTCAAGCGGGCACCAGTAACGTCTCTCATTGAGAGACTTATTGTTACTGTTTTTGGCATATCCAATATGAATGGGTAGCTTGCCAGGCTCGGCCTCTCGGGCTTGATACTCTCGGTAGCTTGCCGGGCTCTCTGAGAGGGGCGGAGGAATCGAACTTGAGTCAACCTCATGAAAGGCGAATGACCAACCACTGTCTATTGCTCTAGAACCTCATATATGAAAAATATATGCTCTACTGTAAATAATATTCTGGCCCCAGATGTTAAACTTTCAAGTCAGTCAATACACAATGTCATTTTCTTTTCAACGTGATATAACAATAAGTATTTTCACAAATAGTACTGGTTAGTTCTCTGCGTTCAGATTACCTTTCACTGTTACTAGGCATAAGAATATTTCTTCCTGGACTCTGAGATCTTTGCATTCTGTACTTTGGACTCCAGTTCCCTAGGATTTAGTGGTTGTTCATATCTAAGTCAGCAGCACTGAAAGTTGTGGCTGTTTTCTGGTCTCTAGTTGCAATTGATATAGGCCCATGTGCCTGCTTCATTTGATGGGATCCGAGTACCTGAGCTAAGTGTGTAATGATAATGAGACGGTGACAACCTGCTATCACAACTCATGTCTCTGCATTTCCAGTTTGCTCAAAGCTGATTGCTCTGCAAGTCTTAAATTCCATATCATGGCAATGTATGGGACATAAGACTTGTGAAGAACTTTTCAATGGCCCCAAAGTTACTCTCCTCTTCAAAAGATTTAGCTGATATCTAAGAATAGGCTCAACTTGATTCAAGTTCTAATTTTAAGAAACATTAAAGAATTTCTAATTTTAGAAAAATGTCTTCTGCATTGTGAAAATAGCACCTCTCACCAAAAAAATAAATAAAAGGAAGTAAATGTAGATTAACAATGTTCCCACCAAACAGATAAAGTGATCTGCTTTCCAGTCCAACTGTAATGCAGGTAAAAAAAAAAAGTGTCTTTTTAGAGGGGAAAGATCTTGCATCAAATCTGGGCTCCCTTTTTAACTTTTGTTCTTTCCTCTCGAGAGATGAATATCTAGCTCAGCGACATACAAATGTCGATGAAATTGCGAGGTGCTTTTGGAGAGGCTAGCAAAGATATATTTTGGCTTGGTATGAAAAGGTAGGATACAAGCCATGAATCAAAGGCAACAAAACTGGTTGACTATCTTAGTATGAATATCTTAGGTATGAATATCTTAGGAAGGGAACATTGACTAGAGGAGCCCAAATTCAGGACATCTTAGTTATAGTTACAGAGAATGTTCTAGATACTGTTCGTAAAACTATTCGTGGGGGAATATTTTATGATCCAAGATATGGGACTCACAAAGAGAGAATGTACATAGTGGGAGTGGGAAGAGGTTTGAGGATAAGTAGCAGATCTTGTAAAAAAAAATGTTGTCAATCCCTTGTAGTAGGGTGAAAAATAAGCACTGCCCACAGATATGCTTGTAGTGGACAAAATATTTGGATTGTAAGTAGACTATAAATATTGCAGACTAATTAGCCAGTTATCTCTATCATTGTTTGCAGAAGCAAAAGGGACCAATATAGAAGCCACCTTTTATTTCCCTTCTCCGAAATGCGCAGAAATGGTTTTCCCTCCTTGGAATAGAGAAACATGATCTTGACATTTACTGCATACTTTCAAATGAAACAAAAAATACTTCTAAACATTGTTGTAGATTAAGAAATGACCAAATTTTACATCCATACATATTTTCTATATACTTATATATTTTTGTGGGCTGGAGCGATAGCAATAGCACAGTGGGGAGGTAGGGCATTTGCCTTGCACGCAGCCAACCCGGGTTCAATTCCTCTGACTGGGGTTCAATTCCTCTGTCCCTCTCAGAGAGCCAGGCAAGCTACCGAGACTATCCCAGCTGCATGACAGAGCCTGGCAAGCTACCCATGGCATCTTCAATATGCCAAAAACAGTAACAACAAGTCTCACAATGGAGATGTTACTGGCGCCTGCTTGAGCAAATCGATGAACAACGGGATGACAGTGCAACAGTGCTACAGTGGAGTGATAGCACAACGGGAGAGCGTTTGCCTTGCACTGGGCCAACTCAGGTTCGATACCTCCATCCCTCTCGGAGAGCCTGGCAAGCTACTGAGAGTATCCTGCCTGCACGCCAGTGTGGCGTGGCATATTCAATATGCCAAAAACAGTAACAATAATTCTCACAATGGGGATGTTACTGGTGCTTGAGCAAATCAATGAACAATGGGATGACAGTGCTACAGTGCTTATATATTTTTGTATATATAGAGATATATTTATATAATTTTTTATATTTATACACATATCTATATATTTTAGGATGAATCCTTTCGAAACCAATATAAAGTTACAGTGACTGATATTTAATAACGTGCTCCTTCCAAGTTATTCCAGATTTTGAATTGCATTTGTGTTCTTATGCAAAATAGCTTGAGAGGCAAGAAACATAGCTCAAGCACAGAACACTTGCCTAACAGGTATGAAGTCCTAAGTTCAGTATTTGGCACTTAATGTCCATCCAGCACTGTCAGAATCATATACCCTAGAATTTAGTTGAAATTCTCTGTGAAGCAGGAGCAATAGCAGAGCAGATAGGGCATTTGTCTTGCACTCGGCCAACCTGGGTTCAATCTTGCCACCCCTTCTGGTCTCCTGAGCACAGCTGGTTATGTCACCTTTGCTTCCCACAAAAAATGGAATTCTTCACTGAGGCGGTAGTTACTGTAGACGCTAATCGTAAACCAAATCTATTTTTTCCATGTTGATAACAGATAAATTGTTTAATTATAGAATGGTAAAAATAGAAAACCAGTTAGCCAAAGCCATTAACCACAATAATGAAAAGAAATACAACAAATGCCAGGATCAGATGGGGGTTGTTTTCAATCACTTATGCTCTGTCTCATTTTCTTCTTGTATCACTTGTCATCCTGTTGATCTTCAATTTGCTCAAGCGGGCGCCAGTAACGTCTCCATTTGTCCCTGTCGCATGCTAGTGTAGCGCCTGACACCGAAAGAGCCCACAATTTTCTTCTTACTAACAAATATTTCTTTTGATTATCAAAATACTTATTAGGTGAAGGTTTGCTTTTTGATAGAGCCAACTGCCTGAATTCATCTGATCCATGGTAGTGAATACTATTATCTAAGGAAAATGTTCCTTGGGCTAGAGTGATAGTACAGTGAGTAGGGTACCTGACTCGAATGCAGCCAAGCTGGGTTCAATCTTTGGCATCCCATATGGTCCCCAAAGCCCACCAGGAATGATTTCTGAGTGCAAAGTCTGGAGCAAACCTGGAGTACCACTGATGTGACCCCCCCAAAAGAAGTACTCAAAATTTCAAGTTAGAATAGACTATATGAATCGTGTACTTTAACATTCATTCATGGAAGAAGAAACTGACACTAAATAAGATATAGATATTTCAATTTCTTTTTTAGATTTAGCCACTCTGAAATTACAAAGTTATGCATATTTGGATTTTAGGTATAAAGTTTTGACACCAATCCTTTTACCAATGTCTATTTCCTTCTACAAATTTCCCCCTTCCTTCATCTGCCAGCAGTCTGCCTCTATGAGGGGCACTTTTATAAAACATGTTTTCCACTGTGGTTTACCGAACTGTTACTGAAAGGGTTTCATACATGACACTTTGCGACCTTTCAGCACCACCTCCTTCTCCTGGTTGAATGCTTCCATGTCCTCCCTCCCTCCCCACGCCCACCCCCTCACACACCCACACAGAACAGGCGGCATGTTTCTACTGAATATCAGTTCTCACGTTCTTTGTTTCCATTGTCTTTGGGCATTCATTATCCCACCACTTTGATTCTTTATACCCACCATTGAGAGAGGTCATTGTTTCCTCTCTGACTAATTTCACTCAGCATGATACTTTCCCAGGTCCCCTCATGCAGCAGCAAATTTCATGACTTTATCTTTTTGTATGGCCAAGTAATATTCCAGTTTTTATTTTATATGAAAATATAAAATGTATAGCTTCTTTACCCAGTCACCTATTCTTGGACATTTGTGTTCTTCTCAGGTTTGGGCTGTTGTGGAAAGTTCTGCTAGAAACATAGGTGCTGCAAATGTGTTTTTCCTCCATTTAGTTTTTAGGCCTTGGACGTATATTCCAAGCAGTGGAGTTGCTAGGTCAAATGAAAGCTCAATTTCTAGATTTGTTAGGAACGTCCATATTGCTTTCCAAAATGGCTAGATCAGTTGACATTCCCAGTGGCAGTGAAAGAAAGTCCCTTTCTTCTTGCTATCACGCCTGCACTATTCTTACTCTTTAAGATATGTGCCAGTCTCTGTGGTGTGAGATGATATCTCATTACTGTTTTGATTTGCGTCTTCCTGATAATTAGTTATGCAGAGCATTTTTCTCATGTGCCCTTTAGCCATTTGTATTTCTTTTCTGAGGAAATTTCTCTTCATCTCTTCCCCCCATTTCTTATGTAGTTGGGTGTTTTTTTCTTGTAGAGTTCTTCTCATGTCATATATATCTTGGATATTAACTCCTTATAAGAAGAGTGTTGGGAAAATAATTCCTCCCATTAGTGGTCTGTCTTTGTATCCTGGTAATCATTTCTTTTGAGATGCACAGGCTTAATTTAATGTAGTCCCATTTGATTATTTTTGCTTCCACTTGTTTGGTCAGTAGTGTTTAATTCTTGAAGATGCTTTTAGCCTCAATGTCATGAAGAGACCTGCCTATATTTTTCTCCATGTACCTTATGGATTCACGTCTGATACTAAGGACTTTAACTTATTTTGACGTGGCTTTTGTAAATTGCATTAGAAAGAAGTCTGAATTATTTATTTATTTTTGCCTGTAGCTGATGGTTTTCCAAACACCACTTGTTGAAGATGATTTCCTTGCTCCACATCATAATTTTGCTCCTTTTTTGAAGATTATCTGATCATATACCTTAGTGTCTGTTTTAGGATATTCAACTATATTGCATTGATCTGAGGTTCTATCTTTACAGTAAGAAATTTTGTCTGTAGTTGCTTTCCTCTACCCATAAATGTGGTCATCCTTATATTTATGATTCCAACTTTGACATCAATTAAATTAAATACATAAATTTAGTTTTTTATTTTGCTATTTAACCATCTCCTGTATATTGGGAAAAGTGGTATCTACCTACCAACTTTAACCTAAGATTTTATAAAAGGAACTGCTCTAAGTTTATACAAAGGATGCAATAACACTATATGGTTTTTAATTGGATGATTAATGAGGACTATTGCTTGAGGTTATATCTGACTTTCGATGCCACAATTTGTATAAAGCAAAAGGACCAATGTTAAGTATGAAAGACATATAGAATCAGAATTTATACATTTTTGAGATCACAATAGGACCCTTAGGCAATAATTTGAATGACAGCAATGGGATTTGGTACCTAATCTCGTTCTTAAATTGAGTTGTCAATTTGGGTATAGAACTAAATGGGAGAAATTAGAAATTATGAAAATTTTACTACCCAGTATTATTGCATGCTAGTTTAAGTTTCATTTTTCCTAATCACATCTGCAAATATTTTCTGAGACTATAATTTTAGGGGGAAAATACTTTTGAAACATACTACTACTTCCTACAGTTCTAGGTGTTAGATATTCTGTGACAATGGCACACTTTGAAAAGATTGAATCATTTGAACACACAACCACCAAATAAGTAGCTAAAAGTGATTCATTCCTATTAGCTTTGGCAACTGCATATTTTTTTGAAGTTTATTTATTTATTTATTTATTATTTTTTTAATTTAATAGTTTATTTTTAATTAGTGAGTCAACGTGAGGGTACAGTTACAGATTTATACATTTTTGTGCTCATGTTTCTCCCTTACAAAGTTTGATAACCCATCCCTTCACCAGTGCCCATTCTCCACCACCAGTAAACCCAACATCCCTCCCCACCCTCCCCAGTCCTGTCTCCCCCCACCCCACACTGCCACTATGGCAGGGTATTCCCTTTTGTTCTCTCTTTCTGATTAGGTGTTGTGGTTTGCAATAAAGGTGTTGAGTGGCCATTGTGTTCAGTCTCTAGTCTATATTGGGCCCGCATCATCTTTCCCCCACATGACCTCCAATCACATTTTACTTGGTGTTCCCTTCTCTGGCAACTGCATATTTTTAAGGGACAGACTAATATGTATAAACCATCCACCATAGCTGAAATGAATATTAACATTGGAAACTGCCATTTTTGTCTTCTACAAGTAAAAAAATAAATTAATTAATGCATATGTGTAAGTATGCATGTACTTTCCCCAAAAAAAGACACTTTTGAAAAGCTATAAGGTAAGGGAATGAAGTGTGCTTCTCATGCTGTAATCACACCCCAGGGGGAATGAGAGGTGCACCAATGCACCTTTTGCTTTGTAATGACCCTGGGGTGTGATTACCTTATGATAACCACACTCCCTGTCATGCCTTATTGCTGATATTTTCCATATGTCATAATGAATCTTGAAGCACTTTCTGCATCTCACAGCAAAGGCAGTGGCTTTGAAGTACTGGAAGTAGCCAGCTTTTCTAGGTACACATAAGTTGATATTATATGTCTTAGGGGGAATTATGAATGATGACTTTTAAATGTGACTAAGGCATAAAAGGGGAACTATGGATTTTATACCTTAAAATACCATGTTCTGGCTACCTTTAAAAAGAAATTTCACCCCCTGTTCTAATTTTGATGAGTGTTAAATTATTCTGTTTCTACAATGAACATTATCCTTCATCAAAACCATTTCAGATAACATGTACAACAGAATTATCTTGTGGTTATCTGGTATGATATTTAATTCTGAAGAGCAGGGAATGGTGAGCTTTCCAACACAAAAATAAATGTCATTTTATTTTGTGTCCATTATTTGAGAATTAAAATTATTCTTGCTATAAATTTCTAGATCTTCAGGTGCATTTTTGAAGTAGAAATATTGAGAGCACATTTTAATTTATTCCAAATGATTAAGGGTTCTTTCTTCCAGATGTTAGAGATGCTACATTAGCTCTAGTTATAGTGTAGATTTTATCTTATTTGGAGATAACAACTTAGCTTTGAGAGTCTTCATTGGAAATGTTAATATATTCAAATTAAAATGAGTAGAGTTAATAGTAGACCTATAGGGAAGAAGAGAGATCAAGAATAAAAGATATCTGAAATTACCATAAGACTTTAATATAATAAGACAACAAGGTAATAAACTAAGCAATTATTTTTGATGCAACTTGTGTGATTATCATACCACAATGTGAATCCATACCCCAGGGAGAGGTTTCCAAGTAATTTTGTAATCTCTGAAATGTAAAGAGCAGTCAATGTTTAAGTCTTACCGTTTCTTGCAGAAGAAAATCTGAAACACTCTTTTTATCCTGTCATTATAACCTAAGTGATAAAGATTGTGGCCTTTCAGTGTGACCACTGATGAGTTGATTCTATGTCTGTGTCAGCTTCAGGATCAACCATGTTAATCTTAGGTCACTTCAAGGAAAACTGTGTGTCAAAAGTGATGATTATTTAGCTGCCTACTGCATAAGCAGAGATTCTTCTGATTATCATAAAGGTCAAATATGCACATTTTGACTGGTAGTAATGAGTAGTTTTAAAGATGTTTTAGCCTTTTCTTAATCTTGCAGTGTCACTAGGCTTCTATTGTTATGCACCAAAAAAATCTACTTCTAATTGTACCATTTGCCCTATTGTAGCTTATACATAGAACCAGTAGTGTGATGTTACTTGTCATAAACGCCTACCACATGTCCTAATAATTATTAGCCTTCAATAAATTGTATAATAAGATAACTCCAGTCTGGAGAGACCAACGTTTCTTAAAAATTTGAAAGTAATATGTAAGAGGTTAATGTATCAAATTCCAACAATAATGGGGAACAACTTAGTATATAACAATAATTTTCAAGGAGTAAAAACCTTTTCCTAATTGCAGATTGTCCAAAAGCCCTAAAATACTAGAAATTTTGGTATATGTCTATACTCACACATGTATAACACACACTTTTGCATATTTAGTTTTAGATTATTTAAAAGATTACTTAAAAATAGACTTTTGCAAATACATCATACAAAAATTCATTATTTTAGGTAAAATATCTTAAGAACAAATGATATCAACTCATGCTGCATATACAAATTCATTTTTTAAAGAGGAAATGAGTGACATTTAACACTTATTAAAATATATATCTTTGTATAAGAACTGAGTGCTGAAAGTAGGTAAGGGATGTACATGATAACCTGTATCCATATTACAACTATAATGTCCAAAAGAGAGAAAGAAAGAGAGAAAGAGAGAGAGAGAGGGAGGGAGAGAGAGAGAGAGAGAGAGAGAGAGAGAGAGAGAGAGAGAGAGAGAGAGAGAGAGAGAGAGAGAGAGAAAAAGTGCCTGTCATAGAGGTGGGGGGTTGTCAGAAAGAATATTGTGTGGAATGTACACTGGTGAAGGGACAGGTGTTGGAACATCATATGACTAAAATGCAATTATGAGCAAACTTTTAACTGTGAATCTCAATGTGATTTATAAAAGATAAAATAGAAATGGTAAAAAAGGTGTTGGTACAACTAGAAAACAAATAATAAAAAATAAAAATATATGACGTAATTCTGTATTTAACAGATCAAAGAAATTAAGTTTCAGTATTACAAAAGCTTTAAAATTGACATGTTGAAATAATTCGATACTGTCATACTCGTTAAATATAGAATAAATATGTTAAATTCTATTAAAAATATAAATCAGACAAAACCTGAGGTTTATCCATAAATTGAAACAAATAACTGTTGATTTGTATTGATGTATTTCAATACTTTTTGTATTTTAATAAGGGAATTGACTGGTTTGTTTTTTTTTTTTGCTTTTTGGGTCACACCTGGCAATGCACAGGGGTTACTCCTGGTGGTGCTCAGGGGACCATAAGGTATGCTGGGAATTGAACCCGGATTGGCTGAATGCAAGGCAAATGCCCTTCCCACTAAGCTATTGCTCCAGCCCTGGCAATTGACTTTTTAACATTTTTTACTTAATAACTGTCAAACTTGAATATCTAGCATAATGAGCAAATAAAATAAAAAGAGTGGGAAGTAGTAGGAGAAACAGAATGTGGAATGTACAGAATTTAGACTAAAAATATTGAAAAATGTTTTGAGACATAAACCTTCATGTTTCACATTTCCATCTTTGAAAGATTTATTTAAATTTTTAAGATGATAAAACTGCGTGGCTAAACAACCACAGGAAAATAGATCCAACATAAATGTAGTAAAAGTGGATTTCATTTTGGCTTATTATAGACTTATTTCTCTCAACTATTGTAAGATGTTTTGCAGAAGTTTGTGATAGAATGACTCCAAAAGTAACATAATACCATTTAAATTGGACAACCACCTGAAAAGCAATTTAGCATTTTTGCATCTATGGTCTTACTCTTTTAAAAATGAATAGAAAGTGGAGCCAGAAAGATAGTACAGCAGGCAAGGCCTTGCACAAGGCTGACCTAAGTTTAATCCCTAGCACCCTACAGGGTCCCCTGAGACCTACCAGGAATGATGCCTGAACACAGCGCCTGAAGGAAGCCTTGAGTACTGCCTGGTGTGGTTCAAAACAAAATAAAACAAAACAGAAGGCAAACCCAGAAACTATTAAATAATGAAAATAGCAAGTAATATATTGAACAAATTACCGTAAATGTACAACAAACAGTTAAAATACGCATTGCTCATTTAAATGTTATGTAATTTCTTCAGTGTTCATTCATGAGAACTTACATTCCGGCCCTTTATAACCTTCAAGTGTCACTGCTGAGGTGGCTCGAGTGCATGGTTCAGCAGCACATATTCAGGCCCTTGATCAGAAATGCCAGCCTGATTGTCCCCGAGAATGACCTTCAGACCCTTGGAGCTGCTCCCAAAGTACAGCAAGGCCTGAGTCCTAGCACAGAGGGTGAGGCCCTTGCCTTGCATGTGGCCGACCAGGTTTCAGTAGCCAGCATCCTGAATGATATTCCCAAGTCTGCCGGAGTAAGCACCAAACACTGCAGTGTGTCCCAGATCAAACAACAAACAGAAAGGACAGCCTTCTCCCCTGATCCTCACCCACTTCTTTTTTCCCCGCTTATCTGTTCTTTCTTCTTCTACATAACTCACCTTTTCCTCTTTTAATCTTGCAGTGATTCCTAGTAACTTGGTGTTCGTTTTCCATCCCTATAACTGTAATCCAATAATCATACAGAATCATTTGCATAGGGTTTTTCTATTTTCTTTGAAGCTTGAATAATGTTCTTTTCTCTGCCTAGGCTCTAACAAGTAAATTGAGAATAAAACAGAAAGCAAGCAAAAGGAGATCAATACTGAGTTCTCATACTGCGCCAACTTAAGGGTTAGAAAGGCAAGAGGAGCTGAGGTAAGCATCCAGCAGGAGGTGGTGTATAATTGTGACAGGTCACTCATCCGTTGCCTCTGTGCCGGAAGAAGGCCTGTACTAGGAGATCGGGGAGCTCCACAAGCAAAAGGTGATGTCTGTTGGTGCTCTTCCCCAGAGGCCCCCCCGGAGCCCTGGGACTTACACTGAACAACTCTTCACAAAATGTGCTTAGCAGTCAAACAAGGACCGGCTTATTTCGGGTCTAATTTTTTTTGGGGGGGTCTATTTGTATCTTATTTTACCTACTGTAGTCGCTTCACCTGTGCAGGCATTTGAAGATCACTTATAGTGAAACACCAGCAGGAGCAAATAAAGGTTCTGGCCAACATATAAGTTATGGATTACTTTTTTGATTTACATGGAATTGTAAGTCACATAACTCTTTGATCTCAACTTTTTCCATCACTAAGCAAATAAATTTGTCAGTACTAACAAATTTAAGCAGGCATTATTTTTAAAATGTATTTTTAGTGTGTGTGTCGGAGGGGCAGGGGGCCGATTCAAAAGGAGTCAAGGACTGTTTCTGGCTCTGTGCTCAAGAATGATTCCTGATGGTGTTTGAGGGACCATTCTCAGTGCCAGTGATCAAACCCGGGTCAATGAAGCAGCCACAGGGAAGGCAAAAACCTTCTCTCTTGTATCATTTCTTCAGACCAACCTGAATCACTCTTAAGATACATTCTTTTAATTTTTTAAATAAATTTAATTATTGAATCACCGTGAGAACAGTTACAAAGCTTTTGGGTTTAAGTTTCAGTCATACAATGATGAAACACCTGTCCCTTCACCGGTGCACATTTTCCACCACCCAAAACCCCAGTAACCCCACCCATCCCACACCTTCCCCCTACCTGTGTGGCAGATGGTTTCCACATTACTCTCTCTCTATTTTGATTACATTTCAATATTTCAACACTAGACCCACCACCCACCATTATTATTGAGATTTTGCCCCAACACTCAGATCTGAAAAGGCAACATCAGACAACTTGTTTTCTATTGCTGATTATGAATAGCATATGATGTTGCATGGCCACGGCAGCAGCCAAGCGATTTAGGAATTCTGAAATTCTAACAATTAAATCTGGAGGGATTTTTGCCAAAAGCTGCTGGGTTCTGAGATTTGTTTCTGAGTCTCTGGGATCATGGCCGTTAAGCAGCCTGATCAGGAGCCAGAGAGACCCTTAAGATATATTCTTACAGAAGAATTTATTCCATGGTAAAGCTAGCCTGAATTGAATTGAATTGAACTATTTATGGTTTTCTTTTACTATTCTTTTTGCCTCAAACAATTTTACTTTTATGTAGTTAATACATACATACATATATATATATATATATATTTTCTTTTTGGGTCACACCCAGTGATGTACAGCAGTTACTCCTGGTTCATGCACTCAGGAATTACTCCTGGCAGTGTTTGGATGACCATATGGGATGCTGGGATTCCAACACAGGTCGGCCGCATGCAAGGCAAACACCCTACCTGCTGTGCTATCACTCCAGCTCCAATACATCTATCTTCTATACAGTGTGAATATTGATTTTAATCACAAAGGTCCATCCAAATATCTATATACATATATTCATATAGAATTTGTGAATCTTTAAAAGCTTGATCTGGAATGTGGTGAACTCTGTACTGCAAACTATACAACTGCTGTAAAAATATTTTATTAAACACCTTTGTGCATAGTTCTTTCATGAATTGCTCTTATTATTTCTGTGAGATACATTTACTGACGAGAATATTGAATTGAAGGATGCATACACTATTAATAGACGTTACTAAGCTTTCACATGGATTGAAACAGTTCACATTTCTACCAGAAATGTGTAACAGGATGTATTTGCTTGAATACTCTCTAGCACTAAATATTCCCACTTTTCATATTTGCCAATCTAACAAGTATAATGTGATAGCCTCCATTTATATGCTGGCTTGCACACTGAGGCCTCTGATAAAAATTCACTTTATTGGAGAGGCTTTTCCAGTCTAATATATCTATAATAGCCAGTCTCCCCATTCATAATATTCTATAACTTTATCTTGATTTTTAAATTTTGTGCCACTTACCTTCATGTTACACATCTACATTTTTATATTATCTCCTCCATATCCATCTACAATACAAGCGTTATGTGTATGTGTAGCAGCTTTGTACTGCTAAGTACTTTTATATATTGAATTCCTAATACCTAGAATCAGTAAACAATTTGCATATGACTATGTATAGATGGAAGAATTTTTTCATTATCTATCATTTTAAATTAATTTTTGAATTGCTTACTCATACTATTTAACCATATTAGCAATCATTTTAATTATTCTCAGTGACTTTAATTTATTATAGATCTTACATTCTTATATATGCACTGCAATTATTTCCTTAATTTTACTTTATTTATAGTTATTTTGACTATTGTAGTTTTAATCTTATATAACAAAATGACTAATTTTGAAAGATTTTGTATAGCTTATCTTAATTTAAAGATTCACTTAAATATATATATATTTTAGAGGTTTTGTTTATTTTTACATCTAAGGTATTATTTTATTAGAACAACAATAAACTTTACCCATGTTTTCCAATAAATATTTATGTAGGCAACATTTTAAGCATTATTCCCCAGTCAGTAGAAGTAGATTGTTGTCATATTGAATTTTGTATTGTATCTCTCTTGACTCTCTGTATACTTCAATTAACTTGTCATCTTATTTTTGATTACTCTAGAGTTCATTGATATTATTAATATAGTTTAGGTAACAATGTTACGATAGCACTTTGTTTTTGACGTACACTTTTCTAAGCTATTTTAGTCACTAAAAATATGTCTACTTAAAAAAATGTTGCCTCACAGAAATTTTTGTCCAATTAAAAACCAAATACTGGAGCCAGAAACATAGTTCAGAAGCTGAAGTTCATACCTTGCAACAGTTGACCTTGGTTCAATCTCTGACACCCCCTCTCCCTCCAGCATCACCATGTGTGATTCTGAAGTCCCCGTCCCACCCAGCCTCTTTCCCACAGCATTAAATACTTCCAGGTTGGCCCAGTTAAGCCCTATCACCTTTGACCTATGGCAGTCTCAGATCCTCAAGCTCTCTCTTAGGCGGAAGGTCTTGTTGGTCAAGAGTGTTCCTGTTCAGGAGTATCCCCGGGGCCTCCTGAGCACTGCTTATGAGGCCCCCTCAAAGAGATACCCACCTCCAACAAATACACTATTACTTGACTAAATTCTAATTGTTTAATTTTAGGAGTAATGTATGTTCAGTGGTAGAAAATCTTTCAGTCCAAGGCCATATGTATTACTTATGCATTGTTCCATAAGAAATCATTTGGTATATGTGCTAGCTATACATGAATAACAATAGTAATTATTACCTATGAATTTCTGTGGTTCAGGGATTTTCAAATAACTTGGCTAGAATGTTCTGATTTGAGGTTCTTGTGAAATTATAGTGTGATGATAACTTAGGTGAGGGTTATTATACCTGATTCCTGTGTTGACAAGTAGTGCCAATAGCACATATTATTTGTCATAGCAATAGAAATAACCATCAATCACAATATGGTATTTTACCCTTTGATTCTGTCCTTCTTTTATGGAATGTAATAAGACTTTATATTTCAGTTTGATGAGTCCTGTAGATTTCATGCTAAATTTATTCTCAAATATTTTATAATTGTTCTATTGAAAATGGAATGTTTTCCTTTTTAGTTTCCATTTTCTTTTTGCTAGTACAAGAAAAAGCTACTGATATTTAAATATTTGTCTTAATCTATCCACTTACCACAATTTCTCACATATTCAAGTAGTTTTTAATAGAATCTTTTAGGCTTCCTTATATATTCAGTAATATTATTAGCAGGAAAGAGATAATTTTCCAAAATTGACACTGATTAATTTTTCTCTATGTTCTGCACAGGAGAATCTCTGATGAAATGTTGAGTAAAAGTTGATGGCAAGCTTTTCTTTCATTTATTTTAAAATGCATGGCTTTTGTTTTATCAGGTAGATTGATGCTTGCTACTGCTTTTACCAAATAGCTTTTATCATATTTAATTAATTTGTTCTTCCTTCTCCTATAGTTGATTTCCTCAAAACACTGTATTATCTGTATTTTACAAACTAGAGAAGATCATTAAGTCTTTGTGTTTTTAAAATAAATTTTTAGGATCCCATTTTTGAACTTTTCGTGATATTTTTTTTTTACTTCTGCTTGTTTTAAATCTTGCTGTCTAGCTTTGATAGTGAAGGGATCCCCAAATTAAGGGTGTTAGGCAGGGCCACTAGGGATGGGAGATATGGGCTGAAAATAGACTATAGACCAAACATGATACCTACTTAATACCTCTGTAGCAAAGCACAACACCCAAAAAGAGAGAGCGAGCAAATGGGAATGCCCTGCCACAGATGCAGGGTTGGGTGAAGGGGACAGGGTGGGAGTGGTGGGAGGGATGCTGGAACCATTGGTGGTGGAAAATGGGCACTGGGGGAGGGATGGGTACTCGATCATTGTATGGCTGAAACGTAAACATGAAAACCTGTAAGTCTGTAACTGCCTCACGGTGATTCACTAATAAAATAGAATTAAAAAAAAATCTTGCTGTCTAGGGGCTGGAGAGATAGCACAGAGGGTAGGGCGTTTGCCTTGCACGCGGCCGACCCGTGTTCGAATCCCAGCATCCCATATGGTCCCCTGAGCATCACCAGGGGTAATTCCTCAGTGCATGAGCCAGGAATGACCCCTGTGCATTGCCGGGTGTGACCCAAAAAGCAAAAAAAAAAAAATCTTGCTGTCTAGATTTTTATAAGTTATCATACATTTTTTAAATTTTTTTTACTTTGTATGTAGATTTTTTAAACAATTATTTATTTACCCCATTGATTATTTTTCTGCATCTCAGGTTGAGAGGTTAGAAGGAGTATGTTCTTTTTGACTTTTAAACTCTTTAGTACATAAGTCTCTACACTTTCTCTAATATTAGGAATGGCTTAATTCATGCCACCTGTATTATCCCATGAAGGTGATCCTCTTAATGTTCTTTTAATTTCTTCTAATCCTGAAGCAAAACATCTCCTTTCACCTCCAAGCTACCCAGAAGACAGTTAATAACAACCTGAAACTACTTTCTTCTCATTCTTTCTCTCTTCTTCCTCTGTTCTAGGTATAGACTGTCCAGCTCTTCTTTATCACAGGGCAGTAATTTTAACTGTTTTTTTATGCAATATTACTCACAATATTGAAGGGTATAAAATGAAATAATATTTGAATAAACACATTATACTCTGTGATCATTGGTGTTCTCTTCACATGGTCTGTTTGACACCACTGACCGGGATAGTCAAACTTTTATCTATGAGAAGGAAACATTTTCAAAGCTATGTAGAGGAAGAGAAAGAAAGACCAGAAGTGAAGAGGGAAAGAGAGTATTACAAAAACCTATTTATATTCAAAATTATAAGCAGGATTTATATTTATAAGCAGGAAATATATTTATTTCTCCACCCTGGAGTTAACTATCTTGAACACCCCAGTCCTCAAAATTTCTTTTAATAGAAATTATTTTACTTTAAAAACAGTAACAACAAGTCTCACAATGGAAACATTACTGGTGCCCGCTCGAGCAAATCGATGAGCAACCAGATGACAGTGACTGTGACAGTGACTACAAACAAATAAATAAAGCAATAAACAATTTTTGTATGGAAGTTGACTTTACAATTTTTTCCAAGAAATATTTATTTGTTCTGTTTTGGGGCCACATCTAATAGTTCTCAGGGCTTAGCCCTGACTCCTGGTGTCTCTCGGGATAATATAGAGTGCCAAGGATCAAACCCACCTCAGCCTCATGCAAGGCAAACGCCCTACCCTCTGGACTATTTCTTCAGCCCCAAGAAAAATGATTACCATTGTATTTAGTTTTCTCATTTTCCAAAAAGCCAGGAAAAAAATTGCAACTATGCAGCTCTAAGAAAAAACATAATCATTCAATTTTAGGGGAAACCAGGTGCCACACCATCCTCATCACAATATTTTTCTGTATTTTCATCTACTGTCCTGTTCCCCAAATGGGTGAAACCATCCTCTCTGCATGGAGTGCTGGGAAGTTGCAGAGTGGCCTCTGCTGAAATAGAAGCACTTGTACTTTATTTAAAGAAGATAGATTCAAAGGGTAGGAATTGAGTAATTTTTTTTTTCTGAAAGGGAGATAGTACGCCAAATAATTTTGGGAGACTCTGATCTAGAAAAATAAAAGATGATGAGATTGGGTAGAGTTTTCTTCTTAAATTTCAGCTGCAAAATCAGTGGGTCCAATCTGGACTCATATTTACCTCTTCCTATAGTCACAGAAAATTTATATAAAAATGTGATTTAGTCAATATAGACATTAATCTGAACATCAGATAAACAAAACTTCCATTTCCAGGTACAAAGGGACTATATCAGGCAGGGACACACCTTTGCCAAGAAGGAAACCGCACTGTGGACACAAGGCTGCAGTCAGAAAGAGATTGTCCAAACCGAAACTTTATTGTAGACAGGAGAATTGTGGCAAATACCTAGAATCTCAGTGGTATGATGGAATATTTATACACTGAATCCAGAGGCAAGACAAGGGTATAAACTAGGGTTGCAAGTATAAGCCATATTTAAACACCTTCCACACTAAAACAGCCCGAGGGGTAATAATGTATTGTATTGTACTGTGTTTTATTGATTGGCTAAATTCATCATTAGTTCCTAAATACCATTAGTTTCTTCTTGCTTTTCTATCTCCAAAGCCTCCCATTTCCTGGGTTTCCCATATAGTGCTGTGGGCCTGGTGGTGTGGACCAGAAGAATCAGTTCTTGAACTCAAGGGTGCGTTATTACTTGGACCCACTAGGACTGGAAGCAACGAGAGCCCACCTAGAAGTACTCTGTGGGCCCAGTATTCGCTAAGAACCCACACAACGTTAGAGACTAAATTTGGGGTCTCATGTGTGCTAGGGCTGTGGTCCATCCCATTGAGCTATTTTCCCACTGAAAATAATAAAAACCTGGCCCTTTTTATTATTTTCTTATTTTCAATTTGTTTTTCTTTTTCTTTTCTTTTTTTTTTTTTTTTTTTTTTTTGCTTTTTTGATCACACCCGGCGATGCTCAATGGTTACTACTGGCTTATACACTCAGGAATTCTTCCTGGCAGTGCTCAGGGGATCATATGGGATGCTGGGAATCCAACCTGGGTCGGCCAAGTGAAAGGCAAATGCCTTACCCCTCTGTTATCGCTCCAGCCCCAATTATTCAATTAGTTTTAAGAGTTATTTGGGGGAGGGGGTGTTTACTCTGTCAACTGTGCTAAGGAAATGGGAATCTCTCCGAAGATTCTGCATCAACCTGGGAAAGCACTTTAATGCAAGGGTCCAAGGATATGTTGGACCTTTCAGGGCTGCACATTGTGATGCTTTGGGGATAATTTGGTCATGGGAAACAAATTGTGGGGGGAGGTTTGGTTGCATACACACCTGCTGTCTCTCAAACCCCTTGAGTTCCTGTAACGTCATTTAAAAGCTAGCTGTTCACTGGTGAAGGGATGGGTATTTGAGCATTGTATAACTGAGATTTAAACCTGAAAACTTTGTAACTTTCCACATGGTGACTCAATAAAAAATTTAAAAAAAAATTAAAAAAAAAATAAAAGCTAGCTGTTTATTGAAATAAAATATATGTACTATTGTAGGTTGAAATGGTACCTATTAGCTTTAGTAATAGGATTTTTGGTATTATGTATAAATCTAATATAAGAAAGAGATTTGTAGTATATAGCTTTCTAGAATTAAAATATAATTAACTGGAATTTTCATATCATTTATAAAATGAGTTAACTAAATGTGCAAACACGTAGTCCAAATTCTCTTCCGTTTTATAAACAGAAGTCTGTTGGGAAATAGGACGATGCATATCATAAATAAAATACATACCATACCTGTTCCATTTCCCTGGTTTATTCTCAAGTATAAAAAGCATACATTGTACTGCAGTTTTATACAATATTCTAAAATTTAGCATATAGTTTAAAGCATGGCCACTAGCTTATATACTGTATATAATATTTAGAAAATTATACTTTCTGACAGCAATCTAGTTTTTGTTGCTAGACACTGTGCACGATAAAAGATAATCCATGGTCCTAGATTCAGGAAGACATTATTGAGGTGAAATCCTCACTAGAGAGAGAAAAGGAGGGAAAATCCTGCCTCAAAGTAGAGGCAAAGCCACAGTTATACTTTTAAGACTGGGGAAAGTAGTTACCTGTGTTCTTCCCTCCCTTCTCATTTTTAAGCCACAAAAAATGGTGAAGTTTATATTGGTAAAGATGTTTTGTTTTGCTTCCTTTTAGAATTAGTGAGGGTCTACTACATAGATATAGGGCTAGAGAGGTGAAAGCTTTAGGTTTGTAACAAATGGGAAAGCATCATTGGTCTGTAGTAGAAAAGGAACTTGAGTAAATTCCTTTGCTGTTCTTGATTTTCTGTATAGAAAGGATCCAGAAGCTTCTTGTTTAATCTGACCCATCAGGGAGATTGCCAAATATATCACCAAATGGGTACAAAAGTTGCCCTTTAGTCAAGAACTACAGTACCATTTGCCCAGTCAAGAACCAGTCACAGGGGGTGGAGCAATAGCACAGCAGGTAGGGCATTTGCCTTGCACGCGGCCAACCCGGGTTCGATTACCAGCATATCATATGGTCCCCTGAGCACTGCCAGGGGTAATTCCTGAGTGCAGAGCCAGAAGTAACTCCTGCATATTGCCAGGTGTGACCCAAAAAGCAAAAGAAAGAAAGAAAGAAAGAAAGAAAGAAAGAAAGAAAGAAAGAAAGAAAGAAAGAAAGAAAGAAAGAAAGAAAGAAAGAAAGAAAGAAAGAAAGAAAGAAAGAAAGAAAGAAAGAAAGAAAGAAAGAAAGAAAGAAAGAAAGAAAGAAAGAAAGAAAGAAAGAAAGAAAGAAAACCAATCACATTTAGAGATTCACAGTCAGATGATAACAAAGTTAGAATGAGTTAGCAGTCAGAACAACCAGTTCCAAGGTAGTAAAGAGAGAACAAAGACTCAGGTGATGAATCTTTCTCTCCCCTGTACTGAGACTGGGTTTTCCCCTCAAATCTCACTATCACATTGCTTTATATCCTAGAACATCAAGCCCAAGACAGTTGTTATGTTATAGATATAGCATATTTTGTATAGTATGAAAGAATTCCATGTAGTAAAAGTAATAGGGGCAGCCTATATCAAGCTAACTTGTAATGAATTTAGTACATACCCTTTGTAATGGCAGGCCTTGCTGGTATTTCACCTTAATGGAAAACCTCATTTTGAATACCAAAAGTAAAATACATTTTCATACAAATCTTAGTATCTCATGAAGAACTAGATACATTATACCAAAAAAAAAAGTGAATATTCTTATGGAAATAGACTCACTGACAAGTTTCAGGATGCCATCTGCTATAGATTATTTTTAAATATAGCTTGATATAAATAAAATATTATAATTTATATAAAATATTATATATATATTTTTATGCGATTTATATTATATAGCAACAAAGAGTGCTATAAGAGATTATTATTATAAGTGATACAATCCAATATTACACACAAAGAATCAAAGCGAAATTGGTTTAGGTAATGTTCCTCGGGCCAAATATCAAGCATAGACTAAAACTAGATAATAATACTCCCCTACTCCTTATCATTGCAAACTTGATGATTCTTTATCTTTGAACATTTATCCATCCATCTGTATGTAAGTATTGCAAGACAAAATGCTTCATTGATTCTTCCTTTTACAGATTCAATTTCCTGCTTAAATTCTGGCTCTAAAAGGAGCTTACTCAAAGAATGACTGCTGGGCAAATTATATGATGATCTTAGTAATTTAGAAACATCATGCCAATATTAGACTTCTTAATTCTGTTTTTTTAATTGCAGTTATCTAGAGAATTCTCCATTCTGGTCAAGAAATTTTCATGGTAATCTTTTCGATTTTTAAAGTGACTTGAAGTGTTTCCCTTAAAAGGAAGACCTAGAAAATTTTTTCACTATTATTAATTTTCAGAAAATAATTTAATTGAACCTTACTGAAGCTAATTAAGAGGATAATTTCTCATTTTGCTTTGTGGTCCCATGGACTTAATTCAACCAAAGAGGTATTTTTTTGGAGGCAACTATATACTTAGAGCCAGCCAGCATCAGGGGAACAAAATGAAAAATGCAGTCATATTTCTATTCTTATTTTATGACAAAACAGTCTGTACTAGTTGAATTTTTCTGAATAACTTCATTGTTTCTCATATATATATTAATGCTTTTATTGTTGATGCTATTAAATATATTTGATTTAAAATATTGACTTTCAATTGTTATACAATATAATCTAGTAAACATTTCCTTTAAAATGTGATCATTTATTATGTGAAAGAGTCTACTATAAGTGCTCTAAAAAGATTAATTCAGAAGTATTCACATATCATTATTATAAAATATTAAGCTGGGTGCATAAACTGTGAACCAACAGTAAATCATAGGTAGTTATTACAGAGGTTAAACTCTTCAACACCAATTTTAGGAGACAAGTCTTAAGCTGGTTCTAGGGATGTCAGAATTAATGATTCGGTGCCCTCAAGAAACATAACTTACATGCAATATATTGATAGAAAGGAGTATCAGAACAGTATTATTTGCTACTATGAAGACTTATAAAAGTGCTACAACTAAACAGAGAAAAAAATTCAGAGAAAGTGTCACTGAATGAGGATCTTACCCAAGCAGAATGCTATTTAGGTTTATATAAAAAGAAAGCAAGTGCAAAACCTGCCAATAGAAAAATACAAGATATATTCATAAGAAACAGTTTCTGCTAGTGTGGCTGAGACTGAAGAGGAGTGATGGAAAAGAATATATAATAAGTAGTTAGCGAAGGATCAGGTTAAAAATGGCATTTCATAGGATAGTTATGTTATAAATTTATCCTAGGGGTTATGATGCTTATATAAGGTTATTTCTCACATATAAATATGATGACTTTTGAGTTTTAGAATATGAATCATTCACTAATACAGAGCATGAATTTGGGTAGAAAAAGCTATTAAGGTAGTATTAGTGGAAAATTTTAATAATCCAAGCACAGAAAGTGATCATGATAAGAAAAAGAGAAGATATTGCTATGAGATTGGGGAAGAAAAACAGTCATGTAGAGCAAGAGAATCAATTCATAACGATCACAGAAAAAATATGCAACTAAGTGGTTGCAGATATTACTGAATAAGAGATCAAAATTTAAGATGTAGGTTTAGGGGTCAGGAATATTTAAGACAATGGGTGTTATAAGGACAGGGAAATAGGGCTGGGGTGGATATGAAGTAAAAATTAAGTGATAGATAGTAAAATTGAGCAGAAGAAAATGCATGAAAAGGGAAATTATGGGAGAAAAAAAATACCAGAAATCTTTGGAAGGACAGTTTTGAAGGAAAGTGAGTCCTTTAAAATGCAGCTGAAAATAACATAGGATGAGGAACACGAAATGTGGCACTTAGGAGGCCCATTAGGGTAAAGACCCCTCTTTGGAGTTCAAATCTGTAGATTTAATAGTGTTGGATATATAATGGCAAAATTTTCCATGTCTTAATTCCTGGCACCTGAGAATGCTGCTTTGTATGACAAAAGAGATTTTTCAGATGAGAGCAAGTTAAGGATCTTGAGATTGGTAATTAATGGGGATTATCCATGTGAGTCAAATTACATAATTTTACAAGCCCTTTTAGAGGGTAACAGAAGAACATTCTGCCACAGAAGAAGGAGGCAATGGGAGTAACAAAACAAGACTCTACACTGTTGACAACATATGTGGAAGAAGGGACCAGGGACCACAAGTGAAAAAAAGCAAAGAATGAAGTTCTAGGAGCTGAAAAAGACAAGGAAATGGCTTTTCTCCTTAGATAAACACACAGACACACAGACAGGCAGACACACACACACACACACACACACACACACACACACACACACACACACTTCGTTCTTTCCACTGTAGCCTGAAATAGATCAAAGTATAGGGGAAGGGTCAAGTATATTATTAGAATAGCCTAGACATTATATAGGATCTGAGGTACAAAACTATTTGTAAACAACCAGGAATGCCCAATGTCCCTAAGACTGCATGAAGAAGCAGTAGATGAGATGGGTGACAGTGTAACAGAACATTAAGTCTTGATACTCCTGAATCCAACACATCAACACTAAATGACAATGATGTCATTGAGTGAGATCTACTAATAGTAGAGATCTAACAGGTCATGATGATCTATGGACCATCTAAGACTTGTGAAGTTATGTGGGTCTTGCTCAGACAGACACATGATCAGACAGACATATATGCTTTCTCAGTCACCTGCAGACCATTTGCCTGCATTTTATAGGCCATGAATGATGTTTTCACTATCCAAATGACCCTTAATGGAAAAAGTTTCCCTACCCTTGAAAAGAATGACAATACTAAGTGGGAAATGGAGATGATGTAACAAAAAAGAATGCAGATTGTCAAGATTGTTGTCTATTAAATTGCCACTAAAGACAAGAGTAGATAAGCAACTACAACTCCTAAAAGGAAAGAAATATGAAATGAATATTAAGTTAAATGAAAATTTAGTATTCCATTAGCAGAGGTTATGAGCTTAAATGTGTACCAGATATCAAGTTCAAGAGGCCAAAAAATGTGTTTAAATTTTAAAAACAAAAAGTAGAGTTTTTGGTAAACTGTGAACTTGAAAAGTAATAACAACTAATCATTGCCACAAAATATTCCAGCTGCTTCAATTTTTAAAAGAAAAATATTTTTAAATGAAAATGAATAAATTTTTAATAACATCTTTGAACAATTGTAAACCAGTTTCTTCTTGCTTCTATAATACTATGGTGACTTAAAACAACACAATTATATTATTTTAATATCCTTGAGGTCAAAATATAAAATGGGTCTGTAGGGTAGTGTTTCTCCTGGAAGCTTCAGGAAAACTTTGCCTGAGGACAGATTGCAGAGATCACCTGCGTCCTTCAAGTCAGTGGTTTTCAATCATTTTACACCGTTGTATTGGTATCAGTCTGAAGATCTGTAGTTTAAAGCCATTGTTCTATTTTTAAATTATTTTTATTTCTAATTGTCTTGATTTGGGTTTCCCACCTGGCTGTGCCAAGCACTTATTCCTGGTTTTATGCTTAGGAATCACTCCTAGTAGTGCTCAGGAGAATATATATGGTACCAGGAATCAAACCAGGGTCAAGCAAAACCGAGTCAATGTTATACTGAAGGCCTGAGAGCTACTGTTTTAAATCATGGCCCCTTCTTATGTCTTTCAAGTCAACATACTAGTGTTTGTAAATTTCTGACCATCTGCTTTTGCCATCACATCTCCATCTGACTTATTCTGACTCCTCCAATGTCCTTTTTTGAAGGAAAATTATAATTCTACTCATGTACTTAGAAAATCCAGAATAATCTCCCTATCTCATGAATCAATTTAATTTTATATACCAAATTCCTTTTTTCAAACCAAATATCCATAAGAGAAAGGGATGGGGCATGAATACTTGGAGAGATACTATTCAATAATATAATTGCAACCAATTGGAAATTTTCCTTGAATTCTTTAGAATTTATTTCACTTCTCTCACCTCCTGTGGGAAGTGAATGTGCAGTAAAATGATGATGAATATAGAGGGTTGAGTAAGTTTTAAAGTTATTGTAAGCAAAGGAAATACTCCTAAATGTTTTTGCTAATAATGTGCTAATATATTTTAATTATTTGGAGTTATATTTGGAAATCTATTTGGAACCACTTAATATGATTTTATAAGGTATTTAAGTACAATACAATTTCTGTTTCTCACATAAAACAATTTTTAGTCAAAAAACAAAACAAAACAGTAATTTTCATTTATAGAATTAAGCTTTTTCAAAGTTTTTATACTGGCACATCTAAAACATTTGTAATTGCATCATAGCAACATGTAGCAAATTTTATGCCAAATTGCTCTTATAACATATTTCTCAAATCTTTTCAATATTAAACCCAGTGATACAATATATCTGATAGTAAATCACTATGGAGGAAAAGGCAGATCACCCCTAATATAATGTATGTTCTGCTTGTGTCTTAAGAAGCAAGTTGTGTCTGAAACAGAAGAAAAACCTTTTGTTCCCTAATTAATTACCTCATTATGTTGTAGGTACATAATTCTTTCCTAAGAAACCAATCTATTCAAAGTGAAATCACAAAATATTATGGATTATGTATCCTATTCATACAAAAGTATTAAAGATGTTGGTGGAACATAGAAAAAATTTAACTTCCTAAGTCTTAGAAACTGTTGTTTCATTAATGTTTGATTTTTTCCCACATAAAAACTCTTCTTTTGTTTGTAAATAAAGAAGGGAAATATTTCATCATGGCATGTCCATCTGTTACCTGAATAATCAGTGAGGACCTACAGTTAATCACAGCATTTTCTAATAGGACTTAAATTTAGAGCAGTACTCAGACATCCTATACAGAGATATAAAACATTTCTCACCAAAACCAACTAATTATCTCAGCATTGTGTTTGGTTTCTCATATGAGCCTATTTAGAACTCATACATATAGATTTCACACTAAGTTATATCACCATTTGCTTGCATTGCAAATGGGTGCACTATTTCTAACAGTCAACATTATGAATAAAGAATTAAAAAGCAAAATCTGATCACACAATATTGAATAAATTTAATTTTTAATTTATTTAAGGTGATTACGCTTCGATTTATAAGATTGTGAGATGGAAATTTTCTTAAAAGTAGCTTATTATTTGGGTCCAGCCCAGATTTCTTCTTTGGATTTGTAGCTTTTATAGTCTCTTTAAAAGCTGTCTCTTTTGTTGTATGTGATGCAAACCATCTACCAGCCATATATTCCTTAACTGAATCTTTATGTACACTGAACTACCAACTGTTATAGCATGAGGTACTTCCTAAAAATGAATTTAAAACCTCCAAGATACATTGTTTTGTTATAACATTGCTGAGGGGAAGAAAGTCCTGGTCAACATTAAAGGAAATGATGTTATTCTAAGACCTGTTACATCATTTTGCTTAAAGTCACTAAGGGTTACTTTAAGACCAGATTCCATTCTAATACATCTAGAGGTGATTTAAGGAAATATGTAGCCTAGAAATAAGGACTATGCATTTAAGATGCAAAATATTTCTTTAAAGTTGAAGAGGTCTCCCTTAGAGAAGTCACATTTCAATCTATTTTAAAGGTGTACAGGGAATTCTATAAAACAGCGTTTTTGCATATGGCATTCCTAGGATATAAATGTACTTTAACAAAGAAAAATGTGTTCTGTAGTTATCAATCAAAACTCTTATTTCTACGTGGAAAACAGTTAAACAAAACCATCCCTATTTTTAGGGGCTAGAGCGATAGCACAGCAGATAGGGCGTTTGCCTTGCATGCGGCAGACCCAATTTGATTCCCACATCCCATATGGTCTCCTGAGCACGGCCAGGAGTGATTTTTGAGTAAAGAGTCAGGAGAAACCCCTGAGCATCACCAGGTGTGACCCCTTCCCCCAAAAAAATCTCTACTTTTAATATACATGAAACTTTTCAGTAGTATAATGATTTCCATGTAAGGAAAAAACAAGGAAATAAGTCTAGCAAATAGGCATGTATAGATGCAGATACATGTACATTACTATGTACTGGTTGGTTGGTTAAACTGTGTGGCATTTGTTGAAGTCTTTTAATTTTCTTTAGATAAGATTAAAAATGAATAAAATTGCTGGATATTTTAATTTATTTGATTGGTGGGAACAAGTATAAGAGATTTTTACTTTATTTGATGGTATTTATTTTTATTCCAACCCTAAAATGGAAGCATCCTCTGCTGGATTATGTAAGATATAACTGAATCCCTACCCCAAAAGAGAAAAAATACTCTGAGTACAATAATAAAGGTAAATATTTACAAATATCATATGGTTTACCACTTGATTGATTTAAGACAAACTTTTAAAAATTCAGCATTTATTTCCTATATTTTTATCAAACTTAGTATAAATTAAATGGATGTTCATAAAAGCATAAAAATTTTAGGAAAGTTATTCTTTTCATGTTTGGACACAAAATAAAAGGCATAACCTGAAATGTTTCAATGATTCTTTTTAACTCAAATTATACTAATTGGTTAAAGGCATAAAAATAATTTCTTAGAAGTTTAAAAAAATTTTTATGTGGTGAAATGTGCTAAGAATGTTTCTGATTTTAGATAGAAAAATTCTAAATGAATACCAAATCATAACAGAGTAATATTCATTCAGTAGTCAACTCTTAAGAAATGTTACTACAGACATTTTTCTATATTATTGTTCACTAAAACCTGTTTCTGTTTTTCTAGTTTGCTTTTATTCAGTGAACATTTATTTTTGGTTTAAAGTATCTGCAAATCAGTACAGGGCAACATTTATTGATTCAATGTATGATTATTCAAAGATACAGAGATAAGCATACATCTATAAAATATATCAAGGGAAAGTTTAAAAATGAGGATGCATTTTATGTCTCAGCAACTTCAGATTTTGGCAATATTAATATTTGGTCTAGTTAGACTGTACACTATACATACCCAGACAGAATCAAGTCTATAGTAATTAATATCTATTTAATATGTTTTGGCATATTCTGAAGTACTATTGCAATTAGAATGACTAGGTTTAAAAGAATGTTTTTTTAGTTTAGTGTCACATATAACATTTTTGAGAAATGCATATCAATAGTTTCATAATACTTAAACAATCTCAAGAAATATTTTAAAAGGCACTCCTTACTAATCCATAGGAAAAGTTAAAAGAGGGTAAATAAGTCATTTTAAGCTAAGACATAAAGTAGGATAAAATAAGAAAATAGATACCCTCATTCCTTCTCATGTCTCTATCTCCTCCACTCATTCTTCTGACATAGTCTTTCAATACATTTTAATGAGACACCAGCACAAAAAAGTGGTCAAGGAAAAAATGGTCAGCAAAAAAAGTATATTTCCCCCTTTTATTCAACTACTCTTCATGAGACTTGAAAGTATCAATTGCCATTGATGTAATGCTATCTTTTGTTCTTCCAAGAAAAGTTATTACAACTTTCTTTGAGTCAATATCTTCACGTATATTCCGTTGGAGCTTTGTCAAGCATATTAGCTCTACTCTGAAATTGGCACTGATATGTATTGCATGATAAATAAGAGAAGACATTGGTTAATTGACATTTGCAGTATTTCACTCCAAGTATTATTAAAGTATAGTGGGTGAGGTCTGATGGAATTCATCTCCACTCTCTCCCCCCTTCAGAAGTTATTAGTAAGAACATCTCTGAGAACAAGGGGAGGCAGGAAAGGAAGAAGGGAGAAAAGAAGTAAAACGATCGCAAAATGCGACATTTTAGCTTGCCGATGCTTTTCCTAGTTCTGGTCCTGCTGGCTGGCCTTAGGCTCATATGTGTAGAATAATCCGTAGCTTCTTTTACATTCATAGTCACATTTGTCTGTTTTTTTTTTTTTGTGAACCTTTTAAGAAACAATATCTCTGAGCTCCCTTTGCCATGAAGAACCAATGAGGAAGCACCTCATTCATCAAAATTTTATCTAGCACCTTCTTAATTTCCTTTAGGGTTAGATTATTGTCGTAAACTGGTTATTCTGCATTGACTTGGGGTGAGGGGTGGTGCTGGGGGTCACACCCAGCAGTGCTCCGGCTTTCTCCTGGCTTTGGGCTCAGGGATCTCTCCTGGCAGGGGTCTGGAGAGCCTGTGTGGTGCCAAGGATTGAATCTGGGTGGGCCACGTATACGGCAAATGCTTTAACCCCTGGACTATCTTTCCAGTCCCTGAACTCTGCTCTTGAGTAATTTTAAAAAATACTGAATGTGTCCTCAGAGGGCCTGGCAAGTAACCTAGAGTATCCCACCCACATGGAAGAGCCCAGCAAGCTCCCCGTGGTGTATTTGATATGCCAAATACAGTAACAATAACAGGTCTCATTCCCCTGACCCTGAAAGAGCCTCCAATCATTGGGAAAGACGAGTAAGGAGAGGCTGCTAACATCTCAGGGCTGGGACAAATGGAGATGCTACTGGTGCCTGCTCAAGTAAATGGATGAACAATGGGATGACAGTGATAGTGATATGATATAAACAATACAAGACTATTTTAAAGTAAAGCAAACAAAATAGAAAAAAATAGAAACAAATGAGTTATTCAGAGGTGTAAAGGCAATGAAGAACTACTGAATATAGCTTTGGAGTTCAGATAGCTTTTCATTAGGAAATTGTTGAGGTGAAACAGCAAATTTTTAGATGGGGAGGATTTATGAATTATGGTACTATAATGCTAAGGTTTTGGAAACTGGAACAATGTAAAATGAATACTCAATATAGAAAACACTAAATAATAAAAGTTAATAAAGTGTTTTGTTAAAATTGAATCACCATGAGATACACAGTTACAAAGTTGTCCATGATTGGGTTCAGTTATACAGTGTTTCATCACCTGTATCTTCACCTGTATATATTTCCCACCACCAGTATTCTCAATTTCCCTTCCTGTCACCCCACCCCAGCCTGCTTTACTGCCTTTTTCTTCTCTCTCTTTGTCACTCTCTCTCTCTCTCTCTCTCTCTCTCTCTCTTTTTCTATCTCCCCTCTCTTTCCTATTGAGCACTATGGCTTGTAATAAAGATTCTGAAAGATTATTGTGATTGTTCCTTTACCTTCTTTCAGCACTCATTTCTTGGTCAGTGATCATTTCGAGTTATCATTTTTTTCATTCTTTATTCCAATTGTCTGTCTTCTTTCCCCATCATCTGAGGCATGCTTCCTTCATAGACCAATCCTCTTGGTCCTGTTTCTACTGTCCTTGGATATTAATCTCACATTATATTTTCTTTGTATCACACAAATGAGCCCAATCATCTATGTTTTGTCCCTCTGCCTCTGACTTATTTCACAAAGCCTGATAGTCTCCGTGTCCATCCACTTGTAAGCAAATTTCATGACTTCATTTTTCCTGGTGACTGCACAGTATTCCATTGTGTAGATGTACCAAAGTTTCATTACAGAGTCATCTGTTCTCAAATAACTGTCTTAGTTCTAGATTCTGGCTGTTGTGAATATGTTGAAATGGACATAGAGGTATACAGATGGCTTTTCTGCAGTGTGGTTTTGGGTTCCCAGATATATTCTCAAAAGTGATATAACTGGGGCATATGGAAGTTCAATTTCTAGCTTTTTGAGGAATACCCACATTGTTTCCCCAAAAATTCTGAACCAGTCAATTTTCCCACCAACAATGACAGAAAATTCCTTTCTCCTGAATCAGCACCAGTCTGTTGTTATTGTTCTTTTGGATGTATGCCAGTCTCTGTGGTATGAGATGATATCTCATTGTTGTTTTGATTTGCATCTCCCTGATGATTAGTGATATATAGCATTTTTTCATGTGTCTTTTGGCCATTTGCATTTCTTCTTTCAGGAAGTTTCTGATAATTTCTTCTCCCCATTTTTTGATGAGTTTGGAGGTTTTTGTCTTGTTAAGTTCTACCAGTGCCTTTTATGTCTTTCATATTAACCCCTTATCAGATGATATTGGGTAAATAATTTTTTCCATTCTGTGGGATGTTTTTGTATCTTGGTCACTAGTTATTTTGAGGTGCAGAAGTTTCTTAGTTTAATGTAGTCCCATTTGTTTATCTTTGCTTCCACTTGTAAACAGACAATTTTGAACCCATTTTGTCTCTGTGCACTAAATCTTTTAACCTATGCAATAACCTTAGGGAGTAGATTCTAACATCACACTTTAATGTATGCAGAAACAGAAATCTGAAATGATTAAGTGAATTGTTAAGAAGTTAGATATTTAGTGATTTCACCATAAAACAGAAATGATGATTATGGCCTGACGGTAGTATCAGCACTTACTGCTATTCTAGCACTGTAGTACTGGTGTCCCATTGTTCATCGATGTTACTGGTGCCCGCTCAAGCAAATCAATGAACAACGGGATGACAGTGCTACAGTGGGTATTCAGGAAAATATATATAATTAAAAAACAGCAGTAATGAAAAACACTTTTTCATTAAGGTACAAGACAACCTAAGAATTTAATTCGAGTTAACAGAAGTCCTGAAGGATATCTCTGTATCACTGTATCACCGTAACACTGTCATCATGTTGTTCATCGATTTGCTCGAGTGGGCACTGGTAACGTCTCCATTGTGAGACTTGTTGTTACTGTTTTTTGCATATCGAATATGCCACAGGGAGCTTGCTAAGCTCTGCCATGTGGGTGGGATACTCTGGGTAGCTTGCCGGGCTCTCCGAGAGGGAGGAGAAATCAAACCTGGGTCGGCCACATGCAAGACAAACGCCCTACCTGCTGTGCTGTCGCTCTAGTCACTGCAAGTCTAAGAATGTCACTGTCATCCTGTTGCTCATCAATTTGCTCAAGCAGGCACCAGTACTGTCTCCATTGTAAGACTTGTTGTTACTGTTTTTGGCATATCAAATGCTCAATGGGTAGCTTGCCAGACTCTGCCGTGCAGACAAGATACTCTCGGTAGCTGGCTGAACTCTCTGAGAGGGGCGGAGGAATCAAACCCCAGGTCAGCCTCATGCAAGGCAAACACCCTACCCACTGCGCTATCTCTCCAGTCTGCTGCAATTCTAAGAATTACAAATTAAAATATAGTGTACTTAAAGTAGCCTATATTACCTATAAACTGTATGTAATGAATATTAAAAAATAAGAGAATTGGATTGACTCTAGAGATATTCAATTAGCAAGCTTTAAACAAAGGCAGTCTACCCCAGAGGCCAAACTCTTACTCTATGTAACACTACTTCAGGTGTAACTCTATCCTGAGTCTGAGGACTATGCATATAGATTAGGAGAAATTTGGTTTAAAGAATCATCTGTAAAGGGTGACAGCTGCAAGTGTTCTTTCATTGTTGAAATCAATAAAGGGCCTCATTCTTCTACATATGGCAGAGGAGTGAAACCCAGGGCTTGGCAGGTTAGTGATGTAAAAATGAAATACCTTCTTTACATTTAGAAAAATGTTCTCTACTGTTCCTCACAAGGCAAGTTAGATGGCACAGAGTTCAAGTTTTATTAAAATCAATACCCTCTTTTCCACGTTGCTTCTCCTCTCCTTTAACAAGCCATCACCTTTATGGAAATATGGGCATGGAGCTAAATGTTGATTGTGCAGTGTCACCTGACCCGCACTCTGGAAGTCTATAAACTCAAACCTACTAGGGTTATGTTAAAAGTGCTGGAATAAATAGAGGTGTTCAAATGATATATCATTTATTTTGAAAACAATTAAAAATAAATCTTATCTAGAATTACCTGTTATTAATTTGGGTTTTGAATTTTTACATATAATCCGCAGTGTTTTGCAACTTAGTCAATAAATTCCATGTAACTATACAAGCCGTATGGTAGAGCTAGAAGTGACCTTTTGTGGACATGGAATAGAAGTTTTATAACTTAAACAATTTTATTCTTTTTTTTTTAACTAAAGGAAGCTAGTGTGTTATAATGTAAAAGACATCAGAAGGGTGATCAGGAGATTCTAGCTTTTGAAGTGTAGTCTGCATTGTGCCACTAATTGGCTGGGTAACTTTTGACAAGTTAAAAGCGCAGAACTATAAACAGTGCAGCTTTGAAAGCACAGACTTCATCCTATTCACCTTTCTCATCCAACTGACCAATAAACTGAGGCCCAGAAAGTTTAAGTAACTTGAAAAAGAGGTTACAGATCATGAACTTTTTATTAGACATCTTTTTAAATAAGTGAGTAATAAATAATTTGTCAGACTTTTATAGTTTTGAAAAATCTATGATTACATAAGGGTTTAAGTTGGGAAAAAGGATTTTTCACTATAGATTAGAAATATAAAAATGTGGATTTTTATGAAAACCCACATATTCATGACTGTGTAGATGTACTTAATAATTTCTAAAAATTGACAGTCTGCCTTAAGTGATTAGGCAGATAGTCCCTAATTCATCTTGCCTGGGGTAATTCCCACTGACTTCAATCCTTAAATGAGGTATGGAGGAAAATGAGAAATGAGCCCATACAGTTATAATATTAAAGAATCACAGAGATTGTAACCATAGAGGATTTTTGACTAACTCACATTAATTATCCAATTTGTGAAAGAAATAAAAGAATTACGGAGAGCTCAGTTTCTGAAAAAATGAATACACCCACCATTCTTTTGTGAAGTCATATATTTCTATGTACAACATTTTCTTAAGATATATATTATTTCTAAGGTCGTTTTTGTCTTTTGGTTATATATGGATAAATAATATAAATAATATATATCTTTAGATATATAGCTTGCCAAGCTCTGCCATGGGGGTGGGATACACTCTTTAGCTTGCCAGGCTCTCTGAGAGGGACAAAGGAATCAAACATGTGGCATATTCGATATGCCCAAAACAGTAACAACAAGTCTCACAATGGAGACATTACTGGTGCCTGCTTGTGCAAATCGATGAACAACAGGATGACAGTGCTACAGTGCAGTGCTACCATAGTTGATAGCGTACTATGGAACTCTTTCTGAAATACTGCTTATTCCTTAAAGACAGTTTTATCACCGGGGGGAAATGCCCAATATTAAGATAGAAATACAAATTAAAGACTAAGGGAAAAGCAAAAAAAAAAAACCCACACAAACCAAAGTAAAACTTTCCACATCATGCTAAATGATTAATGCCCACTCCACTATTACCTACAAATGCGCACGCGTGCGCGCGCGCACACACACACACACACACACACACACACACACCAGGCAGAAAGTATGAAGGATAAATAAAAGAGGAGAGTAAGGCATACTATTTACCTAGTGCGTTCTAGGCATTATGAAAACTTTATCTTACACTGTTTTTCTTTTTTAAATCAAAGATTACATGTCTTACAGTGCTAGAAGACCAACTTTTTAATCTTAGGGTAAGATGTAGAAATTTTCTTAAAATGATTTCCAAATGATTAACCAAAACAAAAAATGGCAAGAAGAGAGGAGTTTTGTGAAATTAGAATACTGATTCTAATCCAAAATTTTTCAAGTTCTTGTTCAGTTGTTAAAGGTTATTTCAGAAACTGAAATATCTGAGTTGTTTTTTTAATAGGTGCACAAACTTACAAAAATTTAAAATAGAATAACTATTAAGATAGCAATTTAAAATTATATTTTAAGATAAATGAAAATAATTGATTATGTGTATATATACATATAGAGTTATATCACAAATATATTAATTACATTGCAGTACATAAGGACTAGCGAGAAAACTGGTTACAGATAGAGAAAATATGATACATATAATGTTATAATATAACAGTGCCAGTCATGAGAGAGAGACCAATGTCTATTCTCTCAATGTCACAAGTCTATATCCATAGAACAAATTCACATATATTATTAACTTATTTCAGTATTTTTTTGTCTGTTGTGTGATAGGCCAAATCAATTTCCTTACAGAAAATAGAAGGGTCTAAATTTTTATTTTATAGGAGAGGATATAGATCATAAATCAAAGCACAAAGGTGATTGCAGATCTTGAAAATGGGATCCAGTTCTGAATTATGGCAAAAACTAAAAGCCTTGGGCAGAGAGGGAGGTCACAAGGACCTGGAAAGTGAGGAAGAAGGGAAACTAGCCATATCTAAGTAGATAAACCACAGCTTGGTAGTTTGATAGACACTGGGACAAGGCTTAGGAGTTAGTAAAGAATTAGCACAGTATTTGCTGAGCCTCTGCATGTCAGACCCCTTCAATCTATTTCACTTGTTTTTTAATGTTCCAGAGAACAAAAATGAGAAAAAAATCATTTTGCTAATGTCAGGCAGAGGTTGGATAGGTGTAGCTCTCATTTGTCCATTAAGAGATAAAAAAGAAAAGGGAAAGTAAAAAAAAAAACAGAAAAAAAATCTCTTTTTATTGGATCTTGTGGGAATGGGTCAATGCTGACTCATCTAGCTAACATTTGTCTTTTATCTTTGAAAGTTCTCAAAGTATGAGGAATGAAAGGCAGTTGTCCAACTCTTGACATTTTCCAAAACATTAGTTTTTATACACTTTTAAAATACCGTTTATTTTAAATATCTACTTTTTAGGCTCTAGGGACAGGTTTAGATCTTAGTGTGATGGTAATTTTTAGTTCCTTGTTTGTTACAATGTCATTAAGATAAAGGGAGCAAAAATATACGATGACAACAACTACTGCTACTGCTACAAGTAGAACACAGGCTCCACTGTCAGAGCCCTGAGTTTAAATTAATTTTCTGCTAAAATTTGCTCTGGGAGTGTCAGTTTCCTGAAAAATATAAGGAAAATTATATTTACTCTCTGGAGTGTTGTGAAAATCAACCCAAATATCTTGCTCATTGTAGATACTCAAAAAGAAGCCATCGTTCATAGCAAAAATAAGAAAACCTGTGGTTTTCTCTGTGGTTATATAGTTGCAGAAATTTATTGGTGTTCTTTTACCAAGGTGTCAGTGGATCTGACAGATGGAAATAAGATTGCTGTTATTTGAGTAGAGCATTGAATAAAAGGAAACAGAGAGTGGTGGAGTGGAAAGTTGCTGATGGATTTTCAGGTAAATTCGTCTTGTATTTCCCAAGAAAAGACATAGAGTTATGTATGTTGACTATAAATATCATTTGGCCCGGGCCTCTGGAACTTTTTCATCAGATTCCCAGTACTGACTATAGGCAAAAAGAGTTGATTACCTCTGGGGAATAGTTAAGAAAGCTATTATCATGATGCTGACCTCTCTGACACAGGAGAGGTCAGGAGCATGCAGGATAGGATTGCCAGGGACAGAAGCGGAAATTGCCATTTGAAACAAACAATCAGCACAGCAGAGACAAGCAAAGCCCCATGAGACTCATTGTGTTTCTCTCCACTTGCAACTCTGAGCTGGCGAGTAAAAGTAATAAATTTTGTTTGGGAAACCAAAAGTTCAAATGCATGAAACTTGGAGTAAAAATCCACTAATACTGGTTTACATAACCTTGCCTCTCTTTCCCCAAGATTTCTCTCTCCCTCCCTCCCTCCACACCCGTTCTTCGTTTTTCTGTCCCTCCTTTCTCCCAGCCTCCTTCCCTCCCTCTCTACACCTCCTCCTTTTCTCCCTCCCCTCCCTCCCTCCCTCCCTCCCTTCCCTTCCTTCCTTCCTTCCTTCCTTCCTTCCTTCCTTCCTTCCTTCCTTCCTTCCTTCCTTCCTTCCTTCCTTCCTCTTTCTCTCTCCTACCCTTCCTCCCTCCCTCCCTCCCTCCCTCCCCTCCCTTCCTTCCTTCCTTCCTTCCTTCCTTCCTTCCTTCCTTCCTTCCTTCCTTCCTTCCTTCCTTCCTTCCTTCCTTCCTTCCTTCCTTCCTTCCTTCCTCTATCCCACCTTTCTCTCTCCCTCCCTCCCTCCCTCCCTCCCTCCCTCCCTCCCTCCCTCCCTCCCTCCCTCCCTCCCTCCCTTTCTCCCTTCCTTCCTTCCTTCCTTCCTTCCTTCCTTCCTTCCTTCCTTCCTTCCTTCCTTCCTTCCTTCCTTCCTTCCTTCCTTCCTTCCTTCCTTTCTTCCTTCCTTCCTTCCTCTCTCCCACCCTTTCTCTCTCCCACCCTTCCTCTCTCCCTTCCTTCCTCTCTCCTACCCTTCCTCTCTCCCACCCTTCCTCCCTCCCTCCCTCCCTTCCTCCCTTCCTTCCTTCCTTCCTTCCTTCCTTCCTTCCTTCCTTCCTTCCTTCCTTCCTTCCTTCCTTCCTTCCTTCCTTCCTTCCTTCTTTCCTTCCTCTTTTCTAAAGTCAGTTTTATCAACATACCATGGTTTACAATATCAGTAATCATACTTCTAATTCATACATTATTACACTACACTACACTCCTCATCAGAGAACCCACTTCCCTCCACCAGTGCCCCAAAGATCATTCCCACCCCACCCTACTCACCGTATAAACTGCTTGGTAGACAAATTCTTTTATTCCTTTGACTTTGGCTATTGTTCTCTACCATGTGCTTCTTTTATTCCATATACGAGATAGATTTCTCTTTTGTGTGTGAATGTGGTAACACCTATGCATGTGCAGACAAACAGAGCTAATCTCTGAAATTGCACAAAATTGTAAATCTATTATAGGTTAAATGAATCACTTTTTTCCAAAATTAAATCTTCTTTCTAAAGAATTAATATTATAGATAATTTTGTGCTGGTACATTTTAGTATTTACAGAAAATAGGGGCTTGGAGTGATAGCACAGTGAGAAGGGCCTTGCATGCCTTGCAGGTGGCTGACCTGGGTTCAATTCCTCCGCCCCTCTCGGAGAGCCCGGCAAGCTACTGAGAGTATCTCCCCCACATGGCAGAGCCTGGCAAGCTACCTGTGGCGTATTCGATATGCCAAAAACAGTAACAACAAGTCTCACAATGGAGACATAACTGGTGCCCACTCAAGCAAATCAATGAGCAACAGGATGATAGTGACAGTGACAGTGACATAAAATAGGTAAAGCTTAAAATAGGTAAAATATTTTAAAAGTGAAGAGAATTAAGAAAGTTTAAAGGGGAAAATCTGAAGAAGTCTATAAAAGTATACAGTTTTAATCCCAAGAAAATGAACATTGGATGTATATTATATAATAGTTATAGATACTGCTTAAGTATCTGCATTAGGAAGTAAAAGATTGTAATTGAAATCTCTATAAATTAAAAAAACCTGATAAGATGTAGAACATATAATTAAGATGTCAATTCATTATTGAAAATGTACAAAGATCCCTTAGCAAACTAAGGGTAAAGAAAATATATCTTTCTTAATCTAATAGAGGGCAACCAAAAGCGCCAAGACTGAGTTCCATACTTGGTGCCACGTGTTGATTTTTCTTGTTCTTTAAGGAAACTCCACTAACATTTCTGAAAAAAATTGGTTTCAAGGCTATGCCTCAGCTATTGCCTGAATGGTGCTGTGTGGTGAAGTTCTGTATGGTGGCTTCAGAGCTGACTGAGAATCTAGCAGGATAGAATATTCTTTTTTTTTTTTTTTTTTTGCTTTTTGGGTCACACCCAGCGATGCTCAGGGGTTACTCCTGGCTTTGCACTCAGGAATTACTCCTGGCGGTGCTTGGGGGACCATATGGGATGCCAGGAATCGAACCCGGGTCGGCCACATGCAAGGCAAGCGCCCTACCCGCTGTGCTATCGCTCCGGCCCCTAGCAGATTAGAATATTCTTACCGAAATGTTCATTTTGAGTTTTTGTGCTTGTTTGCCTCCATTCACTCGTGTCTTATTTGATAGATCTGGTGTGAATCTTATGGGCTTTTCTTTGCATGTAGGTTACTTTTTATGATGTTGATTTTTCCAGTATCCTCTCAGGTGGTGGTTTTTATCATCCTGAGCACAATGTGTCTTGGAGATTTCCTAGTTGAGTCTGTTTTCCTGAAACTCTTTGATGGCCCTTGAATTTTGGTGTCTATTCATCTATTTTTATAAAGTCTTAAGTATGATTTCTTTAACTATTGTTTCTTCAACAAAATTTATCTCCTGCCTTTCAGAGTCTCTGATGGTTTTTATATTTTCCTCTGTGCATGTCTCTTCAAACCTATTTTTCATCTTCCATTGTTTTACAGAGGTTCCTTTATCTTATCTTGGAGTTTCATGCTCTTTTTCTCATCTGCTCAGAGCTTCTAACCAGTAATTTAGAAGTTCTGAGAAGTATGGAAATACCTACCATACTATTAATTTCTGTCATTTCTGCTTGTAGTTTTCTCATTTTAGCTCTCATAGATTCTTGTGCTTTGCTAACTATCCATTCCACCAATTCCTTGAGCTCTTTAAACGTCCTTACCGTGGTGTTACTGAAGTCATTTTCTCAGGATCTACAGAACCGGTGTGTGCTTATCTGTTATTGTTTCTCTTCATTGAACTTGGTGGGCTTCATGAGTCTTCCCCTTCGGTTTTCCATTGTTCCAACTGTGCTGAGGATGAGTCTGTAGTTAGATTGTCTAGGGACACTAAAGGATTAGGTTGGGAATTTTTCTTTTTCTTATTTGTCTCTTTTAACCCATTGTCAGGAAGTATAACTGAACAGTGTGAAATTTGCTGAGTAGATCTTTTAGCAAAAAGATCTACTTTGGGGGCTGTGTATGTGGCTGTGGTCTTCGGAAGACTTGGTGTGAGCCAGTTACAATATAGAGGAGGTCCATTTTGGAGACTGCTGAGATGTAGCCGAAAGGAGGGGAACTGCCTCTAGTTCCTTGCAGGACTGGTGCTGTGAGCAAGAGATTAATTTCATTTTCCTCCCTCCCTCCCTCCCTCCCTCCCTCCCTCCCTCCCTCCCTCCCTCCCTCCCTCCCTCCCTCCCTCCCTCCCTCCCTCCCTCCCTCCCTTCCTTCCTTCCTTCCTTCTTTCCTTCCTTCCTTCCTTCCTTCCTTCCTCCCTTCCTCCCTCCCTCCCTCCCTCCCTCCCTCCCTCCCTCCCTCCCTTCTTTCCTTCCTTCCTTCCTTCCTTCCTTCCTTCCTTCCTTCCTTCCTTCCTTCCTTCCTTCCTTCCTTCCTTCCTTCCTTCCTTCCTTCCTTCCTTCCTTCCTTCCTTCCTTCCAATAACAGGTCTCATTCCCCTGGCCCTGAAAGAAGCCTCCAATCATTGGGAAAGATGAGTAAGGAGAGGCTGCTAAAATCTCAGGGCTAGGACGAATGGAGACGTTACTGTCACCAGCTCAAGTAAATTAATGAATAGGATGGAAGTGATACAGTGATACTAGACACAAGAAAATAATCATCTCAACACCCTCATCATCATCATCATCCTTTTTTATAGATTCATATTCTTTAAACTCAAGAAACTAATGTCCACCCAGTCCACCCTTCTTTTTAAAAAGGTATAAGAGGGGAAACGTTTCTGCCTTTCTCTGGAATCCTTCTTCAGAAGAACCTTTCCATAATCTGAGACTTTCCCTGCCTTCTCTTGCCTTTCTTTAATTAAGATCTTTTCTGAAATCACCCATTCATTGTGTCTCCAGGGCTTTGCTTCCAATCTTTCCTCCTTGAGGATAAGAACCTAAGCACTGTGCCTACTCCAACACTCTCTTTCTGGCCCCTGTATGTTAATTTGGGCTGGAGCAATAAAACAGCGAGTAGGACGTTTGCCTTGCATGCGGCCAACCCAGGTTTGATTCCACCACCCCTCTCAGAGAGCCCAGCAAGCTACGAGAGTATCCAGTCCACACAGCAGAGTCTGGCAAGCTACCTGTGGGGTATTTGATATGCCAAAAACAATAACAAGTCTCAAAATGGAGACACTACTGGTCGAGCAAATCTATAAGCAATGGGATGATAGTGATACAGTGGCAGTATATTAACTTGCAATAACTTTAATTTTTGATAGATATTTAAATATTATATAATGGAAAGTCTTAATAGAAATGCTGAACTTTTTTCAACATTGTTTTTATATGTCATATGATTCTGATGTAGAAAATTATATTTTGCAAGAAAGTAAACATAATTTTAGCAAAGTGCTCCCAAACAGGTTTGAATGGTGAACTGAAAACAAGAAAAGCACCTTCCCTGTTTGCCACTTTAATTGCACAAAGTACTATTGTAATTTTTAAGATCCCTAATTTTGTTGCAGTAAATCTCACCCACATTCTCAGGGTTTGATGGTACCATGACTTGTAATAATAAAAAAAAAACCACACCACATGCCTTTAGTCTAATAGAGGAGTGTGATACTATATAAGTTCAGATTATACAGAGGGAAGAATTAAATAAAAATAATAAATTCCATAGAGTACATTCTGTCTGCATTGAATCATTAAGGCATCAGGGGAGTCAGCTAAATGTGTTCCTTATGTATGCTCCTGAAGCATTATATGAGAATGACAGGACCTTCACAAAAGTTTATAAAGTGATTTTCTCACTGAATTCTTTTATCATTTGAAGGGAAAGGTGTAACTAGAACAGTCAAAAGAAGATTCTATAGAGTCTATGTTTGGGTTAAGAAAATTAAAAGGCGCATACTCCTGACAATCTTCTCACACCATGTAACTGAGCCCGCATTTCTTTCTATTAAATATGCCCATGTGGCTTTGTTACTGTTCACCCAGAAAGGTCATTTTAGCTCCTGTAATGGGATCACTCTGGGACAGTGCCAATAGCTACAGAAGTCAAAGAGGTAAACTTGGAAGCCACTGTCTCTAGGACTTTAAAACCCCAACCCTACCTCTTACTGGGACATAAAAATTCGAAAACCATTTGTAGAGGTATTAATAAGGGCCTAGGTATAAAAGAGGAATGATGCTTTTGCAAAATCCCCCAAGACGGTTTGAGCTTTTTCATGGTAATGAAGAAGTGTCAGTGGAAGTTGATGGGGCGTGTGTGCATGTGTATGGATGTGGGGGTGGAGAGCAAGGAGGGAGAGGCTGACAGACTGAATTTTTACATCTGAAATGTCATTTAGAAATCACTTGTGTACTCCAAATCAGAGTACCCAACTCCTCCCCTGCTATTAAAAATGGTCTTCAAAACCAGTCAGTCTGCTGTAAAAAATTGATTTGACAACAGCAATTCAAAGTCCTTGATGGTTGAAGTTTGCAGCATTTCCCTCTGCTCTGATGTGGTGTGAACAAGAGGATGTTTACCTGTTATTTGTGTAGCATCCTGGTAAAAAAAAAAGAAAGAAAAAAAAACAAAGCATGTGCTTTCTTCCTACTTGTCTCTGCATTAACCTCATCTTGAGGTCAGACTAAAAATGCTATAGATACCGATCGCTGTACTCTATACACATCATTCTTTAATGTGCCATCAACCACAAGTATACACAGGTTTATCGTCAACACCAGAGTCTACCTAGGAATGATTTGTCTGGAATAAGCTTTGAAAAAATAATTTTAAAATGTAACATCTGAAAATCAAGATAAAACGTTTCAGAAAAAAACAAAAGTCTTAGTTTACCGGGTTCTCAGAACCAAATATCAGTTTGTAAGAGTTGCAAATGGGAACAGTAGAACAGAGATAAAGGTTTATCCTGTGGTCACCCTGAGCCCTCCATCTGACCCACTTTCTGTAAATGCCTGTTTGCGAATGTTGTGCTCAGAATCTTGAGTATAATTTGGACAGCCCTGCAAAAAAAGCAGGGTTGAAAGGAGAAACGTTCATTACATAACACCTTTCCTGTAAGAACACTAAACTCATTCTAGAGTCTGCAATAAGCATTTTCTGCTAAGAGTGGTTCATTGTTGCCTCTGTTCACTGAAGGCATAGAGCTATCTGTCTCCCCAAACCTGCTTGCTGTGTGGAGCAGGCTGGGCCCTTCCTGGCTCAGAGGACCACCTCTGGAGGCTGTTTGGAAAGTGTTCTGGAGAGCTGGGTTGCTTAGTTACCCTTCTCTTTCCAGATTTGAGAGAAGGGTTTTTTATCCAAAAGGAAAACAGAGGTGATAAAAAACTTAATATCTACAGCTACTTTGGGAATTTCTGAAAATGCTAGACTAGGATGACAGATATTCAAATAGGACTCTTACAATGCTATGACAGATACTCCCTTCTACACCTTTAGTGACAAAAAAGTTTAGTTGCCATATTAATATTAGGAATTTTGTTAGGGATTAAAATCCATGGAATGCAGATTATGCTCAAAAGGTCTGTAAATATCATTTGTATAGGTATTGTCCTGCCATAGGATGTTTTGTAAATTTTAATAATAACTAAATTAAAGATTGGTTGAGGTACTATTGTTTTTTCAAAGAAGAAGTAGATAAAGAATAATCTTGGCTGTTTATATTTGTATTATGCTGAAAAAGAATAATATATATTTATAAATACTATTTATAAAGGAATTTCTCCTTTCAAAGTGCATTTTTAATAGTCATAGATAAGTGCTTCTGTTTTGAGAAGCCTTCAGAGTTGTAATGGAAATGAAATAAAGGGTTCATGTGGAAAGAACTTTACAGCATGCAGCAACTTGATTGTTCACACTTCAAAGCAATCCTAAGAAAAACTGTAAATAAGGACTAGGCATAAAACTCTGCTGGCACCTGGGAATACTCGGCCCACTGCTCAACAGAACAGTCTGAGTTTTGGCAAGCAGCCAGACTCTGAGGATAAATCTGGAAAGGCTTAATGTACACTGAAGAACTCATATACTCAGAAACTATGTGGGTGTACTTAGCTTCATGCCACTTAGAGAACTCATTTGACTTTGCTGAATATAAAATAGATCTGGTCAGCATGTGTTACACTAGATTCTAGTGCTGCTGACACACCCATAATAAAATCCAGAGTTTATAGGAGGGCACACCTTTCTCAAGAGACACTTCTCCCTCTCCATTATAAAACTCATTTGGACTTATTAAGAATCACTGAGGCACTCCTCAAATACTAACAAAATGAAGACACACTTGGGAAGGCAACTGAGTATAACAAGTCCTAGCCATATAATAACAAAATATTTTATGCATCACCTAGCCAAGTTACCATAGCTAGGGATAACACAACACTCCCTTTCTTTTTGCAAATAGACAGACTGCTATCATGTCTAAAAGGAATGAGCACATCGGGGTTTTTTGGTTTTTTTTTTTTTTGCATTGTTCCTCTTAAAATATCAGTTGTTTATATGATGTACTCTTCAGATTAAGGATATCTGCCATAGAAACCACTATAATAAGTATACGTGAAAGATTAGCTGTATACCTTAAAACATAAAATACCGAGGTCATGAAATGGATTTCCCCCACAATTTCTAGAATAAAAACTTTTAATGCAAAAGCACTTTTATCTCTGAAGGAAATAAATAAAAATAACTATTTAATACAACAATAAATGGTACATTTCTACTAAATTAGTACAGTTTTCCAATTTCTCTTCTTCCCCCAACTCACACTTTCCTATTGTCTGCTTCATTAGAAGAAATAAGTTTTAAATTTGTCCCTAAGCTACAAGTCATCAAATAATTGGTGAAATCTTAGCTAACATGAGAAGAGACTGACATAAAAACCTATATTTATATTTTAAGGTATAATCTGCTCACAGTAAATGAATGTGCCCCTTTGTCCACTTTTCCAGAGCAAAACAATAATATTTTTCAACTGTGAAACTTTCTAATAAAATGAAATAACTTTTGTGTGACTATGAGTCACACATGTTTTTCTCATATTTCTCATTCTATCAGAGTTCAGATGTCTTAAAAAGATTTTGGAGTTTTCCAAATACAGTTTAACCTGCCGCATTTTCTAGTTATGCATTTTCAAAAATATATTAACATTGGGATAAATAGCTCAATGAATTCAATACATACCAAGGCCTGAGTACGAAATCCAATACCACAAGATCCTCCAACAATCTGAACTTTGAGTAGTATGTGAACACTGTTGGATGCCCCACAGCACTTCTAGATACCCAACCAAAGGTGTTAGGGCTAATCCAGAACCTGACATACCTTCTTCTTGAGTTTTATATCCAACCAATTACCTTAAGATGATGATAACTTCATCACTTCATTCAATATGTTTAAATGTGCTTAAGGTTTAAAATAAATAGTGAAATGAAAAGAAATAGCCTGAATATAGCCTCTCATTCAATTTATTATTAGATTCTTATTGAAACCTGTTCATAATTTTTGGTGCATATATCTCAAACTGATATTCACTATGTGCAAGCTCTATGACTATAACAACCTTTAAAAAACTAAAGAACTGGGGACTGGAGCAATAGCAGAGCGGGTAGGTGTTTACCTTGCATGCAGCCGACCTGGGTTCGAATCCCAGCATCCTATATGGTCCCCCAAGTACCGCCAGGAGTAATTCCTGAGTGCAGAGCCAGAAGTAACTCCTGTGCCTTGGCAGGTGTGTCCTCAAAAGAAAATAAATAAATAAATAAAAATACCTAAAGAACTGTATAGCCTGGCAAGTAATAATATATTACCACACATTTTTTGGTGCAAATTAAATAATATATTTGAAGTCTCTAGTATAGTGACATTCAATATATGTTTGATATTGTCATGTTTGATGTATAGAGGACTAGAACCCCAAAACTTTACTTATGAGCCTGGACATTTTCAATTAGATAATGTGTATCTGGCTCTGACATTGTTAGTAATAAGATACTGAACTAGAAAAATTACTTGAATTAGAAATGAACTTTATTTTTACTTATTTGGGAAGATCAATCAGTTTGCCGTATTGTATGATGATTTAATTATGACAATAGTATAATGTAAATACAAACACTAGAGTTATTGTACTCGAAGATTGTGTACAATTTGAAGTTTTCTCCAGAGAAAAATCAGGGAGTACCTAGCTTCTTTCTGACACTAATCTTTCAGAAGGAAAATTTGGCTAAACAATCCAAAAGTGCTGCCAAATATAACCCTACAGCAGTTCCATCATCCAGGTGAGAGGAGATATAGTATGTGGCAAAGGGATCTTTCAGAAGTTAACTCTCATGATGCATTCTTATTCCAGTGGACTGAAATCACCATACCACTGTATCACTGTCATCCCGTTGCTCATCAATCTGCTCAAGAGGGTGCCAGTAACATCTTCATTCGTCCCTGTTGCATGCTAGTGTAGCCCGATAGAGTATTGGGTTTTTTTCAGGATCAGGGGAATGAGGACCGTTGTTGTTACTGTTTTTGGCATATTGAGTACACCACGGGTAGCTTACCAGGTTCTGCCATGCAGGCGGGATACTCCTGGTAGCTTGCCGGGATCTCCGAGAGTGATGGAAGCTTTTGGGGTAGCCTCTAATCACTTTTACAGGTGTTCCCAGTCTACTGAATGTAAGCTTTTGGTCGACTGGCATGTTGTAACGATCTGTACACTCACAAACACGCACCTGCCTGCATCTCTGGGCAGCACCTGGGACATCTGCAGCCCTAGGTTGATCTCCTTGAGGTTGATGGAGTGCGCCCAGAGGTTTTTGAGCAGCTGGCAGAGCAGGAGCCTATTGTGGAGGGTCTGTGCCAGGTTGAACACGTACAATGAGTCCCAGGTCACCCAGTGGTGACAGCACCCCAGTGAGCCACTGCGTGCACTGCTGCCACAGCTCTATGTCTGATGGTGCTGCAACTCAGCCTGGGCAGGCAGGAGGTGATGCTGCAGCCATCGCTGCAGTTTCTCCTTGCTCCGCTGATGCCATTCTGTCAAAATCTTGCAAAACAACCAGCGATGTCCATTAGGAATCACGTGTAGAGTTCCAGCAGGGATCCCGCATGGAGTTCCATGCCTGGAGTGCTGAGCTGCACGTTGTCTGAGGCAAGATGGTGAGTTGGGTTCAGGAGAGCGTGAGGGATTTGGGCATCCTCTGCACCATTTGCCTCCAATTAAATATGGCGTGGTAATTATGGAAAATGAGTAGGGAATGTCTTATGATGTGTCAGTTTAGGAATATGTTCACTCATACTTGAAGCTCGGCTGGAGCGTGTGGAAAGCAGCCTGGAGCATGGCAGCGGTTGGATTGTGGAGGTCGGCTGCCAGGGCTGGGTCCCATGGGGTGGGGAGAGCTCTCACTTGTCCCCTTGTGAGGTGCCCTGAGTGAAAACAGCCTGGCACGGAGTCCTCTGGCATGGTTAAGGGGACTTCATTTTATGCTCCCTTCCAGGAGAAGCAGCCGTGATTTCTGAAAGGTGGCCGATGAGGAGATTATCTGGCGCCAGTAGGAGGTGGCTTATGGGCATGACCCCTAGACCTCCAGAGACTGGGGGATGCAGGCAGAGGATCTCTGCTCCCTGGTCCCATAGAGCCCAGAGTGGACTGAAATAGGGTAGATTTTGGTTTTCTTCAGTTAAACATCTGTTTCATTTAAAAATAGCTTGTTGATTTCAGTATAATTGCAAAACTCTCCAACTTCTGATGCAGAAGTGTGGTGTTTGCTGTGTGCATGTGTGTGTGTGTGTATGTGTGTGAGAGAGATAGAGAGAGAGGGGGGGTTGTTAAAAGGTGGAGATAAGAGGAAGTGGATGAAAGGGAGTTATCAGCTAATCCAATTCAATAGCCTTTCTTCTTGCTGTGAATTAAGTATCACCTTTCTTTTGCCCTGACTTTCTATGAGAGGGCCTGGCAAGTATTAGCCACAGGAGTAATTGATTATTCTATTGACACCTGCTACGTCACCAGATGTCCCAGGCAGTGAAGCACCTCTTCATTACTGGACTCTGCATCATAAAAATAATTTAAATTGGTTGGCATAAAAATGAACTGGCATGAGATCAGATGAGAAGCATCCACAGATACACATTTTCTGAATGAAGATGGGACAGAGCGGAAAAAATCTTTGTTTTTCACAATTTTGGGAAAATGTTGGAAAAGAAAGTTAAAACAAAAATTAAATTAAATTCAAACTTTTTCCCCCAGATTATTTTACAAAATATTTATTGCTTTAAAATATAACTTCCACTGAAAAAAGTAATTTGATGAATGTTTTAACAGAGAAAAAGTAATTTAAGGCATCTGAGTGATAGCAGAGTGGATAGGGCATTTGCCTTTTACAAAGCCAATCTGGGTTCAATTCATGGCATCTCATGTGCTCCCCCAACCACTCTCAGGAGTGATCCCTAAAGAGCTAGGAGTAAGTCCTAAGCATTCTTGGGTGTGGTAAAAAAAAGGAGAGAGAGAGAGAGAGAGAGAGAGAGAGAGAGAGAGAGAGAGAGAGAGAGAGACAGACAGACAGACAGACAGAGAGACAGAGGGAGAGAGAGAGAGAGAGAAAAAGAAAGGAAGGAAGGAAGGAAGGAAGGAAGGAAGGAAGGAAGGAAGGAAGGAAGAAAGGAAGAAAGGAAGGAAGAAAGAAAGGAAGAAAGAAAGAAAACGTGATTCAATGGTGCTATGACATGAACTGCATTCACAGTTAAAGCAGTTTTTCAATTAAATGTGGGAAAAGGGGAATAATATATGCATACTCAATGTTTAGAATTCTCAGTCAATACTTTTCTTCCTTATGACCTGGTGAAGGACATGGACAATGATAGGTGTGATGTTCCATTGGTGTCTTTTTTTTTTTTTTGGATTTTTATTTATTTATTTTTAATTTTTTAAAAATTTTATCACCAAGTGGAAAGTTACAGAGTTCTCAGGTTTATGTCTCAGTTATACTGTATTCAAACACCATCCCTTCACCAGTGCCCATATTCCACCACCAAAATCCCCGGTATACCCCCCGCCCCCCACCCCAACTGTATAACTGATGAACCTCACTTTATTTTCTCTTCACCTTGATTACGTTCCGTATTTCAACACAAAACTCACTATTGTTGTGGGAGTTATATCCCCAAACAAGATAACCCTAATAAGGAGGCATTTGATAATTAGTTTTCCATTCAAAGATTGTATGTTTTCAGGTTTTAGAAAAGGTTGCGCGGCCGCTATTGCGGCCTCGCGGCTCGGATCTGTCCCAGTCCCGAATCCTGGAGCCATGTTAGTTGCTGCTCAGTGTCGCCAGGGTTCCATCTGGAGAAGGTGTGCAGGCGGCACCTCCTCCCTCCGGCCCCCCAGTGTTGCTGGCCCCGATTTGGGTCCGGAGCATTGTCTGGGCCGTGTTGCTCACCAGAATGCCTGCCGCTTCTCTGTGGATTGTGGCATCAAGATGGCGCCGAGGGTGGGTCGAGGGCGTGACTTCCGGCGGCCGGGACCACTCAGAGTTTTGGGCTGGCGCTGCCCCACTCCAGTGGCCCCCGCGGCTCGGATCTGTCCCAGTCCCGAATCCTGGAGCCGTGTTAGTTGCTCAGTGTCGCCAGGGTTCCATCTGGAGAAGGTGTGCTGGCGGCACCTCCTCCCTCCGGCCCCCCAGTGTTGCTGGCCCCGATTCGGGTCCGGAGCATTGTCCGGGCCGTGTTGCTCACCAGAATGCCTGCCGCTTCTCTCCCATTGGTGTCTTAAGGAAGTGTGTGGAGGACCCATCTCTGCTTCAGGAAGCACATAATATATCAGAACTGGACTGGTTTAAAATTTCAACTATGTGCAAGGCAAATAGCTTACCTCCCTTACATTTCTTCTGGCCTCTCCAGCACCATTTTTGAGAGAGATTATTCTTTCTCCATTGAACACATTTGCTCCTTTCTCAAACACCCATTGTCTATATCTGCAGGTCTATTTGCAATTTCTCCATGACAGTTACTCAAATTTTATGTCTATTCATATCAAGTTATTTTTGATGATTGTAGCTTTATTTTTTAAGTCATTTTCTTGTAAATCTTGAAATCAAGGAACGTATAATCTCCAAATTTGTTCTTCACTATTTTCATAATTATTATTTCTCCTCTATATTTTCATTTTTCTTTTGTTTTGGCTTTTGTACCACACCATGTGGTGTTCAGGGCTTATTTCTGGCTCTGTGATCAGGGGACTATTTGGGGTGCTAGGGATACAGGAAGTCAATATGAGTTCTGTTTCTTTTAACCATGTTATATTAGGACTTCTTTTTATTATTATTATGAACTACACTGGTGCATTCTATACATTAATGATTGTAAACATGGACATAAAATGATAGGTTTAATGCAAATTCAGAATCATCTATTTACTTTTGTCATTAGTTTAAAATAAATTTCACTATATCAAACTTTATGGAGTTCTAAAAGAACTTCTTATAATCTTATACAATTAAGGAAGTTACAGCAAGGTATAGAAAAAATGATTTTCATGATTGCTATATAAACAGCTAAGTTTTAGTTTAGTATACTACAAAGATAGCTGTTACTTTCTGGAAGTAGAATGCTTTAAGTATTCCTCCTACATTTACTCAGCTCACAATTTTTGCACACACATAATTTTCTGACAAATATTTGCATTTTAGTATAAACTAACAGTAGAACTGAAGGTGAAGTTTTTATATTATTTTAGACTGTAGATGATTAAAAAATAAAAAGATGAATATGAGATATATAAACACTCATAAATAAAAGCTAATATATTCAAATATCCTTTGAAGTAAGAAATCTGTGGTTTATTGTGAACTCATTGTTTACAAGTATGATCCTATTAAACTCAAGTGATTAGCATCCCAAATGCTATGCTATACTAACAAGAAAGAGAGTGATCAATTTTTGCATTTTATAATTCAAATTTTGTTTCCTCCCAACGACAGATGAAATTATGTATTTTCTTACTGCCATTCCAGTATTCTAAAGATCATCTAAAGGACATGGAGGGGCGGCCTCTCCGCAGCTGCACGAGCGTGACTCCAGACTCCAGCTAAATTTTTTGGCATGGGCAGCTCCGCGCATAATGTCTCCAGACTGAGAATTAAGCTGAGGCCCCATGCCTGCCGAGGAGGGAAAAGGTATTTCTCTCTCTCTCTCTCTCTCTCTCTCTCTCTCTCTCTCTCTCTCTCTCTCTCTCTCTCTCTCTCTCTCTCTCTCTCTCTCTCTCCTCTTCCTTGCGGGGTGAAGAGCGTGGTGACCACCATATTATGACGACCACAGATGGGGTTTACAAGCTTGCAATGATCCAATATCTGGAAGAAATCTCCCGGGACTTAGTTGCCAAAGTACAGAAATCCAAAAGAGACCTCATATCTCTTCACAACAGGTCTGACTCTAGTGGGGTACTCCTAACAATAATAGTGAGGTTTGCGTTGAAATATTGAATGCAACCAAAGTAAATAGAAAGTAAATGAAATTTATCAGTTACAAGGTAGGGGTGTGTGTGTGGGGGCGGGATGGGAGGTGTACTGTTTTTTTTTTTTTTTTGGTGGTGGGATATGGGCACTGGTGAAGAGATGGTTGTTTCAGCATTGTATAACTGAGACTTAAGCCTGAAAGCATTGTAATTTTCCACATGGTGATTCAATAAAATAAAATTCTTAAAAATAAATAAATATAATAAAAATAAAGGACATGGAGGGTAGCATGCTTAGTGAAATGAGTCAGAAGGAGAGGGACAGATAGAATGATTGCATATATTTTGTGGGATGCAAAATAAAATAATCTGAGCCTAATACCCAGGGACAGTACAAACAAGGGCCAGAAGGATTGGTTCATGGTTGGAAGCCTGCCTCAAGTGCTGGGAAGAAGGCAGTTGAGATAGAGAAGGGATCACTATGACAAAGATAGTTGGAAATGATCATTCTGGGTAAGAACTGTGTGCTGAAAGTAGATTAAAAAAACAAACATGATAACCTCTCAGTACCTGTGTCACAAACCATAATGCTTGAAAAGAAGGCACACAGATACAGAGAGAGAGAGAGAGAGAGAGAGAGAGAGAGAGAGAGAGAGAGAGAAAGAAGGAAAGTGTCTGCCACAGAGACAGGCTAGGGTGGTGGTGGTGGGAGGGAAACTGGGGACAATGGAGGTGAGAAATGTAAATGGAGGGTGAGTGTTGGAACAGTGTATGACTGAAACCTTATCATGAACAGTTCTGTAATTGTGTATCTCACAGTGATTCAATTAAAAAATAAAAAATAGAAAAATGAAGTTCAATATATATGTGTGTGTATAGATTTCAACATTTTATTTTGGGGTATTAATTAAATTTAATTTTAAAATAGATTTAAAAAATTTTTTTTAATTGAATCACCATGTGGAAAGTTACAAAGCTTTCAGGCTTAAGTCTCAGTTACACAATGCTGAATACCCCTCCCTTCACTAGTGCACATATTCCACCACCAAGAACCACAGTAAACTTCCCCCCACCCCCCCACCTCCCCAGCGCTTAACCCAGCCTGTGAGATGAAAAATTTCACTTTACTTTCTCTTTACTTTGATTACATTCAAACAAAAAACTCACTATTAAAATAGTAGATATTTACCTTTTTAATAAGATTTTGGCATTCTCTGTGGACTCTACATCTCTTTCACTATCCTGACCCTAGTTAAGTGTTAGAATTGGGTTAGGGATAGTAAGATATTATGCATTTATGAATTATAAGAATGATTTTTGTTTATTTGTTTTAGGGCAAAAGGGCTTACTTCTGGCTCTTGACAGGGATCACTCCTGGTGGTGTTCAGGGGACAATCCATATGTGGTGGTGGAATAGAACCCAGGAAGTCTGAATAGAAGGCATATGCTTACCCCATACTATCTCTTCAGTACCAATATAGTTAGAATGGCCAAACAACTGGATGCAAAAAAATTAAAAGCAATCCTACCAAAATTACAGTGAATTTTTCAGAGAAATAAAACAAAAATTCTAAAATTAAAAAAAAAACCTGAATATCAAAGCAATCTTGTTAAAGAAGAAAGCTGGACTCATCATATTACCTTATTTACAACCTTTATAACATTATATTAATTTTTAAAACATGGTATTTGTCATAGTAGATCCATAGGTCAGTGTAATAGTTTCGAGAATTTAGAAATAATTCCCACCACTATTATCAATTTATAACAAAGGAGTCAAGAATATACAATAGGGAAAAACATAATATATTTAATTTATAGAGTTGGGAAAATGTAACAGTTACAAGCAAAAAAAAGGAAAGAAAGAAGGAAAGAAAGTAAGAGAGTAAGAAAGAAAAAAGAAAGAAAGTAAGAAAGAAAGAAAGAAAGAAAGAAAGAAAGAAAGAAAGAAAGAAAGAAAGAAAGAAAGAAAGAAAGAACAGAGGGAGAGAGGGAGAGTGAGAGGAAGGAAGGCAGGAAAGAAGGAAGAAAGGAAGGAAGGAAGGAAGGAAGGAAGGAAGGAAGGAAGGAAGGAAGGAAAGAAGGAAGGAAGGAAGGAAGGAAGGAAACTGAGACTCTTATAGGAATCAATAAGTAAATATTTAAATGTGAGACATAAAATTACAGAACTCCTCAAAAAACAAACAAGCAAAAAAAAACCAGGGAAGAAATCTCCTTGATATAGGTCTTGAAAATAAGTGGTTCCATTTGGTAACAAAAGGAAAGAAAACAAAGGCAAAAATAAACTAGTAGAATCACATTAAATCAAAACACTTTTGCATAGGAAAGGAAATAATCAATGAAGTTAAAAGGCATCCCACAAAATGAAAAAAAATTGAAATTCATATGTCTAATCATGCATTGATAGCAAAAATGTATTGATAATTCATGTAACAAATAGCAAACAGGTATATAAAAAGAATTCAACATCACTACTACTACACAACATCAACATCACTATCAGTAACCATAAATCAAAACAACAATTACATGTCATCATTTCACAAGTATTTGCAACTGATATTTTCAAGAAGACAATAAATAGTAAGAGCTGATATATATGTGGACGTCAAGGGCATTTTGGCAATGTTGGTAACAAGTAAACTAGTGTCATGAACATGGAAAAATGAGTAAAGTTCCTCATAAAAGCTTAAGAAAAAACTTCTCTTATGAAAAAGTTTTCATATGATACAACAACATCATTTCTGGATAGCTTTATGTAAATTTATGTGATACACTAACTTGAAAAGATATATATGTCCCTTTGTTGCAACATAATGTATAGTATCTAGGAATTAGAAACTACCTCTGTCTATTGACAAAAAAAAAAACAGTGACAGACACACAAGCACAACACACACACACACACACACACGCACACACACACACACACACACATATATATATATATATATGACAAAAACACAATAGAAATGGAATAGTATTGAGCCATAGAAAAGAATAATGGCTTGCCCAGACAGGTGTATGCAACCCTCTCATCCACACCCAGCCAGTTGGAGCTGTCCCGCCACTGCAGCCCTCCAGTGCTCCGGTTTCAGGCCATTGGCTCAGTTCCTCAATAGGTTGCTGGGGGTGTGACCTGTCTGTTGGGGGAGTGGCCTCAAGGGGACATGGCCTCCTGCTGGCCACAGTTTGTTTTCTCCTTCCCTGCTCTGTGGACTTAGGTCACAATCTGTATAACCTATTTCTTTGAGGAACACCCTGGCCATCTCAATCACTATATGGCAATAGTCCATTAGACTACTTTAATTTACAAAAACTGTCAGTGAACACAAGAAGCTGCACAAGCCCTTTATAAAGAAAGCATAGCCTCAAGTCTTCACTAGAGGCCCCACATAAACCAGGAGGAGCGCCTGAGAGTAAGGAAGTATTCTACTGGGAAAAGTTTTCTGTTAGCAATAATCGTGCCTCAGATAAACCTCATTGGCTATGATACTGCCACTGTGCAAAGCTAGGAAGTATTCTAGAAGGGAAAAAAAGACTACCATCATCGACTTAGCTCATCCATCATCCCCTCTGGCAGCAAGAGGGAATAGGGATGGAGAACTGGAAGGTTCCACCTCTCTAGTTCCATACCAATATGAAGAAACAGCAAAAATTCCCACCATGAGGAGAGGATGAAGAAAATATTCCAGAAGCTTCAACAGGGGTTACACACAAATACGATCTCTCAGACAAAGAACTCAGAGAGGAAATGTTGAAGATGGTTAACGAACTCAAAGTAACCACGAAACAGACATACAATAAATTAAGGGAAGATATGAAAGAAACAATGGAACGGTCCACTAAGAAAATACGGGAAGAAATGAGAGCAGAAATTTTAAAGCTAGAAACAGAAGTGACACAAATAAAGGAATCGGTAGATGAAATAGAAAACTCAGTAGGTTCCCTCAACAGTAGAATGGCTACAGCTGAAGACAGAATCAGTGAGCTTGAAGATGAGCTGCAGCTAGCTTACAGGCAACAACAAATAATGGCAAAATACCTCAAAATGGCTCTAGAGCGATTCAGAGTCCTAGGGGATGACCTCATGAGAATCACTGGAGTACCAGAAGCATAAGGAAGTAATTCTAATGGAAAAAAAACACAATTAAAGACATTATTGCTAAGAAATTCCCAGAGCTGGAGAAGGCAGGCATCTATATCCAAAGAGCCCGAAGGATGCCAGCTAAAAGAGACCCTAATAAAAAGACCCCAAGGCATATAATAGTCAGAATGATGGGTGCCATGGATAGAGACACAATACTGCAAGCAGCAAGGTCAAAGAAGGAAATCACACACAAAGGAGCACCCCTTAGGTTTACAGCAGACCTATCAGAGGAAACCCTCCAAGCCCGAAAACAATGGTGGGACATAGTGAAAAAAATTCAATGAAATGAACGCCTTACCAAGATACTTTGTTTGGCTGAACTATCACTCAAACTCGAAGGAACGATAAACCATTTCATGGATAAACAACAGCTCAGGAACTTCATGAACTCAAAACCAAACTTAAAAGAAGGACTAAAAGGGCTACTGTAAGACAAAAAAAAAAACCTACAAGAACAACAGACCGTATAGAAAGATGATACAAAACCCCATGGCAATAAGTCTCTCTCAATGTCAGTGGCCTAAATGCACCAATCAAGAGACACAGAGTGGCAAAATGGATTTGGAAACCAAACCCAACATTCTGCTGCCTACACGAAACACACCTAAACAGTCAGAGCAAACACAGACTCAAAGTGAAAGGATGGAAAACAATCCTGCAAGCAAACAACTCCCTCAAAAAAGCTGGGGTGGCCATCCTAGTATCCAACAACATAGATTTCAGGTTGAAAAATATTAGAAAGGACAGGAAAGATCATTTTCTATTTATCAAGGGATATATACAATAGGAAGAAATCACACTCTTAAGTGTATATGCACCTAATGAGCAACCAGCTAAATACTTAAAACAACTGCTAACAGACTTTAAGGAGGATATCACTAGCAGTACAAAAGTAGTCAGAGACTTCAACACCGACTTATCACCTCTGGATAAATCGACAAGAAAAAAACTCAGCAAGGTAACACTGACTCTGATGAAAGAAATGGAAGAGAGAGCTGATAGACCTATACAGGGCTTTATACCCCCAAAAGAAAGAATACACATTCTTTTCCAGTGCACATGGAACATTTTCCAAAATAGACCACATTCTGGGTCACAAAACATACTTCAATAGAATTGAGATGATAGAAATTGTATCAACTACCTTTTCAGACCATGATGCGCTAAAGATAGAAGCTAATTACATACAGACAAGGAGAACCAAATCAAACACCTAGAAATAAACAACTCAGTGTTGAACAATGAGTGGGTCAGGAAGGAAATCAGAAAAGAAATCAAAAGATACCTTGAAACAAATGAGAATAAATACATGAGCTACCCAAACCTATGGGACGCAGCTAAAGCCATATTAAGGGGAACTTTTATAGCTCTGCAAGCATTCGTCAGGAAGGAAGAAAGGGCTACATAGATAGGTTGACTTCACAGCTCAAGACCTTAGAAAAGAACCAGCAAAAGGAACCCAAACCAGACCTAAGAAAAGAAATAATAACACTTAGAGCAGAAATTAACAACATGGAAACCAAAAAAAACAATCCGAATGGTCAATGAAACCAAGAGTTGGTTCTTTGAGAAAATGAACAAGATTGATAAACCACTAGCAAGACTCAAAAGGAAAGAGAGAGAGAACCCTAATAAACTGAATCAGAAATAAAAAAGGGGACATCACGACAGAAACCAATCAAATTCAAAAGATCATCAGAGACTACGTTGAAAGTCTGTATGCCATGAAACAAGAGAACGTAGAAGGAATGGATAAATTCCTTGATTCCTACAATCTCTCAAGACTGAACCAAGAAGACTTGGAATACCTGAATAGACACATTAATATCAAGGAAATTTAAACCGTAATTCAAAGTATTCCCCAAAACAAAAGCCCAGGTCCAGATTTATCCACTAGCAAATTCTTGTAAACGTTTAAAGAGGACCTGTTGCCAGTTCTCCTCAAGGTTTTCCAGGAAATTGAAGAAACAGAAACTCTCCCAAACAGTTTCTATGAAGCACACATCTCCCTAATACCAAAAGCAAACAAAGACACCACTAACAAAGAAAATTATAGAAATTATAATTTCTATAAAATTTTAGAAAAATATAGAAAATCGTCATCCCTGATGAACACTGATGTGAAGATCCTCAACAAAATATTAGCAAATAGAATCCAACAACTCATCAAAAAGATCATACACCATGACCAACTGGGATTCATCCTGGGGATGCAAGGATGGTTTAACATTCAGAAATCAATCAACATAATCCATCATATCAACAAAAGTAAAGATAAAAACCATATGATCATATCAATAGATGCAGAGAAAGCATTTGACAAGATCCAACACCCGTTTATGATTAAAACTCTCACCGAAATGGGTTTTGAAAGACCTTTCCTCAAGATAGTCAAAGCCATCTACCACAAACCCATGGCAAGCATTATCCTCAATGGGGAAAAAGTAAGGGCCTTTCCTCTAAGAACAGGGACAAGACAAGAATGCTCACTCTCAACACTTCTCTTCAATATAGTACTGGAAGTACTTGAAATAGCCGTTAGACAAGAAAAAGATACTAAGACATCCAGATAGGAAAGGAATAAATCAAACTCTCACTTATCGCAGATGATATGATACTGTATCTAGAGAATCCTAAAGCCTCTACCAAGAAACTCTTAAAAACAATAGATCTGTACAATAAAATCGCAGGCTATAAAATCAATACCCAAGAGTCCATGGCCTTTCTATATACAAACAATGAGACAGAGGAAAGGGATATGTAAAAAGCAATCCCATTCACAATCGTGTTCCAGAAAATCAAGTACCTTGGACTCAGCCTAACTAAGGAACTAAAGGACCTCTACAAAGAAAACTATAAAACATTACTCCATGAAATAAAAGAGGACATAAGGAAATGAAAACATATCCCCTGCACATAGATAGGGAGAATCAACATTTTCAAAATGGCAATATTCCCCAGAGCATTATACAGATTCAATGTGATCCCTATAAGTATACCCAAGAAAATCTTAAAAGAAATGGATCAAACAATCCTGAAATTTTTGTGGAACAACAAGCGCCCACTGATAGCTAAAGCAATTCTTGAGAAAAAGACGATGGAAGGAATCACAGTCTCCAACATTAAACTCTACTACAAAGTGGTAACAATTAAAACGGCATGGTACAGAAACAAAGGCAGAGTCGCAGATCAATGGAACAGGGGAGGAATATTCCTACACACAACCCCAAATGTATGATCATCTAATCTTTGATAAGGGAGCAAGAAGTGTAAAGTGAAAGCCTCTTTAACAAATGGTGCAGCAAAGAAAGCCTCTTTAACAAATGGTGCTGGGATAAGTGGGCAACCACATGCAAAAGAATGGGCTTGGACCTTGACCTAACACCATGCACAACAGTCAGATCAAAATTGATTTAAGGCCTCAACATCAGACCACAATCCCTAAGGTACATTGAAGACAAGGTCAGCAAAACCCTCCAGGATATTGAAGCTAAAGGTATCTTCAAAGATGACATGCAACTGATCAACCAAGTGGAAACAGAGATAATCAAATGGGACTATATTAAACTAAGAAGCTTCTGCACCGCAAAAGACACAGTGACCAGAATACAAAGACAATCTACATAATGGGAAAGGATATTCACCCAATACCCCTAATCACCCAATCTGATTAGGGGTTGATATCAAGGGTATATAAAGCACTGATTGAACTCTACAAGAAGAAAATATCCAACCCCATCAGAAAATGGGGTGAAGAAATGAACAGACACATTCTCAAGGAAGAAATATGAATGGCCAAAAGGCACATGAAAAAGTGCTCTACATCACTAATCATCAGGGAGATGCAGATCAAAACAACTATGAGATACCACGTCACACCACAGAGACTGGCACACATCCAAAAGAACAAAGGCAACCGGTTTTGGCATGGATGTGAGGAGAAAGGGACCCTTCCACACTGTGGATGGGAATGCCGACTGATTCAACCCATTTGGAAAACAATATGGACATTTCTCAAAATATTCAAAATTGAGCTCCCATTTGATCCAGCAATACCACTTCTGGGAATATATCCAGGAGAGGCAAAAAAGTATAGTCGAAATGATATCTGCACTTACATGTTCATCTCAGCACTATTTACAACAGCCAGAATCTGGTAAAAACTTGAATGCCTGAGAACTGATGACTGGTTAAAGAAACTTTGGTACATCTATACAATGGAATACTATGCAGCTGTTAGAAAAGATGAAGTCATGAACTTTGCATATAAGTGGATCAACGTGGAAAGTATCATGCTAAGTGAAATGAATCAGAAAGAGAGAGACAGAGATAGAAATATTGCACTAATCTGTGGAATATAAAATAACAGAATAGGAGACTAACACCGAAGAATAGTATAAATAAGTACCAGGAGGTTTGCTCCATGGCTTTGAAGCCGATCTCACGTGCTGAGGGAAAAGGCAGCTCAGATAGCAAAAAGAAGAACAAGTAAAGTGTTGTGGGAGGACCTGCTCGGGATGGGAGATGTGTGCTGAAAGTAGACTATGGATTGAACACCATGGCCACTCAATAATGCTATTACAAACCACAACATCCAAAGAAAGAGATAGAACAAAAGGGAATACCTTGCCACAGAGGCGTGGTGGGGTGAAGGGGATGGGATTGGGAGGAGGGAGCAATACTAGGTTCATTGGTGTTGGAGAATGGGCACTGGTGGAGGGATGGTTTGTCAAGCATTGTATGATTGAAACAAAAGCATGAAAAATGTAAATCTGTAACTGTATGCTCATAGTGATTCACTAATAAAAAAGCAAATTAAAAAAAGAGAAAAGAACAGTGTGGTTGGAACTTGAATCATTTATGTAAAGTCAACTAAATTAAGCATACCAATACAAATACTATGTTGTCTCTAAATGTGCAATCGGAAAAAAAAGAGCTCAAAGAAATTCAAGACACAATTGGTGGTTACTTTAGAAAGGGGTGGTGAGAAAGCAATGATTTCTATGTGGAATGACAATTGTTAAATAGACTTGCTATGTTGTTCTTTTAGTATCACTTGTCACTTGTCATCCCTTTGATCTTCGATTTGCTTGAGTGGGCGTCAGTAACGTCTCCATTTGTCCCTGTCGCTTGCTAGTGCAGCCCAATGATATCTGCTTGCTCCAGACACAGGAAGAGCCTCAAAGTTCTTTTAGTAACACATAAGATATTAAATCATTATATTTTACATCCAAAATAAATAAATAAATAAATAAATAAGTGTATATGTTTTACCTCAGTAAAAATTGTAGCTCCTACTACAATTGCAGCAAATTCAGGGTACAATGAAGGGTTTAATCAGATTTATTAATCAGATTTCATAGTGATAACTAAAACAGCAAGTATTATTTATAGAAGATTCATATATTATTTTAAAATTAGATACTTTTATCTATTTATATTTAAGACCACAACAGGTGATTACAAGTAGGAAGGAAGGAAGGAAGGAAGGAAGGAAGGAAGGAAGGAAGGAAGGAGGGATGGAAGGAAGGAAGGAAGGAAGGAAGGAAGGAGTAAATTTATTACGTATTTCTGTGATTGCCCTGGAAAAAACTCAGAGGACAGTTCTGTTCCCTTTACTTAAGTGCTAAAACTGTAAACCTAGAGACTTTTTTCCCAGATTCATTCCTCCTTCCTTGAATATAGTATACAGTGTGAAAAAAGTCTTCTAACAATATTATTAGTCATTTAAATGTGTTTTGGCAAATAAAAGTTGTTAATCATTTATTAATCTAAATGTGAAATGAATAATGAGAACATTGTAATGACCCTATTAAGGTTTCAATTATATATTTAGCTCATTTCAGATTTTCAAAAGTTGATGGACCTTCGGGATTGTCTAGTCCAGTTTTCGTTCCATTTACCAAGGAAGAAGCTTAGAGAAGTGACTTACCTGAGGTCACAAAGCTAATTAACAGTGGAGCCTAAATTAAAACCCAGGTCCTCTGGGCAAAAATCTGTAAAATCCAGGGATGAAACAAATGAGGGGTAACATAAATAATGCCTGCAATCTGAATTCACTCATTTAAAGAAAGAAAAAAATTAATTTTTCTTTTAAAAATTTTGGGATAATTTTACTAAAAATAATTTTAAAAATCAATAATTTATGAATCTAAGAATCTTCTCGAATTATCTTTTGAAGTCAATTTTTCTCCATCACTTCTCAGTGCAGATTATAACTGCTTATTTTGCTATTATTATTGATTAGATATGTTCATTAAGGATTTCACAAGAATAAGTATATTCAGTATTGTTATTCTTATGTAAATTTATTAGTTCAGCATAATAGATTTTTAAAATTCATTTATGTTTTGGGCTGAGTAGGACTTCATTGAATGAATATCCTATTATATTCATTTATTAGAAATTGAATTTTCCCTTGCTTTATGGCCATGAATAAAACTTCTATAACTATGAGTATTCAAGTATCTGTGTGGAAAAATGCTTTTATTTCTCTTGTTTAAATAAACTGGAATAAAATTGTTGAATTATATGATGAGTCTTATAAGAAATCTATGTTTTCTAAATTGCTGTTTTCATATTCTCAGTAAGTGAGGTGAGGAAATCCTCCATTGTTCCCAAACTTTATCAACTCTTGTATGATTTTTCTGTGGAAATAATTTTCAGTAACTTAAAGAAAATATCAAGGAGTATGATTGAAGAGAAAGGTCATATGGTAAGAATATGGTTAGTTTAATAAGAAACTTCCAATGTCTTCCAAAGTAGCTGAAAGATTTGCATTCTCAGCAAGCGAACTGTTTGCTAATCCCAGCATCAAAGAATTAGAGATTTTGCTCTTTTTCATCCTCACTATCATTCAGTGGTTGTCATTATTCCATATTTGGTTATTCAATAGCTGTTTAACCTATCTCATAGTTTTTTTTTTTTTTCTTTTTGGGTCACACTCAGTGATTCTCAAGGATTACTCCTGGCTCTGCACTCAGGAATTACTCCTGGCAATGCCCTGGGGACCATATGGGATACTGGGGATCGAACCAGAGTCGGCCCCCAAGCAAGGCAAAGGCCTTACCCGCTGTGCTATCGCTATGGCCCCTATCTCATGGTTTGTAAACAGCAATTATCTCTGATTACAAATGATATAGAGCACCTTTTTATATGTTACTTGTTACTTGTTACCTATGTATCTTCTCTGAGAATCTATCATTGAGGTCTTTGTATTAATTTAATTTATTATATATCTTATCATATTAAAATAACATGGTTATAATAGTGATGAAGTTTATGGTATTGATGTGCAAAATTACTGCACCCACCACCAAAGTGTCTAAAATCCTCCACCACTTGTTCCTACGTCACTCTTTGTCTGATTTTTAAAATGGGTTATTCATTTCTTAATGTTGAGTTTTAAGAGCTTTTTAAGAGCTTTTTGTATGCTTTGGAAAAATATGCCAGATATGTATTCTGTAAATATTTTATCCCAAGCTGTGACTTATCTTCTCATTCTCTTGACACTATTTTTCTCAGTGTGAATATTTTTAGTTTTAATGAAGTTCCACTTTCATGGATTATGGCCCATTGGAGTGAAACTGAAAAATAATTAAAGCTAAGTTTTCTACTAAGTTATATTATAAAAGCTTTATATGTTTTTATGGTTTGTTCTTTATATTTAGATCTTGTGACATCTGTAAGATCTATCTTTAGATTCTTTCTTTTTCTCTCGTCTATTTTATTTACAACTTTTTAATATTGATATTCAGTTGTTATTGCATCACTTATTGAAAGGATATCTTTGTATTTCATTTTCCCCTTGTTTTCATATCAAGTAGCTTTGGATTAGATATTGTGGATTATGGATGTTACTCAGCGGAGTATCTGAATTTTATCAATTTCCTCCTTTAAATATTTGGATATTAGTGTGCTGGTATTTGCCAATAACTTGGTGTTTCTTGTGTTTTAAGATTTTAAATATTGGTCTATAGTAACTTTTATTCTGGGTTTGTTTTCAACTAAGGTTTTCTTTGATAGTACTGCTATTAAATGCCCTGGGTTTTCAAGATCATTTTCTTTCTTGCCTGGTAAGAACTTGAATAGATCTCAGACCTGTATTTTCTGAAAATTGTTTGTGTTTTAGAACTGTTAACAGTTCTTTCCCCTTCGCAGGTCTGGTGCACTTTCAGAACATATAAATATATTATCATTCAGATAAAAATTTATAACAATGCCTCTGCAGATTTCTGGGTTCTCTTTTCTCTTCTTGATTATTCTTCTTACCCACAAAGTCTAATCATTTCAGCACTCCAATTTAAGTATATGTTTCTTAAAATCAGTATACTCCCATTTGGGGTTTCCTTCTCTACATTTTATTATGGAAAATGCCTCTGTCTATAAAATCAGTAACTCATAGGCAGCACCTTATTTCATACCCAATAGTTCTGCATAGCCTACTTTCCAGTTTCTGATAATAGCTGTTTAATATTTGTTGTTGTATAAAAGAAAAGCACCCAACTTCACAAGGAGGAGTGAAAGATACTTTAAGGAAAAAAATTGTTTTATTAAAGAATTTTATTTTGCTCTTAGAAATTTCCCATTCTTATAAGTGCCATTTATATTTAGTTTGAAAGCAGCTAGATGTGTAGTTATGTTTTACTGAACTATGACAAGCAGGAGCTATAGCAATAGTGTAGCAGGTTGGGCATTTGCTTTGTACTGAGCTACCCCAGGTTCACTCCCCAGTACCTCATATGCTTCCCTGCACTCCGCCAGGAGTAATTACTAAATGAGAAACGGGAGTAACCAATGAACATCCCTGGGTGTGACCAATTAAAAAAAAAGAAAGAAAGAAAAGCAAAAGTAAAGCACATCTGACTAGTTTAGGTTTTTGTTCAGTGAATGGTTTCAAAAGAGTAAGTTTTACTTAGTATCCTTTAATCATTTGATGATAAAAATAAAATTTAATTAACATATGGTTGAAAAAAATGTTCCAGTAAACCAATAATCTTAAGCTAAATAATTATTTCTTTTCACATTTGTGAAAGGAAATAATTCATGTATTTGTGCACGCACGCGCGCACACACACATACACACACACACACACACACACACACACACGAGCACACACACTTTTTTCCTTAAACTGTCAGATATTTTTCCTTCCTAAGACCTAAGCTATTTGTTAGGTAAAACTGAATGCCAACACCTTTTAAAACATGATATTTTAAGCCGAAAAGTTAAGCTGTGGGAGTTTGGGAAAACTTGCTTTAGAAATATAATTGCTTTCAAAAACATTTTCTAGGACTTGAATGTCACCAAAGGAATTAAAAATGAGGGGAAAAAGTAGACTGATCCTAAAAGCATTTGGGAAAGAACCATTTCTCGCTAGTTTTATGATGTTGTATACATTACTTTCTTAAGCCATGGTTCTTTTTCTTTCTTTTGTTTATGAACTTCTTATCTAATGAGATGAGAACCAGCATTTTTACTATTAGCAACAAAAACAGAAAGAATTTGAATTCTGTTTAGCAATTGTTTCATTGATCTTCCCCCTGTCCTTTAGCATGCACTAGAATGGCAGGTAAGTCTGGCCTGTTAAATGCTGATGTGGTGTCAGGGGAATCTTGATCCAATTTTTTTCAGCAGAACATAGTCTCATCTTAGTCTGACATTCTACTCCACTCTCCACTGTCAATGTCAGAGGAAGTGTCATTATTTGAACAATAGCATCCTCCAGAAGAAAAGACACCGTGTTTACCTTTAAGAATGTCAGTTGTACATTTAGAAGAATTTTCTGGGTTTAGCAGAAATAGATTTGACTGGACAAAAAGCAATACTCCTCAGCCATGCCTGACAATCACTCACTTAGGACTGAAGGGATTTTAAGAGTCCTCTGTGATAAGTCACCTCCCAACAGGCAGAATAAATTTTTCTGCTAATATTTTAAAGACCCTCATAAGGCACATTCTCCAATTACTTTATTTCTTGATAATTAATTCTATTTCTCATACCTCCACTTTGCTTTCTTATAATATTTAATAGATCAAAAGACAGCAAATATATACTTAGCTATTTTTAACTCTAGCAAAATTGTGCATCCAAGTTCAATTCCTATGAAGTTGTCAGTGTTTTACTGAATGGATCAGCCAATGTTTCCTGCACAGAGCAAGAGGGACTGTCCTCATGTCCGCTGTAAACTGGCTACTCTAAGAGCATAACTCTGCATTGCATCTTAAAAGATGCCATACATAAGATAAAAATGAATGAGCGTAAGTGTGTGCAAGTAAGTGCTGCTTACAAAAGCTGACTGTGGGTCAGGGAAGCTTACTTTTGAAAAGCTTACTTTTGGAAAAGGCAGTCATCTACATGCAATGTGCCAGCTCCTCTAAGCTTGGACCTAGAATATTTCCCTCACACAATACACTATCTTAGCGTGAGTAATCTGAGCAACCTTTTCCAGTTCCAGACTTGGTGTGTACTGTTTATCTTTTATAAATATTTATTTTTTGTTTTAATGGAATCACCATGAATTCCAGTCATTCACAACTGCGTTTCAGGCTTCCAAAGTTCCCACAGCAATTCCTTTTTCTGTCCCTACTTCCTTCCACCAATGTCCCCAGTTTCTCGCCAAGCCTCCAGTCTGCTTGTATGACAGGCATTTTTCCCCCCTTTAGGCACTGAGGTTTACAATACCGTTACTGAGAAAGTGTGCATCTCACTTGACCTCCTTTCAACACCCGGTCCACGTATTGTTTTGCTTAAGCTAGTGTGTCATATAACCTCATTATTAACTGTACGTGTTCCCAGCGAGAACAGAAAGAATCTCTTGCCTAGTGAAGAAGAGCATGTGCTAACCATTATGTTTCTGTTATGGAGTAACACCACCAGCAGATGGGACTGGCTGATCTATCACTTTTATGAGTAAAGCAATGCTTCTTCCAATACTTGTGCATGTCATCTCTTTCATGGTAATTTCCAATACTGAAAACCAAAGCATAGATCAACATACTGGTACTACCACTCCAGTAAGTACTGTGATGTTACTTGAGATGAGACACATCCCTTGAAAGTAAGAAAAGGTTTCACTCAGCTCTTAAGTTTTTTCTTTAACTATTATTAGAAAGATGGAATATTTTTCTCTAAAACAGCATCATGTAAGAATGAAATCAGATGAAGTAGCCAATCTTGGATATACCTAGAAATAAATTGTCCAACAGTTGGGATAAGAACTGTCAGTGCCTCTTCTAGATTGATTCAGAATGTATCTTATTATTTCTTGAGGAATATTATTTATTCTATCAATAGTCAAAATATAAACTGCATGCCATTTAGAAAATATTTATGGAATAATGTACTATATATCTCACTATATTGTATTATTCTTTAGTCTATCTAGAAAATAAACCCATACAAAATTAAATAAAAATAATCATATATAAGCATATAAATTTGTGAAATAACATGATATTCCAAATTAATATTATATACTAAATCATATTTTTCAAAAACAAACATTCTTTTATTCAGTCCTATGACAAATTGACCTTTTATTTCCTTAAATTTCAACTATTATAAAAATATCTAGCCAAAAATATTTGATAAAAATATGTTAGAAAGAGGCTTTTCTGGCCTCACTTTCTGCAAGACAAGTGGGAAAACTGGATAATCACCTACAGAACATGAAACTGGATGGATGTCACACCATACAGAAAAGCTAGTTCAAAGTGAAGTAAAAGAGATAGAAAAAATAAAACCTGGAGTAAAAAATACTACAGTGAGTTTGGCGACTTGGAGAATTGCTAGTTAGTGTCTGCGTTCTACACTACTGGTAGTACTTTAGCATATTTTCATATAGGTATGAGAACTTAAGTGAAGTCATTTTAGAAATGGGACCCGACTATAAAAGAAGTATTTGAGGTCCAGATCTTAGAGAGTTCTCCTATATTTCCCTCTATGTATTTCATGGATTCTAGTAAGGGAGAGTGAAAAATGACTCATAAAGTGAACAGTACTAAAAGGAAAAAAAATAAAGCAAGATAAAATGGATACAGATTAATGGAGGTAGTTCTACTTTTGATAGGATTCTCAAAAATAACCTCTCAAAAGAGGTGATACTTGAGTTGGCAGTTGATTAAGTATGAGAACATTTTATGTAATTATCTGGAGAAGAAACATTCGAAGCTGATGGAAAAGCAAGTGCAAAGGCCCTGAGATATAAGTGACCCTGCTTAATGCAGTGAACGCTAAGGAGGTATGTATGATTAGAGCATTCAGATAAGTAGAAAACAGCATATAAGGGAATTAAGCTGGAGACATTGTCTTGAAGCTAAAACTATACAGGGCTCTGGAAACCAGGATAAGAATATTTTGCTTTATTCTTAATGTAAAGGAAATCAATTTGGAGCTGAAAAATACAGAAAGAATATCTGCTTTCATTTTAATTAAGATAACCCTATTAACAATGTGGAGAAATGATTGTAGAGAAACAAGAATGCAAGTAATTAAAACAATTAGGAAGCTATGGAAATCTGGAAGCATATGAAAGACATTAATTTTTTTAATGTATAATCCTTTTGTGCATTTAAAGATTAGGAGCTGAGTTCACTTACATGGTTTTGAAAGACTTCAGGCATTTCCTGAGCCTGGAGACAAGGGGAGAGAAGCAGGTTCCAGAAATATTTTTGTATCAAGCCCATAGAATTCATTGAAGTTTGATGAAAGAATTGGATACAAAGGGTGGTTGCACAGAATCCATGTAATACGGAAGAAAATTGTTGGAAGGCCGTCAAGAGTTATGTTTTCAATCGTTTCAGTATGAGAGGTGCTCATTAGATTTCAAATAATATCAAGAGTCATTAAAAGATCAAGATTGCCATTCAGGAAACAAATGACAACTGGATGCTAGTCTGAAAGTTCTTAGATTAAAAATGAACTGCTTGGGACTGATTGGTGTCATTCCCTACTTCCCCTAACATTCATCTTTAGACCTTAATCTCACTACCCCTGAAATATTAATTTTTTAGTTAATGTTTTGGACTGAAGCAATAGCACAGCAGGCAGGGCGTTTGCCTTGCATGCAGCAGACACGGTTCTATTCCGCCATCCCCCTCGGAGAGACTGGCAAGCTACTGAGAGTATCCTGCCTGCACGGCAGAGCCTGGCAAGCTACCTGTAGCATATTCAAAATGCCAAAAACAGTAACAAGTCTCACAATGGAGACGTTACTGATGCCCGCTTGAACAAATCAATGAACAATGGGATGACAGTGACAGTGAGAGTGACAATGTCCTTAATGACGTGATTTAGTTGAGCTCTCTATATAAGTAAAATGCACAAACACTATTATAATTAAGTCAGACAACTTTTAACATTGATGGACAATATAATTGTTTTCAGTAACAAAATATATTATGCAAACATTTAAACTGATTACATAAGTAGCACAGCACTGTAGCACTGTCATCCCGTGTCAACATAAGTAGACACTAAAAATTGTTAGAAAGTGAGTATATGAAAATTAAGTAGCAATATCACTGTATCAATACAATGACCAGAAAGAAAATGAAAACAAAGAATAAATAAAGTATGAGTCAGAATGTTTATAGATTTTAAAAGTCTTCGTTACTGGTACTATATTTATTTTGTAACAAATGTAAATAGAACAGCCTGTATATTGAAAGGAGTCATATTTCTTCAAATTTGTTTTGGAATTTCTAGTGTGCTGTCATGTGATATCACCTTAAAACAAGGAAAACTGCGTTCAAAGAAAGATCTAACTGGTGGCAACCTTTCAACATGACAAATCTGGAGGGATTCCTATTTGAATAATATAACATGATAAATCCCAATGTTCATTCATTTTTATGCAAATAAAATAGAATTTAATTAAAGACATACAGCATTTCTGGGTGAAGCTTGGAGACAAGTCAACAAGGTGTGAGTTTACAGTTAGCGTAGCCAGATCTGTGCTAGATACTAGGTAGAGGAAGACAGTCGCTAACCATTAGATGACTCAATGTAATTGATTTTTGTGTTGTTGTTTTGAATGAAATCCCTGAGTTCTGACTGATTCAAATTTTACTAACTAATACAAGTAGACCTTTCTTATTTTAAATTTTACTTAAGGAAATCTATTTATATCCTCTTTATCAGGGTGAAGTGATATAAAGTAAGTAATGATGAAATCCCAGTGGAAAATAGAACTGACTTCTTTTAACAAAGTGCCCAATCTTTTAAATAAAAAGAAAGCATAAGTAAGTTTTTCTAATGCAGTACATTATTTGCTGTATATTTTCAGAATTTATTGTACCAATATATTTACTTTGACAGATACCTGAATAGCTCTTTTCCAACACAATTTCATGTGTTATTCTTTACATGATTTTGAAAAGAAGGAATACCTAGAAAAATTTACTTGTATGATACAAAAACGGAAGAAGTTAGACATTCACAAATTATCTCTAATAATGTAATGAATGCTTCTTGTCAAGATTTTAGGAAAACTAAATATTCCAAATATGTTATTACACATTTCTCATTTTACCAATAAAAGGAGATTTTTACATTGCTAATTTTTATGGGGTCTTGTAATTTCCTCATATTGCCAGGGGATCTGTTCTGTTTGTGAATTACTTCATCCACTGTTTTAAATGGTCTCTTAGTGACATGCATGTATTAATATAACTACACAAAGAAAAGGACATTGTCTTTTTACGAAAGGATTAGGCAGTGTTGTTCATTTTTAATGATAGAGAAAGAAAACCCTAATTCTCTAATTTTTAAAATAACGTTGGCTATATTTTTCCATCAATGTTGAATCAAATCACTATACAACATAGCCTTAATTCCTTACAGTCCAAATAATCTATATTTAACATACTCCGAAAAGTATGGACTACTTTATTCATAAATTGTTGCTCATAATTAATATAGGGAAACATACTTAGTGTACTTAATCCTCATTTGCTAAGAAGATCATATGAACTATTTTTTATTAGTCATGCTTCCTGAAAGATTCTTGTAGAATTATGATGTTTTCTGAAATGAATCTTGGAAATGTATGGCCTTTCAGGAATGGTGAAATAAGGAAATAAGCAGTACACATTGACCTAAATATGGTAGAATTCATCAGTCGGCTGAATTTTGAACCTACATACAGACCAGAGTATCAAGATAGTGTTTCTTATTGCCATTACTGTTTCAATAGTCTAATTTTAAACAAGCAGATTAATGGGTATTTCTGTCTTTGAAGATATGGAAATAGTGTCCTTTTACTTTTCTATTTCTTTAGCTATCTTAGCCCATATCCTTCCTCAGCTTTTTGTTTCATGCATCAGTATCTGATTCACAATGCTTTTAAATACCTACGTGCTTCCTTATTTAAGGATGCTGTCTAGTTTTTACCTTTGGGTAAACAGAGATATGCAATTTAGCCTCTTTACCATTTTCTATGAGAAAATCAATAATAGGTAATGTTTCATGGTCTTAGTAGCTTTCTAAGTATTTGCAGGGAGTTACTGTATTAAAAACATTGTCTTCCAAACCATTTTAATCCTGTCAAATGAACAGCCCCTGACAAAGCAATCTTTGGGAAAATAGTAGAATCCTCTGCCCCTAAGTTTTTCACAGAGAGCATTGTCTCTGCTGAACGGACTGTTCAGGAAGACCCAAAATTCAATAAATACTTTCTCTTTAATTTTGCGTATAAGTGTAGGTTTTTGTTACTAAGTGTTTAGACATTTTCCTGGGAGAATAAGATATTAATATGATACTAACATTTTGCTCATATAGGATTTTTTAACCTATACCTACCATCCCTCATCCTTCTTTGTCATTTATAGATGAGCATTTGGCTTCTTTTGGCTATGTCTACTTACAATCAACTCTTACTATTTAACTAATTAGTCAGTTTCTTTACTGATGTATTTAGTCAAAATCAATTGCACATTGTCTTCTTATAATCATTTTCTGTGGGAAACCAGGAAGATTATATTTTTGTATCTAAAAATACTCAGAATACTATTTTATATTTTATTGTTCACAGCTAAATAAACTGCCCATAATTGAAGATATGGAGATATCAATTGCATACTGAAATAAATTTATCCTCCCAAGAGTGTTCTTTACTCCTCTCTGGACCTAAAAGAAAATGAGATTTATTATTCATGATTTACCTACTGGGAAAATATTTTAGACACATCGGTGAACCCTAAAAGTGGAAAAAGTTTTATTATGTTTTTTTGTTTGACATAGTTTAGTTTCCCTTAACAACTAATTATGTCTTTAAAAACCAGGATTTAGTTCAGGTTATAGAGACTCAAAATTGCATACAAATTTTCCAAGTAAAATTCTATTCAATGACTGAATGAATAACTACAATACCTGAAGCAAACTAACAGAGTAGGACCTATACAGACAGAAATGAATATAAGATAGATGATTAAACTATCTAGAGCTATAAATTGATGGAAAAAAATTTAAGCAATGGAGAACTGCTAACAATAACATTGAATTCTAGCATCTTTGTCTCTTTTTGTGTATTAAAAAGGAATAGTATTCCTTGAGAAAATCTAACTTCATTCTTAACTTAGACTAGTAGCTAAGAATAGCCATAAATCCCAGATGATATAAAATAGAAACTACTGGGGGCCTGTGTAAAATATATATAAACAATAGTTTAGTAAGACACTTGCCCAGCTAGTTTATCCAAGTATGGCCAGACAGTGATGCCTAGGTTTCCTGATCATTGCTTGAAGACTTCCCTAAAAATTAGAAATAATAATTAATAAATAAGAAAGCTTATAATTTATTACTATAACATTATAGTGATAATTGCTCCTGATTTCAATAGGATAACATCTAAATGTGATCATCATAAGTTGTAACTATGTTAAGTTGAAATGCATTTAATATTCCTAACCCACCAAACAGCAAAGCTCAGACTAGACTACATGTATAAATGCCTAAAATTAGCTTAAGTTGAGAAAAATTATCTTATAAAAAGTCTGTTTTGTATTTAAGTATTTAATATCTGCAATTTGTGGCATAGTTTACACTATAGTTTTTAATTGTTTACCTTTTTGATTTTGTGGTTGACCAGAAACTACAATCCCTTGTTGTAGACTTGCATCATGAGAAATACCACATTCACTTGCTTGGCAAAAGATCAAAATTCACAATTTGAGTATGGTTTCTACTGAATATTTATCACTTTTGCACTGTTATGAAGTTGAAGGATTTTAAGTGGAACCATAAGTCTTGGACTATCTGTATTTCAAAAGAAATACAGAAACTTAAGCTACTGTCATGTTAACGGGAAGAGATAAGAAATAGATAAGAAGTAACTCAATGGAAAACTTATAAGACATAAGAAAATGGTGCATTAACTGAGGGTGAAAGTAGACTTAGACGCTATGGAAAGGGGTAACAAAGAAATCCTTTGTTAAGGATTTATAGATACCTTGTTTCAGATGATGTGGTATGTCATTTGAGGGAAATTCAATATAATATAGTAACAGAGATTTCTCAAGAAAGAAAACAAGAAGATAGGATCAGAATTTACGAAAAAAGAACACATGTACCTTTGAACAACGCATTTTGTTGTTTAATATTTAAATTCGCTTATGACTCTAAATAGGAATATTTTAGTTTCATATTGATTTTCTTTTTTTTTTTCTTTTTGGGTCACACCCAGCGATGCTCAGGGGTTAACTCCTGGCTCTGCCCTCAGGAATAACTTCTGGCAGTGCTGGGGGACCATGTGGGATGCTGGGAAACGAACCCGGGTTGGTCGCGTGCAAGGCAAACGTCCCACCTGCTGTGCTATCGCTCCAGCCCCTCATATTGATTTTCTTAATGAAAAACTATCTGCAAAAGATGATTACAAGCAAGAGCACTCAAATAACAGGCTAGATCCTTTTTTAAAGGCCTTAGCACCATGAGTGCAAAATAAAATTGGACTACAGTGCTAGTGCTCATAATACAGAGACAAGTGTGAATCATTCTGAGTGTCCAGAAGTGGAAAAACAAGCTATATTTTCCCATAGAAATCTCACGTCAACCTGAATGCATTTGTGGTTCACTGAAAGAAAGTAAGGAGGAAACACAAATTTGCAAAAAGGCATTTCCATAAAATATCCCATCCTGCTATCAAGGGACTAAGGTTTGCATTTCAGGGGGGAAAGAATACATAGCCAAGATAATATTATGTTTTTGTAAGACAAAGAGATCTGCAGTTTTGAACCACACAGAATTTGCTGTCCCAATTACCTGTGAACAGGATCGGATCTCTTTGTTAAAAAAAATGCAGGCTTCCCCTGACTTTCTGTGAGATGGTGGGGGTTGGGGGGGAAATGGATAGTGATATTGCCTGAGGCAAAAGAGCGCAGGTCAACCCGAGTGTTCCGCTTCCAGGTTCTCTCTTCTGGTCTATGTTAGCCACCTCGTCCATGGGTAGAAAGTATGCCAATCCATGCGGCCCAAATTATTTGAATAGGACGAGTACTTGTGGGCTATTTATTCAGAGTGTGTAGAAAAAAAGAGTTGATAGAAGTATTCTAATAAAGAGATCAACTGATCAAAGCTCTAGGAATAACTGAATATTGCAACCTCCAACTGGTAAAAGAAATGTAATATTCATTTCATTTCACAAGCATGAAATTCTTCAAGATGAACACCAACTTGTGCTTTATGGAAACTGTATTGTAGAGACACACACATTCCCATACAAATCACAGGGGTTTTTTTAAACGAAGAGAGATAAAAAGGATTCTTTTTAGTTACAACTGGTAGAATGCAGAGGACCCAATTTCCCAAAGAAGAAACTTTTTAAAAAAATGGATTTGAGGGAGAGAGACCGAGAGAGAGAGAAAGAGAGAGAGAGAGAGAGAGAGAGAGAGAGAGAGAGAGAGAGAGAGAGAGAGAGAAAATGAATTCCATTATACAGCATGTTTTGGGGCTGTTTCTTGGAAGGGGGAGGCCTGAAGGAAAGGAAAATGCTTGAAAGCTTTTAATTTGTGTGTTTAATCATCACTCATCTCCATACAACTAATTTTCAAATTCAAAGGGTAGTGTATATTCTAAAGTTTTACAAAATTATGAAGTGTGGAAAAATTATAAGTGAAGTAGGTTACCATTAGACTCATGCTTTTTATCGTTGCATAAGTGAATTAGAGTTCCCGAAGTCGGTTTTACACTTTTTTTTTTGTCTTGCTGTAATAGACCTCTGAGCATGCTGACAAATATGTGACCCCAAAACTAACAAAGAGAAAGCAACTATAAAGGAATGAAATGATTCAGGGGAAGAAAATTATGCATGCAGTTTAGAAAAGGGCAAAACGTATTTTTGTATATTTGCACCTACTGTATTCCAAATACTGCATTAAACCCATAATAATATATATTCTTTTTTTTTTTTTTTAAATTAGTCATTGTGATTTGCAATGTGGCCTGGAGCCATAGCACAGTGGTAGGGCGTTTGCCTTTCACGTGGCTGACCCATGTTCGATTCCTCCGCCTCTCTCGGAGAACCTTGCAAGCTACTGAGAGTATTGCGCCTACATGGCAGAACCTGGCAAGCTACCCATGGTGTATTGGAAATGCCATAAACAGTAACAATAAGTCTCACAATGAGAGACGTTACTGGTGCCCGCTCGAACAAATCGATGAGCAACGGGATGACAGTGGTGATAGTGACAGACTTGCAATGTTACAATATTGTCATTGACAGGATTTCATGAATAGGATGCTCCAACATTAACATGTTTATATGCTTCCACCATTGTCTCAGGGTTCCTTCTCACTTCTCCCAGTCCCACCTCCACAACATCGCCACCCTACACCCAACCCCACCATGTGTCTGCCCTGATAAGCTTCATTCTGTAGACCAGTTCTTAAACTCTGGTCCTTTTGGAATTTAATACTCTTACACAAATCTTCATTCTATCCCACAAATGGGAGAGCTGATTCTGTTTCTATTTGGCTCCCTCTGGCTGACGTCACTCAGCATAATGTGCTCGAATTCCACCCACATAGCAAATTGCATACATGATTTTACTTTATTTATAGCTCAGTAGTATCCTATTACATCACTGTCACTGTCACTGTCATCCCATTGTTCATCGATTTTGCTCGAGCAGGCACCAGTAACATCTCCAATATGAGACTTGTTACTTTTTTTTTTATTTTTTATTTTATTGAATCACCATGAGATAGTTACAAGCACAATGATCAGTTTCAAACCCATCCCTACACCAGCGCAGATTCCCCATCACCGATATCCCCGTTTACCCCCACTTTCCCACACTCCCCCTGCCTCCATGGCAGACAATATTCCCCATACTCTCTCTCTACTTTGGGGCATTATGGCTTGCAACACAACACTGAGAGGTCATCATGTTTGGTCCATTATCTAATTTCAGCACACATCTCCATATCGAATATGCCACTGGGAGTTTGCCAGGCTCTGCCGTGTGGGCAGGATACTCTTGGTAGCTTGCTGGGGTTTCTAAGAGGGAGGGAGGAATCAAACCTGGGTCGGCCATGTGCAAGGCAAATGCCCTACCCACTGTGCTATTGCTCCAGTCCATCCCATTATATATCTAATATAATTTCTTTATCCAGTCATACATTTATGAATACTGGCATTGTTTTCATATTTTGGCTATTGTGAATAGTGCTGCAATGAACATAGGAGCACAAATGTATTTTCTGATTCAGTTTTTGCCTCAGGGGTAGATGTCCAGATATAGAATAGCTGGGTCATACAGAAGGAAGCTCAACTCCTAGTTTTTTGAAGAGTGCCATAACGTTTTCCCAAAGTTGTTGAACAGCTTGATATTCCCACTAGCAGTAAATTGTCAACACTGGCTGTTTTTGTTCTTGTTGATGTGTATCAGTTTCACTGGTATGAAGTGATATTTCACTGCTTTGATTTGCATTTGCTTGATTGTAAGTGATGCCGAGAATTTTTTTCCTGTTTATTCATTCGTGATCTGTATGTCATCTTTAAGGAAGTTTTCATTTCATCTTCTCTCCACTTGTATGGGGTTGATATTTTTACTTAATATTTATAAGGCATATATAAAAATATATTAAGTATAAATATAAATATTATATAAATTATATGTGTAAGGCATTCTGAATATTAACCCTTTGTCAGAAGAGTGATGGGCAAATATTTTTCCCAGTCAGTGGAGGGTTTTTATTCTGGTTATTGTTTCTTTACAGCCCAGAGCTTTTTCATTTGATGCAACCCCATTTGTTTATCTTTACTTCCATTTGCTTGGCATTGCTTTACATCATTGAAGATGCCTCCAGTTCTATGTTATTAAGAGTTTTGCCTGTACTTTTCCCAATATTCCTTTTGGATTCAGGTCTGATATCAAGGTCATTAATCCACTCTAAATGGACATTTGTCTACGGCTATTTTTAATTAACTTTTAATGGACATTTGACTATGGCTATTTTTCACTATTAAGACAAACCAGGTAAAATGTTGGAAAAAGTTGAAGAGCAATACAATAAGATGTTGATTTTAATCTTTTAATCCATTTAGAATACATTTATGACTTCCATTTTTATCAGTAAAGATCACATTAATAAATTTCTTACTGTTGATAAAATATCATTGTTAAATATTCAATGCATGCCAGAGTTTAGCATTCAAGAATCATTTACACAACAGTGATATGAAATCTTGTACTCACCATTTGTTTTATCCAGTACCCATTTCTTCACAAGGAGATTAAAAGATTTTACACAAAATAAATGGACAAACAACAACTATTCTCTTTTTAAATCATGCTATAATCAAGATTACAGGGGAAGCTACTGCACATAAATTGGAGACAGAGAAGGAGCTATGGAGAATCATCAACACATACCAGTACAGAAACTTAAAAGGTCTATTTCAGCGGAAGTCAGTGTGAGAGAAGAGGTAAGAAAATCAAAACTAGAAGAAGTTTTAGAGGTTCACAATGGAGATGCAGAGATCAGAAATTCTGGGGGAGCCCTTCATAACTAGGATAATCAAAGTTAAAATAACAATGCAGTATCACTACAGATCTATTGAAATGGCCAGACCCAGAACAATGACAACATCAAATATTTACAGGATGTATTACAACAGTAGCTCCTTCTTCATTGGTAGTGGAAATGCAAAGACCCAGCTATTTTTGTCAGTATCTTGTGAAACCAAATACACTCTCACATGTGTTCAGGAATTTCACACCAGGAGTTGGGTTAGGATCAATAGTACATATGTGAGAAAAAGTTTCCTCGTGCTTTCATAAGGAAAGATGTAAAGAGGTTGTTTTCAAATGTAAGTCACAACACTGCTATTTAGAAGGTTAACAAAAATCCAATTAACCAAGTCAAACTTAAATTTTATTAGGGATTAATTTTCCTGGTCAGGAAAAATGTATACGTAACACCAGCCCATCTTAGCCTTTCTCGATTCCACCTACTATAGTCTCTCCACCTAATGATAAGAAGAGAAATCTGAAAAAGAAACACGTGTGTGTAGTTAACAGTACAAAGAAACAGTTTCAATAAAATACCTAAAATAACTAAGAGTACTGAGAGGGAAGAGTAAAATTAGAGGACTGATACTATCTGACTAAACCATACTAAAAGGTAATCAAGACTGCGTGGTATTGAAGAAGAAAGTAGAAAGACAGATCAATACAACAGAAAAGAAAGCCCATAAATGGACCCACATAAATAGAGTGAGCTGTTCATGACAATGGAGCAAAGGCAATACAATGAAGTAAAGATAGCCTTTTCAACAAATGATGCCAAAGGAACTGAGCACCCACAAAAAAAGGAGATAAATCTAAACACAGACTTCGTATCTTTCACACAAATTAACTCAAAAAATGGAAGACAGACCTAAACATTACTTTAAAACTATTAAACTTCTAGATAATAACATAAAAAATTTGAATAACCTATTTCCATGATGACTTTTATATACAATCTGAAAAGAACTATCTAGAAGACACGTATAACTAAGACTTTTAAAATGAAAAAGTACTGCTCTGTAAAAGTCAGCATCAAGGGATTGAGAAAACAAGCTACTCCCTTGAAGCAAATATCTGTCAAAACCCACTTGATATAAGACTAGTAAATATACAGGGGAGACTTAAAATTCAACAATAAAAATTAACTATTTAGAAATGAATAGTATCAACAGAGATTGTATCCTCTTACTATATCCTCATGTAAGAGGATACAAAGATAGCAAATAAACACATGAATAAAAGAACCTACATCATACATCATTACGGTAATACAAGTTAAATAACAATGTGGTATCACTAGACATCTATTAGAGCGTCCAGACCCAGAACAACAGCATCACATATTAACAGAATGTATTAGGAAAGAAGTTCCTTTTCATTAGTAGTGAGAATGCTAAGATCTAGCTAATTTGGAGTTTGTCTGTAACTTCTGAAACTAAAGAAAGTCTCACAAAAAAATCCAAAACCAGCATGAGTATTTTTTGGAATTTATCCCAAAGAAATGAAAACTTATGTCCATACTAAAATCTGCACTTGGATCTTTATTGCAGCTTTATTCTTGAGTGCTTAAAACTTGGAAGTAATCAACATGTCCTTCAGTAGATGAATGGAGAAAATATGGTACATTCAAGCATTCAAGTAGTGGATTATCATTCCATATTAAAAATAAATATAAAGATACTTGGAAAATCCTTAAAAGTGTATTACTTATTATTATAAACCAATCTAAAAAAGACTACCATCCATATAGTTGTAAATATTTGATATTTAGGAAAATAAAAAGTAGTAAGAAGGTGAACTAATGGTTGCTACAGGGTAGAAGAGATCATAGATACAATAAATAAATAAATAAATAAGAGGCTATGTAGGACTATGAAACTACTTTGAGTGATAAAATAATAGTGAATACATTATATTTTATAAGAATATAAAATAGACTGGAGCGATAGCACAGCGGGTAGGGCGTTTGTCTTGCATGCGGCTGACCCGGGTTCAATTCCTCCATCCCTTTCAGAGAGCCCAGCAAGCTAGCGAGAGTATCTCGCCCATATGGCAGAGCCTGGCAAGCTACCCATGGCATATTCAATATGCCAAAATCAGTAACAACAAGTCTCACAATGGAGACATTACTGGTGCCCGCTAGAGCAAAATCGTTGAACAGTGTGACAACAGTACTAGAATGCTACAGTATGTTCTATATTCATTGTGATTTATTTTAATATCAAAGTTATGAAATTCCTTAGAATGAGTTAGACATTTCTTCCTCAGTTTTTATATAATAAACTTAAATGGCTAAAATTATATGTAGAACTTTGATGGAAATTAATACTTCATAAGTATGGACTTGCCTCCCAAAATCACTGATGAGAGTATAAATGGACCTATGCTAAAGGAAGGAACTTTGAAATCTTTAGTACATGTGTACCAACACTCTGATCCAGCAACTTTTTACTAAGAAGTTATTCTTGAAATATATTTCTGAAAATATAATAGTATGTCCATAAGATTAATTATATAGCAAAATATTAGATGCAAATAAATCCCTATGTATAAAAAAACTAATAGAAATAATTTCTATGTTTACACATCTCTATTATTGTGTGAATGTTCATTTTTTTAACATACGTTGTATGATGTTCTATAGTTTTCACTGATGGCTACCCAGAAATTTTCCAATTCCCATGATCATTAATCATGTTGGAATCAGTCATACTGTTAAAATATTTAAAAGTGGTGGACCACAGTACTTGCTTAACCAGAACAGTCGCCAGCCTTAGCACAGGGTTCTGAGAAAGCCCTTTCAGCTAACTTCATCAAACAATCTGAGTATATTTCAATATTTTAATAAGTGTGTCATAGTAGGACAGGACAATTGGTTCAGCAGAATTGCTGTATCATTAGTTATGATTGGAATGCTTGCACCATTTGATACTCCCCCTGGTGGTGAATTGCACCACATGCTTTCTTCATCTACAAGGAGTCAAGTGCTGTTTTCGGGTCTAATAATTTTTAGATTCATTAGAATTGTCTTCTATAAATGATTATCTTTGGTCATTACCCTACGAACTTTTTTCTTGTTGTCAGGGATTCTTTTCTTCTTGATATTAAAACTTTTAATATCTGATGTATGAATATATGTGTTTCAACTAATTTTCAACTTTTAGACTTGTGCAATTTTTAAAAGTGAAAATAATGTAAAAATATATTAGTGAAGTAGTCTATTTTTTTCTCTACTCTGTCAACTCCCTTTAAAAGAGTAATCATTACTTCCTCTTTCAACATTCAATTGTTTCTTATAAAAAGCATATGTATTGTTGGCTGAGTGCTGCAATGAATATTGGTTTGCATACGTCCTTTTGAATGAATGTTTTTTTGTATTCTTGGTGAAGAGACAAGTAAGTGGAATTTCCGGGTGGTTGGTAACTTTATCTTTACTTTTATGAGAAGCCTCCATACTGGTTTCCATAAGCATTGAACCAGAAAACATTACTACCAGCAGTGGATGAGAGTTACTTTTTCATTACATTTCTGTCAACACAGATTGTTTCCAATTTTGATTTGTCTGGTTTTTGTTTTTGTTTTATTTTTGTTGTTGTTATTCAGCTTGGGGGAATTTTTTTTTTTACTTAGTGTAGTGCTCAGGGTTTACTCTTGATTCTGTGTTCATAGGTCACACCTAGTGGACCATGAAACACCATACGGTTTGCTGGTGTTGGCAACTTGCACGAAAAGTGCCTTACCTACTGTACTATCTTCCTAGCCCTGTGATAAGGTGCTTTTTTTATGTGTGATAGTCTTACTGATTTGAGATAATATCTCATTGTTATCTTGATTTGAATTTTCTTGGAAGTAAGTAACAATGAATATTTTTTTTCTTATGTCTCTCAGCCATTCCTCTGTCTTCTTAAGAGAAATACCGTTCATTTCTCCCCATTTTTTGATTGTTTGTGGATTTCCTTTTTATTATTTTCTTTTTTTGGGTGATTTATATATTTTGGATATTTATCTTTCATCTAAGTGTGGAGTATGAATATTTTCCCTGGGTTTTAACCTGTGTTTCTATCATCATAAAGAAACCTTTTCATTTTATAAAGTTTTATTTGTTTAGTTTTGTTTTGTTTTGATCTCCCTTGCCAATGGAGGTATATCATCTTAGGTGTCCCAAAACAAATGATGATTGGATTATGAGACTATGCGACATATACACAATGGAATACTATGCAGCTACAATGAAGGATAAACTCATGCATTTTGTGGTTACTTAGATGGAACTAGAGATTATCATATTGGATGAAGTGTTCCAGAATAAGGACAAATACCAGATGACTGCATTTATCTGTGCATTTATACATAGGTATTTTCTTATTTCAAATCCCAAAGTATAATGAAGTATTCATTATTCCATGTTTTGACTCTTGTCTTTCACAGTAATACCTGATATCAGGCTACAGATATAGTTCAGTGGCCCAACAATTGCTTTCATAAGACCCTTGGTTTGATCCCTGGTATCACAAAAATAGAACAAAACAACATTAATATTATATGTGATTCCATAGAAATCATTTGTTATAGTCAAATATCACTACACAGTACCTATGGATCATAGTTTGCTGAACCAGATAATCACTATTAGTGGGCAATTTGGTTTGTTTAGAATATTAGTATTTAAATATACATTTTTGAAGGGGGTTTCCAGAGAGAGAGAAGCATGAGAATCAGAGAAGAAAGGAAAGGAGATTTGAATAAAGTGCAATTAATACTGACCAGCCTAGCCCGTATTCCTCCATTTGCCTGCCAATCGCCATCAGCCTCCCAGGGGTGGGGGAAGTGGAGACCACTGAATACAGGTGACGAGACAGACAGAGCACTGCAGCCCTTTAGTATATACACAAGCCCCGACAGTTGAAGACCTCCGGAACCCAGCCACAGCCATGCTCAAGGCCACTCTCCACACATTCCAACAAGCCTCACGCATGAAAGAACCAGCAGAGAAATTCAGGTGTGTGGGACCCGGAGCTGAGATCTCCAAGGCTGCTTGGATAGGGACTAGGCCTGTTCCACCCAGATTCCCCATTTTCCAGTAGCTAGGCAGTCACACCCAGAAACTGCCCTGGGCACCGTGTAATCCCATCAATGGCCAACATCCAGAGACTATAAAACCAAGCTGCCAGACATCTGATAGCCTAGTTCTCCCTCTTGGAGAAACTGGCAAGCTACCGAGAGTTTTCTGTCTGCATGTGGGAGAGCCTGGCAAGCTCCCTGTGGTGTATTTATATGCCAAATACAGGAACAATGATGGGTCTCATTCCCCTGACACTGAAGAGCCTCTAATGTGGCACCATTGGGAAGGACAAGTAAAGAGAGGCTGCTAAAATCTCAGGATTTTATTTTAGGATGAATGGAGACCTTACTAAGCTCCCTCAAGCAAATTGATGATCAATGAGATGACAGTGACACAGTGATACATTTTTAAGGAATGGACTGAAGGAGTGAAATTTAATGGATCAGTATCACTTATAGCTATATTGCATAGATATCAAAAATGTGTAATGGGGTCAAATTTGGAGCGATAGATGAGACCTACATGTTTAGTGGTAGACATACTATAGCACATATAGATGCCAAACTATCATTTACATATGACATATATAAAATTTTGTGAATTAATTTTACCTCCATTTTAAAATACTTTTTCAGCTCAACAGGATTTGTTACTACTGATACTGTGACCAGCAACATATGAGAGCTTCTTAATCTCTACAGCCTCACTGTCAAACTCTTGGAGTATTGCCAATCTGATAAGTGAAAAATTATTTCTCATTGTAGTTTTAATTGGTGTTTCTCTTATTACAAATGAACATGATTATCTCTTTATATATTTAACAGTTCATATCTTCGGGGAACTACCTTTCCCTTCTTGAGCCTGTATGGCAGGGGAGGGCCTCATTAGGTTAAGTGAATCTGCATCTCCTATTCCCTTTGTTACAATGATTGGTTCAGAGATGGTCACTTAGTACACGTGGAGCTGATCAAGTCAGGACTAATAAAATGTGCTTTCTTTTGGAGACAAGACTGATTTCAAAGCTGATACAGTTATATTATTTCTCACATGGTGATAAACAGCATAGCTTTCCCTTTCTTTATCATCAAAAATATGTAATAAGAAAGTCATTGCAGATTATTGTATTACTTCATATAGTTGAGCTGCATTAGACACAGGCAACAATATAAAATGTAAGTATTTGTCAGAGTCAGGAGATAAGTTAAAGTCATCTATGTTTTTGTTTTTATTTGAAGTCACAGCCCTTATTACAGAGATGTAGAATATTATTAAATTCTAGTAGGTAGTTTATTATCAAAATGATGGCTTCAGCTGAATCTTTCATTTAAAATCTATAATAAAATACCCAGGGATTGAGAATAACAATCAAAGGACTGCAATGCATGTGTGGCATTCATAAAGCCCCAAGTTCTACACTTGAAATAATTCGGTTCGCTAGTAACACTGAGTTTGTCCTGGTGGCTCTTGGCTAGGATGGATTCTAGAACTACCAAGCACCATTGTATCACCAGGCTGAGCACTGCAAAGCCAGAATTGTTGTGAGTCACTCATGAATTCCTTGAGAAAAAATAAAAACCAAAGAACACATCAAAATTATCCAGCACTGGCTTAATTTACTCTTCACTGGTAATAATTTGAAGGAGTATTTAATATTCAGTTAGCACTGTAGCACTGTGGTACCGTTGTTCATCGATTTGCTTGAGCGGGCACCAGTAATGTCTCCATTGTGAGACACGTCATTACTGTTTTTGGCATATTGAATACGCGCCATGGGTAGCTTGCCAGGCTGTGCTGTGTGGGCAGGATACTCTTGGTAGCTTGCTGGGCTTTCTGAGAGGGACGGAGGAATCGAGCCAAGGTCAGCTGCATGCAAGGCAAACGCCCTACCCACTGTGCTATCACTCCAGTCCAGTTAAAATGAATAAAATTTATTTTGAAAACAGAAACCCTTACAAAGTTTTTAATATGTTGATTGTGGGCATTCATTTTTGTAGATCATTGTTATTTACATCTCACATCTCCTTGTCTATTATAAATGAAAACGCATACAAATTTTAGGAATTTTGATCAAAAGTGAATTAGGAAATTGGGTCAGCATTGCCTTCAGCAAAATTTTACTTAGTGCACTGGAAAAAAAAAAGCAGGAGTCAGTCACTCCATTCCAAGAAACTCTATAAATTACTTACAGACAATCACACACACAAAATATTTAATATGTGAATTCCTTAAAGGGAATATAATTTCGAATAAATTAAAGAGATAATGTAGCAAATAAAAACGATATATATATTAAATTAAGGAAATTTGTTGGACGGAAATTTAAGAAAGCATTGAATTTAATGACTTTTACAGGCACAAAGATTTGGAAAATTCATATACACAGGCCCTCTAAGACAGAGAATGTGGCAGAATGCAGATGATCTGGTGCTGGATACATCCTTGCAATCTTCTTTTTTGGCTGTTTCACTTAACTTACATTGTCTTAATTTTTTCCTGTGTTTAAAATATTAATGTGCAAAAAATTACATATGAATTAATGGAATTTTTTAGCATCATTTTCCTATTACTGATCGGCCCTTGAATTAACTACTATTACAGAAACATATATTGCATGATAATGAAGTTTCTGAATACTGTATCGGGAGCAATAATCACCCAGCAGTTTATTTAAGTGGCTACTGTTCTCATGCTCATTTCCATCATTAAAAATAAGCAGCATTTTGATCATTTGTTGTTCATTGAAGTTTAAGTGGTAACATCTAACTGGTTTTAGGCACAATGCCAAATGGTCAGTTAAAATTAAAACAATAGGGGCTGGAGCGTTAGCAGAGCAGGCATTTGCTTTGCACGCGGCCGATACGGGTTCGATCCCCAGCATCCCATATGGTCCCCTGAGCAACTCCAGGAGTTAATTCCTGAGTGCAAGAGCCAGGAGTAACCCCTGTGCTTTGCCGAGTGTGACCCAAAAAGCCAAAAAAACCCCTAATAGTTGTAATACCATACATTTTGAGTTATGATTATTGTTAACATATATTTAGAAATCTAAGTATGATTTGCTAAAGAAAAATTCAATATGAAAATAAGTGCAGATTATTTAATTTGATTTCACAAAACCTTCAAATGATTCCCATATGTTTAGTGTAGTAATATTTCTAAGTCACAGTTTCTATTTTAATGCCAACTTTTTCTAAATAAATCTTACCCCCAAACCCTAAAGTACATTTGGTATATTTAGCCTTCCTAGACATGCTGTAACATAGGCCTACTTCTGTTAACTCGAATTAAATTCTTAGGTTGTCTTGTACCTTAATGAAAAAAAATTAGTGGTTTTCATTACTCCTTTTTTATTGTAATTTTTTTTCCTGAATGCCCACTGTAACACTGTAGTCCCCTTGTTCATCGATTTGCTCAAACAGCACCAGTAATGTCTCCATTGTGAGACTTGTTACTGTTTTTGGCATATCAAATACGCCACGGGTAGCTCGCCAGACTCTGCTGTGTGGGCAGGATACTCTTGGTAGCTTGCTGGGCTCTCCGAGAAAGATGGAGGAATCGAACCTGGGTCAACCACATGCAAGATAAACGCCCTACCCACTGTGCTATCGAGCCAGTCCTTTGAATACACACACAAAAATGAAATAGTCCTTTCCTTTGGGAGCTTACATTATAGAGCTGATGGGAAGCTTCATGTGCTCTGTGAGATATATTTAGGAA